>NC_053159.1:126370568-126970568 GCF_016835505.1 Polypterus senegalus | reverse complement strand
GTAGCGATAGTAGGGAGCAGGTAGAGGAGACCCAGGAGAAGTGGAGATGCTCTAGAAAAGAGAGGAATGAAGGTCAGTAGGAACAAGACAGAATACATGTGTGTAAATGAGAGGGCGGACAGTGGAATGGTGAGGGTGCAAGGAGTAGAGTTGGCGAAGGTGGATGAGTTTAAATACTTGGGATCAACAATTCAGAGTAACGGGGATTGTGGAAGTGAGGTGAAAAAGAGAGTGCAGGCAGGGTGGAATGGGTGAAGAAGAGTGTCAGGAGTAATTAATGACAGACGGATATCAGCAAGAGTGAAAGGGAAGGTCTACAGGACAGTAGTGAGACCAGCTATGGTATATGGGTTGGAGACGGTGGCACTGACCATAAAGCAGCAGACAGAGCTAGAGGTGGCAGAGTTAAAGACGCTAAGATTTTCACTGGGTGTGACGAGGATGGACAGGATTAGAAATGAGTACATTAGAGCGTCAGCTCAAGTTGGACGGTTGGGAGACAAAGTCAGAGAGGCGAGATTGCGTTGGTTTGGACATGTATAGAGGAGAGATGCTGAGTATATTGGGAGAAGGATGTTAAAGATAGAGCTGCCAGGCAATAGGAAAAGAAGAAGGCCTAAGAGAAGGTTTATGGATATGCTGAGAGAGAACATGCAGGTGATGGGTTTAACAGAACAAGATGTAGAGGACAGAAAGATATGGAAGAAGATAATCTGCTGTGGCAAACCCTAAAGAAGAAGAAGACAGAAATGTAGCACAAAGTGTTAAAGGAACAAAATCATGGCACTCAAACACATAAAGCTGTGCTACACTCAGTGATACCTTTTGACATCCTTCATATTGGGGTAATTATCTTTCCATATAAGGGCAAGGGGACCGTGTGTGTGGAGCATGCACATTCTTGTCATGTTTGGGAAAATCTATATTGCCCTCATCTGTGTGCCTGCCGGTGTCTCAGTGTTTAAATACAAATCCACGTCATGTATCTCTTGCTTCTTTGGCTCCGGGCAATCCTGAATTTTATTAAGTGGGTATTTGAATAGATAGATGGTGGAAAGACTGGATTTTGAAATTCTGCTACTATGAAACACTAAAAATACAGCAATTGCATTGACTTTTATATTTTATTCATTCTTTTTTTTGCAATGTTTCAATGTCTCTGAAATAGGACTATGTGAAGGTGGACAACATGCCGATGGAAGATGATATGGAAGACTTGGATTCATAGACCAGAGAGCAAACAATGGGGACCACTCTGCTTGTGTTGGGAATGCACGAGGCTTTGAAAGGTCAAGTGCTGGCAATGAGTCAAAAGACTGCAGTCGCTCTGGACATGGGCCACCACCAGACTTTATCGCAGTAACAGCGTGAGATTTCAGTGCACCACTTAAAAACTGTTGACTCGCTCCTCAAAATTAGGAATTCATACCTGTTCATTACAGTGAACAACAAGATGCATTGTATGCACTCTTTGTGAAATCCAAATGGTATAGTCTCACTTTTTGTTGATCCTTGGTCAGTGGCTACCTATCTTCTCTTCACTCTGACCGAGTCCCTGACCGTAAGTAGCCAGTTGATGTCATTTTATTCTTATTTCAATTGCTGTACCTTACTCTTTGTCCACCAGTCTGCTACAAATGTCACAAGTCAAATATTTTAAAAAGAGACATTTATTTGCTTTCCTACAAATGGAACAAATCAACTGGATATTGGGGCTGAACGTACAGTGACATAAGCTGAAAAAGCATAGGCAGAAGTGTGAATTCAACCAGGCACCCATATTTTCACATGATTTTCATTCTCAGATTTTGGCAGTGATGTTAACACTGAGGCCCTTAAACTGTCTGTTAACACTTGTGGCTTATTTTAAAGGTGTTTGTCAGTTGTGATTGCACTTGGAACTGTACATGAAATCAAAACTGCATAAACAGTCAGAACTGTATCCCACTTGTATTATGAGACCCCATCTAGCTTGAACTGACTAAGTCATTTGCACATTTAAAGAATAAAACATCTATCCAAAAATGAACCTGGACTTGCACCCTGAGATACCCTGCAACTCATCTGCCACCTCCCTTGTGGAATATCAATAAACTTATACAGCAATGCCTTTGTTCTTTTCTCCAGTCCCATGTCCTTTTGGACGTTGTTTCACAGTAAGAAGATCAGGATTCTGTTTAATTTATATTCATCTGTAACCTACCTGATAGACATATTATTTTTTTGCAATCATCTCAAAGGGATCAAGATTTATTAACCTTGGAAAATGAAGCTAAAAACCCAATCATTCACCTTATAGTGGATTCAGAAAGTATTAAGACCCCTGCTCTTTCTGATCTTTATAATGTTATACTATTAATTTTAAATGAATAAATTTGTCACTTTCGCCCATTAGTCTACACTCACTGTCCCATAATGACAAAATAACATGTTTTCAGAAACATTTGCAAATTTATTAGAAAATCAAAAACTCAAACTACTCATCTATATATGTGGAAAAGCCCTTTGCTGTGGCTCTCCAGATTATGAACAAGTGCATTCTGTTTGCTCTAATTATCCGTGAGATGCATCTTGAACTTGATTGGGAGTCCACATGTGGCAAACTGAATTGATTGGATATTATTTAGAAAGGCACACACCTGTGTATATAAGGTCCCACGATTGACAATGCATGTCATGACGAAAAACAAACCACAATGTCCAAGGAACTCTCTGTAGACCTTTGTGAGCAAATTGTGATGAGGCATAGATCAGGACATGGGCACAAAACAATTTCTAAAGCTTCGCGTGTTCCCAAGAGCACAGGGGCATCAATAATTGTGAAATGGAAGAAGTATGGAACCACCACAGTTCTTCCTAAAGTTGGCCATCCAGGAAAACTGAGCAACTGGGCAAGAAGGGTCTTGGTCAGGGAGGTGATAAAGAACCCAATGGCCACTCTAACAGAGCTTCAGAAGGCCTCTGCTTCAATGTGAGAACCAATGAAAAACAGCACTCCGTTAATCAGGTGTTTATGGCTAGATGGAAGCCACTTTTGAGTAAAAGGCAGTTCAAAGGACTCTGAGAGCATGAGGAAAAGATTGTCTGGTCTGATGAGACATTTAAGACTTTGAGCACAACTCCAAGCACTATGCCTGGTGAAGAGCAGGCACGGCTCATCACCTGCCTAATATCATCCCTATAGTGAAGCATGGTGGTGCCAGCATCACACTATGGGGTGCTTCTCAGCCTCAGGGATAGGGAGGCTGGTTAGAATTAAATGATGGATGAGTTCAACGAAATGCAGAGAGGTCCATGAAGAACACCTGCTCTGGATTGCACACAACCTCAAATTGGGGTGACAGTTCACCTCTTGGCACAATGACCTGAAACATAATGCCAGGACTATGCTGAAGTGGCTTTGGAACTGACTGACTGTCCTTGAATGGCCCAGACAAAGCCCACACTTAAACCCCATAAAACATCTGTGGAGAAAGAACTGAAGATGGGAGTTTACAAACACCTCCCATCCAATTCAAATGGAGCACGAGAGGATCTGTTAGGAAGAATGGGGTAAACTTCCCAAATCCAGATGTGCAAAGCTTGTAGAGACTTACTAAGAATACTCAAAGCTGTAATTGCTGCCAAAGGGGCTTCTACAAAGTACTGAATTAAGAGTCTAAATACAGTACTTACATGAATCAAGAGACTTATGTTTTTGATTTATAATAACTTTGCAAACCTTACAGAAAACATTTTTTCAGTTTGTCATCATGGGTTATGGAGTATACTGTAAATGTGTGGGTTATAGAGTAAAAACTGCAAATGTGTTTAATATAAAACCTTTAGCACAATAAAATGTGCAGAAAGTGAAGAGCTCTAAATACTTTCTGAATGCATTGTACATAAAGATGTAAACATTTGCAACCAGTATTTTATAATGTGGAATGAATGGGAGGAATAGTATGCTGTTAAAAATTGATTCTACCTCCTTAGTTGTACTACATGAGTATCGATGTAGAGTCAAATCTATTGAATCAAATCAAATGGCTAATAACTGGAGCAAATTTCATTTGGATGGAGTGATTGATGTTTGAATTATTGTGCCCAAGAACTCATACCCTGACTGACAAGTGGCCTAATGTGTAAATGTCTTGAAAACTTGAAGGTTAAATGTTGACATCTAAATATACTGTATGTCTACATAATATACATGTCTACAGTATGTACTGGGAAGGTAAAAAAACAGACAAATACATAGCTGTTCCAAGTCTGTCTTAGAGTAGATGGATTCCCTTCCAGGTCATGTGTAGAAACTGCACTCAAGTAGCTTCAGTGACAGACTTTTGTCCCTGTCTTGCTCCACTGACAGACTGAGGAGATCGTCCCTCCACCACACTATGCGAATCTTCAATTCCACTTGGGGGAGTAAATGCTAACATTACTCAAAGTTATTGTCTGCTTTTTTTATTTTTATTATTATTTTTTTTTTCTTTTTTCAATTTCATTACTATTTAATTTAATATTGTTTCTTTTTATCAGTATACTGCTGCTGGATTATGTGAATTTCCCCTTGGGATTAATAAAGTATCTATCTATCTATCTATCTATCTATCTATCTATCTATCTATCTATCTATCTATCTATCTATCTATCACTCATCCATTAACTCCAAAACAGAGGTGGAATGCTTTATAGCCTAGGGTGTTTTTCATTTGGAGGGAGTGAGTACCAGTTTGTATCTGGTGATTTAGCTCTGTTATATATGCGAATGACTGGTCCACGAGGAAATGCTCCCAAATGTAACCCTTAAGTAGGCCTGAGAATATTATGTTGTTTTAAATAACTTAGTTTGGCTTCTTCCAAAAACATGTAAGACCTCTGACTCCACTATTCTATTCACCAGCACATAAACAACCATTTTGGTATTTTAATTTTTGAAATATTTAAATAGACAGGTATCATGATGCGATCTGGAAGGGACAGAAAGTTTCAAATAAACCAAGAATAAAGGAAAACTCTGGGCCAAGAAGTGTGCAGGTTTTACCCTATTTGGCTGGGCAGCTTCTAAACTTTCTCCTCCTCCTCCTCCTCACCCCAAAACCAAAGAAATTAAACATGGTATGTAGTAAGTATTTCATCAAATGTCTAAAGAAAACAACCTGCACCTTAGTGCAGAAACAAGCATAGACTTGTTATGTAGAAGGAGATCTGTTCAGGCAACCAATTTACAGAGAAGTGACATGTTAAGCACTGTTGATGTTGTCTAGTGCAATTAACTAAATTCATTTATTATTACAACTGTATTTAATAAACGTTATAGTTCAAAGTTCACTTTTTCTTAACGATTTACGTGGTTACAATTTCAACTGTGGACATTTTAGGCTCAGTTCAGTAGAAATTAAACCAACTGGTGTCAAGATCTGGGCTGGTTAAATTTATGAGTCCTTTATCTATAATTTGGATTAATTTTTCCTTGTATGTTTTTATGTATTGTTTTCGTTTTTCCTTGTTGCTTTTCTGATTAATTTATTCTTAGTTTCGCAGTGCGTTGTGCATCATTCGGCTCTCTGCTTGTGTCTGTACTGTTCGCCTCGACCAATGCTTTTTAAACAAGTCGTGTCATTTGAACGCAAAGACATCAGCCAATAAGCGTTACTTTTTGACGCGCCACAAAAGATGAAACATTAGCCAATGAGACGCCGAGTATAAACGAGGCGGCCAATCAGATGTCTACTGGAGCATCGGGCGCCCATCGTCTCTTCCTGGAAAGGCACTTTCCAGATTCGTTCGGACGCGGAGGACTGACTGTTTTGTTATTATTTCAGCACACCTAGATTTATAAACCGTTTTGAATTTAAAGGGTTTATAACAACTCCACAGCCGTCCGCTTATTTGTCAGACTATCTCAGGGGGTGTGCTTATTTGTTCATTTCGGTCATTCATCTTAAATTGTGCCGCGATGGCTGCTTGCACCCGTTTTCTGGAGTGGGTGTTCTTCTTGTATTTTGCATCTCACATCCCGATTACTGTGTTCATTGATTTGCAGGCTCTGTTGCCCAGCAACGTCTATCCACAGAGCGTAAGTACTGAGCGGTAGGGCGCGCGGGAGGGCGAGAGAAGTTAGGTTATGTGTCATCCGTTGCCGAGCCAACAAAATTAAGCGTCATTTTCTGCATTTCATTGAAATATGTGATTAGAAGCGAAACTCGTGTGCACGTTGTCATTAAACGGTCCATGTGGGGAGGCTTTGATGCCCCCCCGAGTGTTGGTACGAGGGTATCTGGTGAATGTCGCGTTTTTTAAAATTGATATGTTAAGACTTGTATATCTAAATGGTTATAATAATTTTGGTGATAAATGTGTACAAGTACAGCTTTCATTTGATAATAGTATGCACTGAAACACATAACCAGTTAATGCACCAGTTACGGAAAATGTATGAACATTTCGTTCACTTTTGTTGTGAGTAAATTAGTCACTTTTAGGTCCAGAAGATGCCACGCAAGTACATTAAATAACCCATCCATCTACCATCAAAGCCCCCTAGGGACTAGTGACTAATCTATTCTGGACCCTGAAGCGAGGTGGGAGTCACCCGGAGGCTGGGAGAAGAAGCCATCCCACCGTTGCGCGCATTAGTGTCCGTGCACATCAGTTCATCCCATTTATTCTTCCCAGCCGCATTAACAGTGCAGAACATCAAGAAAATACAGGCAGGCGGACACGCAGATCAGATAAAAACTCCAGACAGTGAGCTACATCCTTTAGAGGCGTAGAGCTATATTGCCAATCATTACTGTAAAGTACCGCTCTCCCTCTCTCGCTCGATAATAACAACAAAAACTCCAAAGCAAAAGCGCTCCTTAATATTGTTTCTTTGACTCTACCGCCATCTTCAGACATGTCAGACTTAAATCAGAATTGAGAACAGATACCTGGATGTCAACAAATGAGTAGAAAATTTCTAACCCCGTGGGCTTATGATGCGAATCTGCTAGATTTTTTTTACTTAATTGTACCTTTCTGGAAAGTTAATTGCAGTAGTGGTAAGGTGGGTGCGCAAGTGTTAGCTCTGACACAGTTTGCACGACTGTTTAAAGATGGGCTGCACTCTGCAGCAGATGCTACCAGAACTTGAACCCTGGACCACATACTAAGGTTATAAAGTAAGTTGACGGATAGGCGAATGGAAGAAAAATAGGGCTGATTATTTGCTGTTCAAGTTTTAGACTAACCATTAGTCCAGTACCCCTAAGCCAGCGACTGAGTGGTCTTTTCCACCTTAACTGATTAAAATGGATGGTCCGATCTCGGGAATCACTGGAGGACGTGTTAGAACTGAGGTCACTCAAGAAGCTGCTTACTATTCTGGACAATGATTCAAACCCCCTGCAGAAGCATATTCAGTTACACACTGTGTTGCTCCAAGGAGTGCTTTGTGAATTCGTTTCTACTGTCAGCCATCAGGCTCTTATGATGAGTCACCACTTGGCAGAGGTGGTCTTGTTCCCTGTGTGCTGACTGGCACTAAGCTGGTCTAAGCATATACCGTAGTAGAAAATTGCGCTATGTGCAAATATACTGTGCCAATGATTGACATCCCATACTATGAAATTGTAGCCTAAAAGTGTGTTAAATTCTAATCACTCTACGCTTAGAAAATATCTACACTTTGTTAATGAACTTATATTTGTGTATTTACCTTTACTTATTTGGCAGATTCCTTTATTCAAAGCAACTTACAACATTTCAGATATAGTGGGTTGCATTTCATCTGTTTATTTCCAATTGGAGCACAGGCAGGTGAAGTGAAATGTCAGTAGCGGGATTTGTACCAACAACCTTAGGTTTGAAGTCCAAAGCCTGCTGCCTTGCTTGCATAGATAGAACAAACAAACTTTTTTTTTGTCCCCTGGAGGAAGTTGTTAAATGTAATGTATGCATTTTTTGTCTCCTGTTGCAACTCTACAGTTTTTTTGGGGTTAAAAAGTTTCTGTTTATCTTAAGGTCAACCATCCCACCTATACGCTGTTCCCATCTGTTTTCCATTCCCATTTCAGGAATAGAATATTAAATTGGGATTTGGCACCAGTCTATGATTGAACGATGTTCGGACAAGTGCATGTACTGACACTCATGAGACAGTTGAGACTTGCCAGTCACGCTAATGTGCGTGGAACTGCAATGTGCAAGAAAGCTGGGGGTAGCAAAAGGAAAGCTTCAATCAAAGCCATATTCTTGGAGTCCCTAAACCTTGCTTTACTATGCCACCCAAGTTGGTACATTTCAGGCCCTAATTTAATTATTGTGGATTACAAACGTTCTGTAGTTTCATTATTAATAAAACAATTTTACAGAGAGTGGGTAAGCTGAGCATCTAATCACTGTGCAAGCTACTGTACATGGAACGTGGACTCCCAGTTTCAAATTCACTCATTTTAGTGTCTCATGCTTCATGGGTTCTTTTCACTTCTACATCATTATATTGGGTCATTGTAAACACCATCAGCAAAAAAAAAAAAAAATGTACCTTAAGTTAATATTCCTCTAATCTCTTATTTTTGAATGAGCTTAGATCATCAGCATCAATCAGGACTCTGCCAAAACTTGGGAAGAAGTCCATTGTGGGGACAACTGCTCTCATTTATCTGCAGGGTTTTTTTTTGTTTTGAGGAAAACTAGAGAACCTGAAGGAAATCCATGCCATCTCCAAAGAGACAGTGGTGGAAAAGACAAAATCCGGAAGCTGTGAAGCAGCAGTGCTAAATCCTGTGCCATCTATTAACTGGGATAATTACATAATCAGTATCATATTTTCAACGTCTGTATTTAAATAAGCAATAAAATCACATTTTGTGGATTTCTAAATTTCTTTTACTACCATTGTAAAGATCAGTTTACAGTTGCATTACTTTTTATTTTATGTGTTGAGTATGTTTCATTTATTTTCAGCTAAAAGATCTTCTGAAGTGGTATGCCCAGACGTACAAGGATCCAATGATAATGAATCCTCCTTCCTGGTTCAAATCGTTCATATTTTGTGAAGCCATTTTACAGCTGCCTTTCTTCCCAATTGCAGCTTACGCTTTTTATAAAGGTATGACCAATTTAAAAATACTTTGTCCAAGCTGATTTGTAAATGGCTTTTTGAGGTCTCCCTTCTATTTCACTGTTACTGAAGTCTTATTTATTGTTTTTCTTGTTATATGCATTAAATTGTTACATTCCCATTATCCAACCCGCTATATCCTAACTACAGAGTCACGGGGGTCTGCTGGAGCCAATCCAAGCTAACACAGGGCTGGGATTGGCTCCAGCAGACCCCCGTTAGCCTGTAGTTAGGATATAGCAGGTTGGATGATAGATGAAATTGGCACTCTGTCACAGCTGGTTCCTGCTTCCCACACTATTGTTGCAATATGCTGTGATTCCCTTAACCTTATATGGGGATAAGCACATTTGAAAAATGAATTATTTTACTGTACATATATGTCCAACCTTTAAATGATCGTGTATTTTGAAGCCTTAGGTTAAACTTAACTAAATTTCTCTGTAATTCTTTTCATTATCACAAATATTTGGTAAGAATTATGAAGTGGTGGATCTGAGGTTAGGGATTTGCACTGGCAATCGGAAGGTTGCCAATTTGAATCCCATAAATGTGACTCTACTTTGTTGGGCCTTTGGGCAAAGCTATTAACCTACAATTTGCTCCATCCTGGGTATGATGTTAATCTGCATCCAGCCCTGCATGTCAGGCCCTCCAACCTGCAGTGAAAACCTGGGGTTTGGTGGCAGAATTGGCACTCCAGCCACCATAAAAAAACCTCCCATTGTTCCATTCCATCTGAACTAGTGTGGTGCTGAGGTGGTGTCACCCATTGCATGGCTGCACTCGGGTCCTAATCTGGGATCCAGAGTGGGTTTGTCATGTGGTGGGTGCGCCATTGAGCTGTACCAATGCTTACTCCAAACCTCAGTTATCAAATAGTTAAAACTAACATGTCACTAATATTATACTCCTAAGTATTCATCAACAATTGCTATATTGATTTTTGTTTTGTTATTGGTTTTATTTAGGAAACTGTAGATGGATCCGAACTCCAGCTATTCTCTACTCCACTCATGTGGCCACCAGCCTGATTCCCATCCTTGGTCACATTCTCTTTCACAAGTTCCCCAAGGATGGAATGTTCCCAGGGCCTCAGACCCTACGAGAACGAGTGGCACTTATGGGCATCTATATACCTTATTTGGTCATTCCCATCTTAATCCTGCTCACCATGCTTTATAGTAAGGCCTACAACATACAGGTGCGCGGTGGGAAAGGTGGATCTGTGGACAAAAAGAAAGGCAAATGAGCAAGGGGATAGCTGTTTTAGTGTGTGTTTTAGAAGTATGCAGTACTTTTTTGAATTGAAATGCCTTTACAAAGTAAAGGGCTCACACACTACATGGTCATCAGAGGTTGTTCTATTGGCAAGACTGCTCTGGACATTCACCCAGATCAGGTCTGCTTCTAGTCAAAGGGTAACGGGTTCTGTTTGTTCCAGGTGATCTTTTGTTCCATTAATTGTTCTATTTGGATTTTTACTTTGTACCCATGCAAAGAGTAATTTCATTCACTTTTTTATAATGCTAAAACTGTTTTATAAATGATAATGCCAGGCCTTGCCTTATGTTCTTCCATTACCAGTTTTTTTTTGTATTGCTTTCTTTACAGTTCAGACTAACATAATGCATATCCCACAGAAAACCAGGACTAGAAGTCACATTCCTTCACTCATTCTGGTTCCAATATTCAGAGCTACATACATGAATATTATATATCCAAAGTTAATGTTTTGAAAATACATCATATTTTTTGTAAAATAAATGGATCAATTCACATTAATAAAAATAATTAAGTTCAACATAGATGGGAAATAAGAAAATCACATGAGCTGACACACTGCACAGTCCTACATTCTTATTAAATGGGGAAATATTAGAACATCTCTTTAATATGAAATTGTAGGGGCAGGCATCATTCAATGAACCAGAACATTTGTTGCCTCCTTTACAAAGAGGTAAAACGTTTAAGGCAAATTTTAGTTTCTGTCATTAGAAAACTGTAAATCCTCATTAAGAGGCATTCCATGACAAGATTTATAATGGTTGGTAAATTTAAGAATGTCAACACTCAGTCCAAAGTTGCCACTCCAAAATCCAGTAAAATAATTCCGTTGAAATTTATGAGAATATGGGAACGTTATGCATTAATTGTTTTTGTGTAAAAGTCAAGAGTTATTTAAAATTTATATCCATGTCTCAACTCCTTAAAATTAACATAAAACACAGTATCTGTTCATCACTCCTGATGTCCAAATCTGTCTAGCCAGAGTGGAGTTTGATCAACCTCATGCTAACATGCTTGTTTTCAGAACTTGCACACAAGAGAGGTAATGTAGAGAGTGTAACGGTAAAGTAAGGTGACCAATACCCTACTTTAGCATACCTGAAGTGAAGAGAAGGGTCACATCTGTAATCATAGCACCAGAGAATTATGACATGTTACGAGATTAACACATGCAAGCAAGAATTTCACTGTACTCTGTACATGTGACAATAAAGACCTATTGTGAGGAGAAAAAATAAATCTGCGTTCAGAAATAAATACCATTTACCTGACAAAAATATATATAAATCTCATAAAAATGAAGCTATTTTGCTTGAAAGTAAGTTATAGGAATGAATGACACCACAGACCCCTCCCTGATCTGCAAACACTGAATTGTAGGTTCTGTAGAAGCAGCTGGCTTGAAACAGGAAAACAAAATCCAGAAAACACTGAATTCCCACCAATGCTTCTTTTTTTTGTTGCTGCTGATATGCACTCTTTAAAACACAGTTGTTTCTTCTTGAGCATATGAAGATTTACATTTGTTGAGAATAAGGTACACATTATTATTCAAGTCTGTTTGAATAAAATTTGTTGTATTGGGTTTATAAAATCAGAGTAATGAGAGTAAACTTCAAACAAACACTTTATGATTACACAATAGAACTGGGGGTGTTAGCATTAAATGTTATTTTTATTTTGTTACTTGTTCAATTGTGACTGATTTATAAATAAAATAATTTTTGTTTTTTTTAATGTTTTATTAAAAATAACATTTAATGCTGGAATAATGTAAAAAACTTTTAAAAAAATTGCAGAATACTCTAGAATGCTGCTATTTGTTAAAATAATTCCTTATAAAATACTCGTGCCTTACACACTTTCGTAGTAGGCACAGGCGAACTGTAAGTAGATGGGTTGTCTGTCGTACTGCCAGTTATCAGCAGTTAGTTAGCCATTGTACAACATCTTTTGTTGAATATTCTGTACAATCAGGAAAATACTGGCAGAACGATTGAACTGGCTCTGCACACAGTGAATGGAGACTTTAAAACAAATAAGAATAAGGTATATTACATAATTATACAGTATAGTAATAATCTGATATCTACTAGATAACCATATTGCCACTCGGAAGCAGAATAACATCCAGGAAAAGGTTAAATAGAAAACAGATGTACAGTACTTGATTTCATTGTACCTTAAACATTATGAATTAACCACGAGTTCACATCTGAACATAATAACATTTACTTTGGTCTGCCGCTTCCTTAAACTGTGTAAAAAGGAAACATTTGTGCAAATTCTTTGACCAAGAGAACAAAATGCTTTTAAAATATGTTGCTTATTCTTATTGTTACTACCATTCTAATATTAGTAATTTCATCAGTATATATAAACTAGAAAAGAGAGCTCTCTTTTTTTAAGGTGGTGAAGTATAAATAATACAATAATATAAATATATGAAATGTTTCATTTTTAAGTGGCTATGCTCCTGGCATGCTTTAATGCCCCCAAAATATTTGTTCTCCTTTTGAGGAAAGATTTCAAAAAATATTCCACTGGAATGTCATGGTTTTCATTTTTTCTCCAGTCGTTTTTGTCCATTTTGATGTGGTCGTTTTTATCACAACAAAGGCGTTTTCAATGTTTTAATATCAGTATCCACAGGTCTTAAGTGAGGAATGCTGGGTCAGCATCTTCATTGAACCAAAAACGATGAACAACTCAAAAGGAACCTCATTTCTGCAGGATAAACTGGTCAATGAATTCATTTTGTTCTGCTTCAACCTTGGAAAGGGCTTCATATTCTATTCGATACCTGGAAAATGGGGTATGACAAAACAGATTCAAGGCACCTTTCAGAGTATGTAGAGTATTATAAAAATAAGACAAATTTAAGAAAATATGTATTGCACACAGTATTAAATGTATCTTCAAAATGTACAGCAAGATGGAGGAAAATTGAACAAATCTAAGAAAAGTGCATTGCATTTTACTCAGGTGTTTTCTTACTTATTCATTTCCCATAAAATCTAAATCTACTTGTGTTTTAAATTTAAGTAGTAACCAGGGACTTAAATCATTAGATTACTGAGAATTTTTTAATTCAACTGGCCATGCTACCTGTCAGAGACAGGTTATAGAATAATTTGAAAATATTTGTTGTCTTTTGCTCTCATCTACATTCAGCTCCTTCCCTCTGTTAACCAGCAATCGTTCTCTCGATTGCGTTTCCGTAAACCCTGCGTCACCGACTAGCTAATTTCTTGCCTCATGCCCAGTTATATTCTTCCCATCTTTGAAGCGGACTCTCTCATCATGCCTCCGATGCTTCCCCTTTCAATCACATCATCAAAGCCAAACTGACCAATCAGATTTGCTTTGAGGGACTGGTTAGTGTTTTATTATATAGTAGAGAGATAAACCAATCAGTATCTATAGCAAATTTCATAGAGAATACCATCGCTTTAAAACAATACAAAATCCCTCAAAAACTGCATAATAACCAACATGTCATAATGTATTGCATAGATACCGGATTTTAATGAACACATCTAGTTAGAAATTAGATTTTTTCACAAGGTTTAAAAAAGGTGGTGTGTGTGGAGTAAAAGATTAAACATCCAAATCATTGTGTTATTAACCTTTTTATCATGAATCTTACACATAAGACGATCTTGATGCAATTCTTAGGTTTCACGTTACTTATTAGTACATAATTCTACTAAATGCATGTGCAGATATCTTAAATTAGGTCTTTATTGAAAAGAAATTCTGCCCAGTTCTTTTTATTTTTGCATCCAATATTTGCCGTCCACTACCGTTTTTACGAATTAAAATTCCCCATTGATATTCGTTATTGAGTCAGCAGGTGCTATGCTTCTGTTTTAAAATGTACCTGTTAATGTCAAATTCAGACTGAATTATTCAGCTAATAACATAAGCATATTATTGTCTTACACCCTACATTTGAGCTTTGGATGCATTTATAGGAAAATCATAAAAGCTTATTTAGTCAATAGATTAATTATTATGAACATTTACTTCCACCAAGAATGAATGATATATGTATATAATAAGGTTTATTGATTAAAGCTTTCAGGACAATAATCACAATTAAAATTAGACTAGGATAAAAAAAAAGAAATATAGCCTATAAAATCTACTTATGTTAATGCAGAAAAGCAAGCATCAACCACACCTGAAGAAATTTCTCTGGACAAGTCTCTGAAACAGTTTATGATAAGCTTAGCAGGTAGTTCCCCAGTCATAGGGAGTGAAAAATTGACATTTTATCTTCGTTTTAAACACTTAAGCTATAGAAATTCTCTGGGTGATCACTACTTGTATGTCTGGCACAGTACTGTGTGCCGGTAGTAGCATGAATTTTAAATAATACGACCATACAAGTCTAGCTAACCTTAATACAGTCTTAAATATAATTATTTTATTTTGGCACCACATTATATACAATTAATGCATACTGTACCCTGCACAAAGTGTTCTTCATACAATGCACATGAATGATGGGTTAGTTGTTGCAGATTTATATACGATGAATGATTTTATTTGTATAAACCCCTTAAATACACAAATAAATATTGCACAGAATATGAACTTTGCAACTAATGGCTAAGTTTCAAATGTTGAGGAGGCATTTTCAAAAGTGCAGTGCTAATTTCTTGTTCAAACACCACACAAAATGTTTTAACACTGAACGAGTAACACGCTCATTCTACACACTGGTCCTGGGGTGGATAGGATTGAGGGGCAGGGTTTACTAAATTTAAGAAGGAAAAATAGTGAGATTTTACATTTCTGTAATGAGACTTGTTGTTCACATATTTTAAAGACCATAATTGCACTGCGAGTGTGAAATAGAATAAAACTTTACTGTATATAGCATGTGGGCATGATCAAAAATTGTAATTATTGTTTGACCAAACAACAGAATTGGCAAGCCTCGTTATCTAAGTGACTTTGACTGTAATATGATTGCTGCTGCCAAAAATGGTGGGTCCAGCATCTGAGAAACAGCTGCCCCCTGGAGATTTTTCATAAACTTCCCTACACTTAGAGAATGGGGCAATAATGTAAAAAAATATCCAGAGAGCATGGCAGTTCTGTGGGCAAAAGTACCATGTTAATTGGAGTGGTCACAGTGGATTGCCAGACTCATTCTATCTAACAGAAACTCCATAAATATTCAGGTGTTTCCAAGAGTGATGTGCAGGAGGGCATCTCTGAATGCACAACATATTGAACTTTGGAGTGGATCAGCAATACAGGAGGAATAAAGATTGGAAAAATGTTACTTGGTCTGACAAATCTCAATTTCTCCTGCAATCTGCAAAAGGTGGTGTCAAACAGCACAAATCTAAGGATCCAACTTGTGTTATTTCATCCATTCCGTCTGGTGGTGGAAGTTTAATGGTTTCAGAAATGCTTTTTTGACACCAATTAGGTGCCTTAACACAGACAGCATTATTTAAATGCCACAGATTATCTAAGCTTTGTTGCTGAACACATCCATCCCTTTATGGCACGGGTGTCAAACTCTGGGCCTGGAGGGCCGCAGTAGCTGCAGGTTTTCATTCCAACTCATTTCCTAATCAGTGTCCAGTTTTCACTGCTAATTAACTCCTTTTCCCTCTATTTTAATAGCCCTGTTTTTAAGGATTAAGTCTTCTGAATTGATTCTTTTCTTCATTAAATGACAGCCAAACAGAAATGAGACATGAAACGAGCCAACAGATGACCAGCTAAATCGGGGCTTCAAATTCCAACCAGTTCCTTAATGAGAAGCTGATTCTTGCTGTTAATTAAACCCGTTATTCAATTCCATGGCTTGTCGCTGCTCTCTTTTTGCCACAGCAGACATTTCCAAAACTGTTGATATTCTGTTTTTTTTCTAAGAAATCCTAAAATGTTTTGGTAACCTGAGGGATCAACCTTACTGAGACCTTCTTCTTTATTTTCAGATTTTGTTCGATGAGTACAGGTGAGCTGGTCATGTCCTGCTTGTTTTATCTCTCATTACTGTCTGCTAATTAAAGAAAAACAACTAAGGGGCCTGAGTCAAGCTAAATAAAGCTAAGGCTAAAGAAGTTAATTAGCATCAAAAACTGGTCAGTAATGAAGATGGTTAGAATGAAAACCTGCAGCCCTCCAGGACTGGAGTTCGACACCCCAGCTTTATGGCCACAGTCTGTTTTTTTAATGGACATTTCTGGAAAGATTATGTACCATGTCACCAAGCATGGATCATTTCAAGCTGGTTTCACAGACATTTACTTATTTGGCTGACGCCTTTATCCAACGAGACAACATTTAAGGTTACATTTGTTTTGACTTTCCAGTTGGAGCACAGGCTGTTCAAGTGACTTGCTCATGGGCACACAGTGTCAGTAGTGGGATTTGAACCCACAACCTCAGAGTCTGAACTTCAAAGTCTTACCCACTACACTACACCACATTGCCACAGACACCTTTGGCACTTCAGTTTAATCCATTGGACTGTACAGTACCTATTTCTCAGTCTAATAAGAAATCTATAATATGAGGTGGAATGAGAGGATTATACAATGAATGTGTAGCCAAAGAACTTGCACGAATTGTGTGTTGTTGAGTCTGCTTGGAACAAAATCTAAACCAGTAGTCTCGAACTCCGGTCTTAGAGGGCCACAGTCGCTGCAGGTTCCCATTCTAACCCTTTTCTTAATTAGTGACCTGTTTTTGCTGCTAATTAACTTCTTTTGAATTCATTTTAATTGATTTTCTCTTGAAGACTCTGACCCCTTAATTGTTTTTTTTCCTTAATCAGCAGCCAAACAATAATTAGATACAAAATGAGCCAAAACATGACCAGCAAACTGTGTCCATCATACAGTATCTGAAAATAAAGAAAGGTAAAGGTCTCAGGAATGCTGATCTGCTCAGGTCCACAAAACACTTTAACAGTGCCCTTAGAAAAGAGAAAATCAACAATTTTGGAAATGTCTGCTAAAGCACTATAAGAGCAACAACAAGCCACAAAACTAAAGAACGGGTTTTATTAACAACAAGAATTGGTGCCCCATTAAGCAGCTGGTTAGAGTGAAATTGGTTGGAGTTTGAGGCCCTGACTTAGTTGGTCTTCCGTTTGCTCCCTCACTTCATATTTCATTTCTGTTTGGTGCCATTTAAGGAAAGAAATGAAACAATTCAGAGGAATGATGAAGACGTTCAGGGTAACAAATCTTAAAAAAGCAATTCAATTTAAATTAACTCACAAGAAGTTAATTAGCACAAACATGGCACTCGTTAAAAAAAAGGGTTAGAATGAAAACCTGCAGCCACGGTGGTCCTTCAGGACTGGACTTGGCGCCTGAACTATTGCATAATGAGAGCAGCAACAAGACATCGAATTAAAGAACGGGTTTAATTAATGACAAGAATCAGAGCCTAATTAAGCAACTGGTTGGAGTTTGAGTCCCTGACTCAGTTGGTCTTCTGTTGGCTCACTCATGTCACATTTCATTTCTGTTTGGGTGCCTTTTAAGGAAAGAAATGAAGCAATTTAGAGGAATCATCAGGGGAACAAATCTTAAAAAACAAGCCAATTAAAATAAAAGGAAAATTAGTTAATTATAGCAGCAAAAACTGGTCAACAGTTAAGAATGGGGTTAGAATGAAAACCTGCAGCCACTGTGGCCCTCCAGGACACGAGTTTGAGACCACTGATCTAAGCAATGCTTCCAGCACCTTGTTTAATCTATGTCTCTGAAATTTAAACTGTTCTGTAGACATACATGGGTCATAACTGGTACAAACGAGAGCTACTCCTAATTAAGTGGCCTTAAGTGTATATGAGTATATGCTCAGTGATATCTGTTAGATTACAGAAGTGTGGAAAAGAGATTCCCCCTCTCCTGCTAATAGACACATTTAAAACTGTAAAAGTAGGGTTAATTTACTAGGACAAGGTGGAAATCAGAGTGTAACAAATATTGACAAAGACCCTCTAGACCAGTGTTTTTCAATCAGTGTGCCATGAAAGCTACCCAGATGTGCCATGGAAATAATAGTGTAGCGCACTTGGGTCTGAACCAAAAAGAGACAAGATCCTTGGGTGGTCGAGACCTGTCCATGGAGGACAAGTCTACCTGGAGAAGCTAGCATAAAAACAGCTCTGCGATCGCAATGTTAGAGCACGTCAGATGTGTCTCCCGGCTGCTGGAGTCCGTCTACCTGGGTGTGTGGTCACCAGTGAGTCTCACAGGACCAGTGGATAGTGGGCATATGAATTGCCTCTGAGGCAGAGATGGACTTGCAAACGACAAAGGAGATGGGCGATGCAACCAAAGTGGTCTGTGAATGCTGATGTCGGAGCTGCTTTTTTACAGTTTTCTCTGGTAGTCCCACCCCTTTGGACAGCTAAGCAAATGTACGCAATGTAACGTTTGTGGTTAGTAAAATAGTGGTGTGCCTTAGGATGTTTTTGGTTATAAAATATGTGCCACCACAGAAAAAAAAGCTCCATTGCTAGGGCACTTTGACTGCTGACGTTACAACAGAAATCTTTTTACAGTGTTGGTCAGTTGAGACTTAATATGGATGAGCGTCTTATACAACTGTTGGTAGTAATATTCAGGTATTATCTCTACAGCCTCAGTCCCTGTGTCTTTTGAGATGTCATCAGATCATTTTAGACCAGGTTGTATTTCACAAAGTATGACAATTTACCTTAAAAAACGCCTTTATAATTGAGACCTTTATCGAGAACTGAAACTTTTCAACACTTAAAGGCACATATCTTCAGCTTCTTTAAACAGTTATGTGTTTATTGTACAACTGGGCAGTGAAAAGGACTTGCTGAATGAATGTAGCGCAAGCATAACGTCACTTTCTGGAGAGCTGACTTTCAGCAGTCAAAAAACTGCCAATGCCTGAGTGCAGTGAATTTCAAGATAAAAATGGGAAATCTAAAATTGGTAACAACTTGCATCTATGCTCTGAAGTTTTTCATGACAAAACACCACATATCATTTTTGTAAGTCTATAATTAAAGACACAAACCTCTCCAGCTGCATTTTCTTTTCAGCAATGAGTGCCTGCAGCTGCTGCTGTTGTGATTCCCTCTGTTTGGCAACAGATTTCAATAAATTTCTGGCACCAATGGCCTATTGAAATAAAAAAAAGACAGGAATCAGTCACACACACTTTACAGATAATCTTTGCACATTGATAAAAATACCTACATTTATATGTTTTCATTATTCTTGTACTTTTTCTTAAACACTTTCTGGGGAAGTCATTTCTGTTATCTTACATCTGAATGATTTCTTGATCAAAGGTCAACCCCTGCCTATAATGTGGTGGCTTCCTTCTCTACTCATACTCTGAATGTCATAACCAGACAACCATACACAGTGGATATTTAAAGTCTGCACGCTTGCTGAAAATTGTTTTGTTGATGTAGAAGCAGAAATCAATACCTATCATGTCAGTTCTTTACATCTTTAATAAGATCTTGAAAAAATAAATGGCCAATTGATGTGCTAGGAGGACTGAGAGCAATTCAAAAACAGATCTGCTGTTGTAATTAATACAAAATTTGTTTCCAAGTATTAGGTACCGTATATACTCGCGTTTAAGTTCTCTCATGGACAAGCCGTGACTTGATTTTACAGTATAATTTCTGGTATTTTATAATGTTGGTCGTACAAGATGAATGTGGAAAACTGACGCTATTGGTACAAGGGATTATGATATGCTAACGCCCACCTGAGAGAGTAACCATGGAGCAAGCAGCCTTTTTTTTCTTATGTGGGTGTGGCAATACGCTGTATCAGCGTCTGCTCCTAACCCCTCTCTCTCTCTATTGTGCCTACATGTGCACACAGTAATACCCGAACTATTCCAAAGCAACGTTTGCACTGATTTGCGTTTTTTGTATCTCACACTCTCATGCACCTTTATCGTAAGAGCATCCCTTATCTATGATGGAGCGTTCAATCAGAAGAAAATATGAAGTTGGTTTTAAATTAAAAGTTGTTGAAGTGGCAAAAGAAATCGGTAACGGTGCTGCTGCAACAAAATTCGATGTGTCTGAGAAACTGTTGCGAGATTTTAGGTGGCAAAAAAATTAAGTATCGCATTTTTGAATGGGTGTACAAGTCGGGGTCTGATTTTATGATCGATTTGTCGGGTTTCAAGACCTGACATATAAGTGAGTATATATGGTAAGTGGTTTTTACATATACACTACTGGTCAAAAGATTTAGAACACCTTGATTTTTCTTCAAATTTAATCAGCTGAAGTTTTGACCAAAAAAACTTTATATTTAAAGTTTAGGTTAGCAAAAACTGGAAAAAAAAAGAAATTTCAGAATATTACAAATGGGCCTTCATCAAAGAACAACTAATAGGTTACAACCTACAGATACTCTGCAGTACTTAAAGTAAATTAAGCCTTGCAAGTTGAAGCAAGCAATTTGTACAGGTGTCCCAACTTTTGTTGATTACTTGCAACCTCTCTGTCTGCCTTAAAGGAGAGTTGGAACAGACTGTTACTACACCCTCTGAAGAACTACTTAGACAATATTACTCTGTAGAAATTTCAGTGATAATGGCAAGAAAACAGCAATTAACTAAAGAAATTAGACACAGCATTGTTATCCTTAGAAGTGTAGGGCTTTCATTTAGAGAAATTGCAAAAAAATAAATAAATCAAAGTGTCAGTGAGTATGGTGTCCTACACATTCCAAAGCCAATTAGTAACTGGAAGAAACTGTGATAGGAAAAGATCTGGCAGACCGAAAGTCACAACCCAATCAGAAGAAAAGCTTCTGAGGGTCACCAGCTTGTGTGATAACACCTCACTGCACAACAGCTTCAAGCACGGCTTAACAGTGGTCAAAACACAAAGTCTCAGTTTCTACTGTGAAGAGGAGACTTTGTGCTGCAGGTTTGACAGGGCGAGTGGCAGTAAGAAACTCATTCCTTAAAGGACAAAATAGGGCCTTGAAATAACGGCTGTGGACTACTGCAAACTGGAAGAAAGTCTTATGGGCCAATAAATCAAAATTTGAGATCTTCAGTTCATCCCACAGGGTGTTTGTATGTCGTCGATTTAATGAAAGAAAGGTTCCTCAGTATGTGACACCAACTGTCAAACATGGAGGTGGAAGTGTGACGGTCTGGGTTTTTTTTGCTGGGGGTAGAGTTGCTGACTCGCAGAGACTGATTGGCATTCTGAGTCAAAACATTTGCCACATTTTGGCTGTTATATCAGCAGAAGGTGGCTACTTTGTGTATAGAATTTTGTACACTTGATAATTCCTTGAGTTATTTTTTATTTGCCATTGCTTATTTATTCTGCCCCTTCATTTCATGAGACATTAACATATTAACTGCATGCATTTCCATAAAACCTGAAAAAATGAAGGTGTTCTAAAACATTTAACCAGTAGTGCGTGCAACCAAAGCATTTTAGTTTTTAAACACAGAGAACGCAAACTCCACACAGCACAGTGAAGAAGCCCATCAAACTGAGGGTCACACAGCTGTGAGGCAGCAGCATGAACTACTAATCCACCATGTCACCCAGAGCCACCTACAGTATATTATATATACAGTACCAAGAATTTTAAAGCCAGTTAATCGAGTTTAGTGCAGGGACCTCACAGATCATAACATTAGTGTGTTCAATGTACAAACTGCACTGTCTAGGGTGCCAGTCCATCACAGGGTACACTCACACATGTGCACTCATAACAGGCCAAATCAGAGTCACTAATTCTCTCAGCATGACTTGGGATGAGAGAAGGAAACCCACCCAAACACGAGAAGAATGTGCGCAAATCCCAAGCCAGCATACAAACACGGGGCTATACAGCTATATGGCATCAGTGCTACTCACTGTGGTATCACCAGAATTACTTTAGCAAATTTGCAAATCTGCTATATACTTTAATTTATTTATCATTCATTTCATTACTAAGACTTTAATCTTTCCAGAAATGGTTTTATCCTGAATTAACTGCAAGCAATATAGGCTGTGACTCTTGTACACCTTGAACTCCATGGAGTAGTTGAAATGCAGTAAAAACACTGAATTTCAGCCTTAGTTTCCAGCTCACTATACTGTTCTTATACACTGTGGATGCTAGAGGGCGCATGTTGCCCAGTGAAACCCAACAAACAGATGTTCAGGACACACGTTTAAAAGCGCCAACTAGAATTTTTAATTACTTTCTCCAATAAAGTGCACAAAGCACCACAGTCGCCACAATTAACAATAATCCAATAATCAATAATCACAATAATACAATCCTCCTCTCCCAGCAGCTCCATCACACACCCTCCCAACTCTGGCTCATCTGCTGAGTCTCGACCAATACTTTATATATTCCTTGACCCAGAAGTGCTCCTCCTCTTCTTCCGGGTCAAATGAAACATCATCAGTTTTTAAACAGCCCGGAAGTACTGTGGGCTTCCATCCTCCTGACTCCGAAGTAATTCCGGTTCTACGAAAAGTAGTGGTCCTTAGGTCCTTTATGAGCTTCCCCTGGGGGCACCCACGGCACCCAACAGGGCTGAGGAAACGGACTCTTTGTCCCAGGATGCCACGAGGGAATCTGGGGTACGGCTACCGTCCAGGGGAGCTGCCACCTAGCATTCTAGGGGAGGCAGTATCCTGTTAGTTCAGGGACATCCCGGCCAGATTGAGTTGCCGGCCGTTTATCACAGTGTCACAGCCCCCCCAAAAAATCTTCAAATTTTATAAAAATTAATTAAAATTAAATATCAAAATAGAAAATAAAAACATATACTGTATTTTGAATAATAACAGACACACATTTAAATTGTGAAAATTGTACACAAAATAAGCTCCCAACCTATATTGGCACTATGCTCAACTGCACCCACCCACAAGCTTTTAAAGAAAATCTTAAAAGAACTGAAAAAAGAGAATAGCAAATTATAGACATAAAAGAATTATTCAGCAGTCTGACTGCATGCTTTCTACTGAGCATCCGGTAAGGATTTTAATTAGAGATTCAATGAAAGTTTAAGTGGCTAGGATGAAAACAGGCTGCCACAATTATTCCAGAGAAAAGAATAAGAGAATATCTGGCCAACAATATCTAACATTTTAACTTAGTTATTTTATTTGCCGTTTAGCAATGGAAATATGTAATGCTTACACTCAGCAAATAGTAGAGTCAGCTACTGCTACTTAAATTATCCTTTACAAAATTTATTTAACACCAATAGGAAAAGAATGGACTACATAAAGAATTAAATGAAATGTAATATATTCAGCGGTCCTTCAGTATTGATTATGTAATATGGGTGTAGTGTTTAATAAAATCTTTACTTGCAGTTTGTTTATTAGTACTAGGGGGCTCTGCCCCCTGCTCACTTTGTTTGCCCACCCCCGGGTTTGGTTAACCGGATATACAATTTAAATAAATTGTTACTTTCATTTTATTCATTTTTTATTTCTTGATATTTGCCAGTAATAAAGCTGTAGTGAATGAGTTATTCCCCCTTCACCCCTGGGCGCGCTACGTGCCAGCTACTTCGCGTCTCTACCTCTCGCGTTGTGAAGAGGGGGGCTGAATGCACACTAAGGAGATGCGTTCGCTCCCCAAAACCCCCTCTTAAACGGTGATACAATGGGAAACAAATACATTTTTTTACCTCCTCTATGCTTGATTATTTGGCTTGCTGCTGCTTCTTGTGCCGACGCTGTGCGTCGATCATTTAGAAGCCTGTTGAGCAGCTGTCCTTTTGTCTCACTCCCTTGTCTCGTGATACGTTAAAGTGTCTCCGAAAAAATGACATCTCGACCCAAGTTTTTTTTTATTATAATAGAGAGATATTGTCTCCACTGAAGCAAGTAACTATTAGTGGATCAGTTTTTCAAAATTATTTAACCCAATTTTAGAGTTACAGGTGATTGGAGCAGATCTGTACAGTACTAGCCACGGGACAGGGAGCAATTCTGAACATGAGGCTAGCCCATTGTACGGTGCACACACACACACACACACACACACACACACACACTCCCTCTCTCTCTCTAGCACATATTTAAGTTGGATCATAGCTGCTAATTAACTTAACCTGTGTGAGAGATGAACCAGAATACCAGGAATAAAGCCCCATAAACATGGGAAAAAGTGTAGCCATGAAACCTTAAATGCCACATATCCTGGAAAAGAGGTTTTATTTTTTTTTTAATTTAAAGCAGCCCCATTACCTGCATATAGGGGATGCTGGGCAGTACTTTACAATGAGGGCTGCTTGACACATCCATTATGCTTTAGCTAACTCATCATAAACAATTTGTATTGTTCCGTCAGTATGTTGAACCTGCCTAACATGTTTCCACTTTTCATTAAGGTCAGTGCAGTGTGTTTACTTACTAAAGATATTTTAATGTGCTGGAAATCTGCAAAATTACAAAAATGGGGGGAAAAACACTTCTGCAAAGAAATGTAGTACTAGCTTCATTAAAAATGTATGTATAACTGTACACTTGCAATTGTGCATGGCATTGGAAATTGGAGAACAAATATGAATGCTAAAATGAAGGGGGAAAAAAGGCCTCTCTACAAGCAGCATAGCAATCCTTAATCTATTTGCATACACTTTTTGCTTTATTGTTTTTTTTTAATTCATTACTGAATATACAATCTATGTATATTAAAGTCAAAAACTAATCACGAAAGACTCACTCATCCCGAAATCTCCCGAACCATGAAGACTCGGGACTTGAAATTTGGAATGTAGGTTACCCTTGGCCCATAGGTGCTCGCTAAGAAACGGTTTTAAAAATTTCATGGCCAAAGTTCGAAATTTCTTAATAGTTTTTTAGACCCATTTGTATGTCTGTCCACTTTTCACGAGAGAACTACTTCACGGATTTTAAATCCTTTTTTTTTCTGTAATTTGCTTGAACATTCCGGTTGATTTTGCGACTTCTCTCATTGCACTAAGAATCATAGTTCGCTTGCAGGAGCGATATATTTGCGCTAATCTGAGACAGAGACTGTGGGCCGAGGGAAGGGGAAGGAGAGACGTCAGGAGTAGAAAGCTGGGCGGGGCCCTCCTCACTGTCCTGTTTCACTAATACGTGGGCGAGGCCGCGGGGGATGACTAGTTACAGTACAAATAATCTAATTTAATAAGACACTACAGGAGTACATGCTGCTTTTAAATACATTATCATGTACATTTTGTAAGCCATTGTTATTATTATTTCAAAGTAAAATGTCAGTGTTCAAGCCAACACTGGAGCAGTAACAGGACCTCCTGGATTACCATGGGGTATTACACACACTACCTACCTCAACTAAGTCTCAGGAAAAGCAAATAAAAGACTTGATATAGAGCTATACACTGAAAATGACTACAAACTACAACAACCATTTTTGCTACAAAAAATGAAAGAAAGAAGGATCAAACAAGGAGTCTAATAGCTTTACATTTTTTTTAAAACACTTTTCCAAAACAAAATAATTAAGTCTTGTTTTTTTTTGTTTTAATAGATATTATGATGACATGGTAAACACTGTCTGGATTATAAATGCAAAGCTGTTGAAAATGGGTAAGAATATAATTAACATAACCTAATATGTGGTTGGGTGTGCAATCAACTGATAGATAAGTACAGTGGTGCTGGAAAGTTAGTGAACCCTTCAGAATCTCCTATATTCCTGCATAAATATGACTTAAAACGTCATCAGTTTTTCACATAAGTTCTAAAAGTAGACACAGAGAACCCAGCTAAACGAATGAGACAAAAATATTATACTTGGTCATTTATTTATTGAGAAAGATCACCCAGTATTACACATCTGTGAGTGGCAAAACCATGTGAACCATAAATAAATAAATGACCAAGTAAGATATTTTTGTCTGATTTGTTTAGCCGGGTTCTCGAAATCTACTTTTAGGACTTCTGTGAAAATCTGATGATGTTTTAAATCATTATTTATGCAGAAATTCTGAAGATTTCACTAACACTCAAGCATCACTGTAGATAGATCAATAGACAGAACTTTTATTTGTTCCCAAGGGAAAACTTGCCTTTTAATAGAAGTTCTTTAAATAAATAAATACATAAATAGGTAGATAAGTAAGTAAGTTACACACATACTTTAGACTAAACACACACCCGAATGACTGTAAAGCAAGAAAAAAAAAAAGGAAATTCTGACTTGGCAATCCCAGTCTTGGTCCCAGTGAGGAATTAAGCTGACATATTGCTGTTGGTATAAAGGAGCCCAGTAGTGTTTCTTGACACACTTCTGCTGAGCAATTTGTTGGCAGAAAGTTAACTGTTTTCTATTTTAAAAGCAGTTTTTACTGGGCAGGCTGCTATCATAATGGGAGCTGCACAACTCTGACCTATTTCTTTTGTTACTAGGTGATAATAAAATCAATAAGCTGAATTAGGAATAAATCAATGAACTTTTTTTTTTAAATAGATGACTCATTGGCAATGAATGAACTTCACACTCCATGCACAAATTATCATTGACAGAGAAAATGCGAGACATTAAGACAGACTGCAACTGTCAACAATGTGCCTAAATGATGTGCACAGGTGAAACCAGAATAAAAAATGTACTTATATTTAAAACATTCCACATAAAGAAGAAAACTGATTTTAAAATTCAAAAGACTTCAAAAAGCAAATGTAAGACTTAAGCAATTACTTTCTGCAAGATATAAATGTTGCTTTTAATACTCAAGAACACAACAGAGCGTGATCCATAAGGTCTTTTGGAAGGTATACCAGTTTAGCAGTCATTGTGAACAGAATGCAATGTAATGGAGAACTTAAACACAAGTAAGAAATAAACCAAGGCTCAGCACATCCCTAAGAAGGCATTTTCTGTCACTGTGCATTCAATTTTCTCAAACGCATTCCCAAAACTTTGAGTTAAAGAAGAATTTACACATTGGTTGCTATAAGCTAACATTTGTGTATCTGAGATCACTTTAACAGATGGTTTCAAGTTTTGCTCTCAGGCATATGAATGACTGCTATAAAGTCTTACCTTCATTTTTTCTGTCTCTGCTTCTTTAGCCAGTTCATCGACAAGTTCAATTAGGCCTCCAACAATTTTTTGAAACTGACCAATTTCTAAAAAAAAAAAACAAAAACAAAAAAAACCAATATATTAACTGAAGTATACAATAATATTTCACTAATAAAAGTAGATCACATTAAAAAGTGCAGTTGGCAGTGACTTACTGTCTACAAATTCTTTGCATTCTTCTTTAAGCTCTGTTGTTTTCTGTGCAACTTCAGGGTCTAGAACACGCAACTTGTTCAGTTCATCAAAATGAAGCCCTGCATCGGCTAAGGGGTCTTTGGCCATAGCTTGCAAAGCTTAACCTTAAAACCTGCAGCAGCACAAAAATTACAATAAACTAAAGAGACATCGGTAGAACATAAAAA
Organism: Polypterus senegalus; assembly: GCF_016835505.1. Lineage (NCBI taxonomy): Eukaryota > Metazoa > Chordata > Cladistia > Polypteriformes > Polypteridae > Polypterus > Polypterus senegalus. Next base: position 126,942,738 of record NC_053159.1, on the reverse strand, counting down.
CTTCTACACAGATTGTAACCATGAACCCATGCACTCGACAGAACAGGGGGTTGTTAACCCAGGCCTTGATAACAACAATGGCTTCAGCAAGCAGCAAGGAGGCAGGCAGCAGTGTCAAAGTGGAGCAGGCCTGCAATTCACCCTGCTTCATTTGGTGTTCCGTGCAGAGTAAATATTGTGATCAGTAAACTCATGTATTTCAGTGTTCACCTCTTACTTGGACCTATCAGGAGAAATTCAGTTCATGTTTCTATTTAGGTCATGTTTCATAACTACAGGTATATTCGCTAGAAGTGTAGGTATTGATAAAAACAGTATATGCTTATCAGCTATATATACAGTGGTGTGAAAAACTATTTGCCCCCTTCCTGATTTTTTATTCTTTTGCATGTTTGTCACACAAAATGTTTCTGATCATCAAACACATTTAACCATTAGTCAAATATAATACAAGTAAACACAAAATGCAGTTTTTAAATGATGGTTTTTATTATTTAGGGAGAAAAAATCCAAACCTACATGGCCCTGTGTGAAAAAATAATTGCCCCCTGAACCTAATAACTGGTTGGGCCACCCTTAGCAGCAATAACTGCAATCAAGCGTTTGCGATAACTTGCAATGAGTCTTTTACAGCGCTCTGGAGGAATTTTGGCCCACTCATCTTTGCAGAATTGTTGTAATTCAGCTTTATTTGAGGGTTTTCTAGCATGAACCGCCTTTTTAAGGTCATGCCATAGCATCTCAATTGGATTCAGGTCAGGACTCTGACTAGGCCACTCCAAAGTCTTCATTTTGTTTTTCTTCAGCCATTCAGAGGTGGATTTGCTGGTGTGTTTTGGGTCATTGTCCTGTTGCAGCACCCAAGATCGCTTCAGCTTGAGTTGACGAACAGATGGCCGGATTTTTTGGTAGACAGTAGAATTCATGGTTCCATCTATCACAGCAAGCCTTCCAGGTCCTGAAGCAGCAAAACAACCCCAGACCATCACACTACCACCACCATATTTTACTGTTGGTATGATGTTCTTTTCTGAAATGCTGTGTTCCTTTTACGCCAGATGTAACGGGACATTTGCCTTCCAAAAAGTTCAACTTTTGTCTCATCAGTCCACAAGGTATTTTCCCAAAAGTCTTGGCAATCATTGAGATATTTCTTAGCAAAATTGAGACGAGCCCTAATGTTCTTTTTGCTTAACAGTGGTTTGCGTCTTGGAAATCTGCCATGCAGGCCGTTTTGCCCAGTCTCTTTCTTATGGTGGAGTCGTGAACACTGACCTTAATTGAGGCAAGTGAGGCCTGCAGTTCTTTAGACGTTGTCCTGGGGTCTTTTGTGACTTCTCGGATGAGTTGTCTCTGTGCTCTTGGGGTAATTTTGGTCGGCTGGCCACTCCTGGGAAGGTTCACCACTGTTCCATGTTTTTGCCATTTGTGGATAATGGCTCTCACTGTGGTTCGCTGGAGTCCCAAAGCTTTAGAAATGGCTTTATAACCTTTACCAGACTGATAGATCTCAATTACTTCTGTTCTCATTTGTTCTTGAATTTCTTTGGATCTTGGCATGATGTCTAGCGTTTGAGGTGCTTTTGGTCTACTTCTCTGTGTCAGGCAGCTCCCATTTAAGTGATGTCTTGATTAAAACAGGTGTGGCAGTAATCAGGCCTGGGGGTGGCTACGGAAATTGAACTCAGGTGTGATACACCACAGTTAGGTTATTTTTAACAAGGGGCAATTACTTTTCACACAGGGCCATGTAGGTTTGGATTTTTTTTCTCTCTAAATAATAAAAACCATCATTTAAAAAATGCATTTTTGTGTTTAATTGTGTTATATTTGACTAATGGTTAAATGTGTTTGATGATCAGAAACATTTTGTGTGACAAACATGCAAAAGAATAAGAAATCAGGAAGGGGGCAAATAGTTTTTCACACCACTGTATAATTTAGAAACTGTCAGTTAATGTGTAGAGTTTACAAAACAAAAGATGAACAGCCCATTAGTACATGTCATGTTTTTGCTGTGTACAAGACAGAATCAACTTTGTTTTCTTTATCCTGCACTCACATATTTATATGCTTATTATATTACACTAGGAAGCACATCACTTTTACCATCTTACATTATGGACTGTATTGAGTGCAGTTAAAAGGTGCTAATATATCTTCAGCACCTCTCAAATGCTTAACTTCTTAAAAAATGTCAGCAGTTTATTTAAAGTTCATTGCCAACTTTTAAAGCCTTGCTGTCAGACCCCTACCAAGTGTATAAATACATGCATACACCATGATAAATATAATTATGCCAAATAAGTTAATTACATCTCAATCCTCAAATTGACTAAGATTTACTTATTATATGGCTATGCATGAAGTACTTGATACATTTTTTGTAGTCGTTCTTTTGTGTTAATTTTTATTCAGCCTTCCTTAACACCTAACTTTTTTAAAAAGTAATAAAAACTGTCAGCTGAAACTTGGCATAAATATAAAATATCAAAAATAAACCCTTTCACTACTTGCATTTGCAACGTTTTTAGGCTCTATGATATTTAACTATACACAGCTTACAATACCACTGTGACTAAAATGACAAATATTTCTTAATTGAATGTGTAATTTCTCTTTCTTGTGTATGGTAAAATGTGGACCCAAACTTCTACTTAAATTAATTATTTGTTGTCCTTTAACCAGATTTTTATTATAGTAAAAAACATAGATTTTTCATTGCATTGGCAGGTCATGTTATTTTTAATCCTGAATGTGACATCATAACTGACAGAAGTTAAAAAGCAGTCATACAGAATAGACAAGTATTTAATGGTAATAACACTATTCTGGATTCTGTTGTTTTAAATATTACTTTAGGGTGTTCATTTGAACCTAGACAACAGCAATCACTTTCAGCATTGCTGGGAAAGATAAGGATAAATATAATAATAGGATATTGTCTATCTTTTTGTAAGACATAATATATACCATATAAATATAAAAAATGTTGTGTTGTAACAATTTTAAAAGTCTGGTATTATCTGACAATTTTATACCACTGTAGTCCTTGGGGTGCCAGTCAATTAGGAATGTACAATTGATGCTACACATTACTGCATCATCTGTGCACCATTTTGTGAACCCACTTATTTTTACATCATGAATGGGAGTCTAAAGCCAGTCCTGTCAGCATCATTTGCAAAGCAGGATCGAACTTAAGACATGGCGACATAATTAATCATGAACGATTAGCGGACTTTGAGGACGTAAGAAGAAAACTGGAAACCGTTTTTGGAGTAAAACCCAGCAGTGCCCGAGGATTGCCACTCTCAGCTATGTAAACTTGAATTCAATGACATCCCGTAAACACTTCTTGGAAACGCATAATTTGCAATTAAAAGTGTCACAGTTAAAGAGCCCAGACGATTTGGATGGCTAATTTGTTTAAGCAAATGCATGAACATTTGCAAATGACTAAAGTTTCAAAAGAAGAATATCCTAGTTGGGTTTAAGTCTGCACTGCAGTTATTTTGATTTAAGATGACATTTTCAATCCCCCTTAACACATTTCCAGCCCCACTCCAGCTGCAGTGTGCCCAAGACAGGAATCAAACCTGGACTGGAATGGGTGCCAGTTCATCCAACAACCACGTCACGCGGAACAGTTGGAGAAAAATTCCACCCAGAGAGTCAAACCGAATTCAAGCCGGAGGAACTTTGAAATCATTACGGTATTGAGGTGCCCTAGTCTGTCCTTTCCAGGTATTATACTTGTCGACGAAATGAATTGACTCAAAATAATGAAGAATAATTCACTTCTGGAAGATCGCACAACACACACCTTGAACATGTGTAAAAAAGAAAGACAATCAGGATTACAAAAGATACAACTTTAAATGTACATGTTACAGCAGTGGTCTTAACTTGGAGGTTGACAAGTTATCCCAGAAGAGTCGAGGTACGAATGCGTTATACTAAATACGAAAATTATTCTTTTAAAGCTAAGATGAACAACATCGCTCATCGCCAAATCTGACCCGCCCCCATTCTAAAAAAAAGTTTAAAGAGAGTTGCCAAATGAGAATTCCGGTAGGAAAAGGGTTAACAACTACTACAATTGAAATATTTTCAAAAAGTCAAGTTAATTTTTCAAAGTCACAACTAGCACAAGACAAGATATTAACTAAAAATATTGTAACCGTGTATGCACGTGTCAACAACAAGTGTGACTACCTATGCAGTAGGCACAATATGAAAAGTTGGGGACAAGAGATTATGGACAGTTAGATACAAGCGCGACTATACACAATATCTACTTTGGTGTCGCATTAAAAACACAATCTACAAGATCAAAGCAAATCTTTGGAAACTGTGCAGTCCTAAATAAGACTGAGCACTGCCGGAGACGTGGCCAGATGTTACATCCAAGCCAGTAACTTAAGTAGGTCCTTCTCTCTTTGGGCAAGAATTACACTGAAACAAATAAAACGGCTCAGTAAAAAACAATCGGAGCAAGAAAAAGATAAATTTACCTGACTTTAACCGTTAACTTCGAGACACTACTAGATATCGGTTTCAAACTCCTCCTTGTTTCCCCGGCTACTAAGGCGACGCTCCAACTGTATTCCGCTTACCAACATGGCACTTCCGCAGCGTCTATCTGACATGTCCATTGAAACAAGAAGGGGGAAGAAATTGTAAACATTTATGAAAATAATAGAAAAACACAGATTATTCTGTTAATGACTACGTTAAAATTATAATATACATGAAAAAATTATGTAAATATAATTGTCATTACTTGTTTTCAATACAGATCTTCATCTCTGAACATAATGAAAATACAGCTCACCCAAAACAATTGTAATGAGATCCGACTGCTTCAAGTCATTGATGCGGGGGTGACACGGTAACTGGACAAAATATTCCGTTTTTCAGTATTTATATTTAGAAAAAAATCAGGCACGTTTTGTATAATTAAAAGTAACTGTATTTATTTCATTCTCAATTAACGTTTCCAAAGATAAAATACACAAATTTCAATTTTGACGTATGGTCGTTGGTAAAATCCAAATGCAAGGCATCCTGGGAGATAAAGTTTCCTTCATTTCATAAAACAGACGGGTTTTTTTTTTTACCTTTAATCTCTTCATTGAGCGATGTGGTAATTTTTAATTTTATTATTATTATAATTATTTCCAGAATATATTTATATTCTTATATATATGAGTATGTATTTTTTCTTAACACTTTTATCTACTGTAACCTTTGTTTTACTACATTGTATTAATTTAGCAAATGCATTAAAAATGGAAAGGAATTCAGATATATTAATTAGTTAAAAAATGAAAAACAACTTAAAGATTAAATAAAATTACCTTTATTTAATCATTTCAATCACGTCCCGTCCTCCCTGCGAGGAGTTTGCATGTTCTCCCCGTGTGTGCGTGTGTTTCCTCCGGGCACTCCGGTTTCCTCCCACAGTCCAAAGACATGCAGGTTAGGTGGATTGGCGATTCTAAATTGGCCCTAGTGTTTGTGTGTGTCCTGCGGTGGGTTGGCACCCTGCCCAGGATTGGTTCCTGCCTTGTGCCCTATGCTGGCTGGGATTGGCTCCGGCAGACCCCCGTGACCCTGTATTCGGATTCAGCGGGTTAGAAGATGGATGGATGGATGAAATTGGCCCTAAGTGTATGCTTCGTGCGTGGGTGTGTATGTGTGTGTCCTGCGGTGGGTTGGCACCCTGCCCAGGATTGGTTCCTGCCTTGTGCCCTGTGTTGGCTGGGATTGGCTCCAGCAGACCACCGTGACCCTGTGTTCGGATTCAGCGGGTTGGGAAATGGATGGATGGAATCACGTCCCTACTACCATTAAGCAAATATTAATTGGCTACTAGTTAGTCATTGTTTATAGTGCAGTGCCTATTATTATTATTATTGCAAAGTTTCTTTAAATTTCTTAGTTAAAATTTTTTTACAGTACACGTTTCACTTCAAATAAACACCTTTTGAAAACACCACTGAATGCATTGCATAAGAAAGTAAATAACCCAGATCCTACAAAAAATAAAAAATACATTGACTTAATGACAGTGAAAGATAAGCCACATTTTCAAATGAGGTGTGATTTCATTTAGGAGATACTTTACCAAATGGCAGCCATCAGTGTCATTAATGTGGATGATCTGCCTGTTCTCTCCATGTCCATGTGGGTTTCCTTCCACAGTCCAAAGACATGCAGGTTAGATGGACCAGCATTCCTAAACTGGCTGCAGTGTGTGTTCATCCTGCAATGGGCCTGTAACCCTGCCAAGGGATTGTTCCTATTTTGTCCCGTTGCTTGCTGGGATAGGCTCCATCTATTCCACGAGCCCTGCTCAGGTTAAGTGGTTTTGAAAATGGATGGAGGGATTGTTTATGCACTTGGCAAGTAGTTGACACCACACATTCTATGCACTCTTCGCAATTCCTGTTCTATTGGGTTATGTTACTACATTTACCTGTTGCTACATTCATGCTGTATCCATGGAAGATACATGAAATGGTTACCACAAGGATGTATAAAGCTATATTGCTAACACTGCCAGGTGAAGTAAGAATATCATAAAATAAAATGAAGAAATAGCATTGTTACAAAAAGCACATTCATTTTTAAAGCTATTTTATGTGACAGAAAATTTGATGTCTAATAATTTATATACAGTATATCTGGAAACAGACACCTTAATAAATTGACTATTGCCTATATAAAACTAATATTTAATTGGATTGAATCCAAATGAAAGAAAGTTAGTAAACTGTATTTTTAATTATTATAGTTTTACATGGGCAGCACGGTGGTGCAGTGGGTAGCGCTGCTGCCTTGCAGTTAGGAGACCCGGGTTCACTTCTCGGGTCTTCCCTGCGTGGAGTTTGTATGTTCTCTCCGTGTCTGCGTGGGTTTCCTCCAACAGTCCAAAGACATGCAGGTTAGGTGCATTGGTGATTCTAAATTGTCCCTGGTGTGTGGGTGTGTGCCAAATACCGGATACAAGTCCAAGACTTTTTATTATTTAAGAATAACGTGCACAAAGCACCCTCCACACTATTCATAAAGTAAACCAACACAATACTACAATTTTCTCTCCTCCTCACCCAGACACTTCGCTCTCCTACCTCCCAGCTCAGCTCAGTGTCTGGACTGGCCCATCGTCCTTTTATAGCCCCTGACCCGGAGGTGTTCCTGTCCAATCAGACCACAGTCCCTTATTCCTTCCGGGTCAGGGTAAACAGTCCTTTTCTTCAACCCGGGAGCACGTCGTTCCTTCCTGTCACATGACTGTGACGTACTCCCGGGTTACAGGGCACACAAGTGCACACAAGCCCCCCTACAGCGACTCCCAGTGGCCCCCAAGGTATCCAGCAGGGCTGTGTATAAACACTACATAGTCCATGAGGCCCTGCTGGAACTTGGGGCACGATCCTGCTGTCGGGAGAGCTCCTCCTGGCGGCCTGGGGGTGAGGGCGGGAGCACAAAGCCGGCAGTCCTCCACAATGGATAGTTTACACCTATATATACATAATATCACTGTCAGTTAAAATCAGAAATAAAGTGATGAACATTAGATTAAAAGCATCAACTTTCACTGTTACTCGTCCTCTTCAATATAAGACCAATAGATGAATTTGTTTAATAAGGGAAATTATGTGTATAGAGGTCACCAAACACGTGGTCTTTGCAAACTGTGACTACAAATTACTTCACTGATTATTTTATAAGAATCTAACAAATATTAAAAAGTAAAATAGTTAATTAATTATGCATAGATCAATCTATCCATTAAGTTTCTGAAAGTACTATTTCTTTCACATAATTGTTGGGTGGCTGGGCTATCATTGCATCATCCAGCAAAGGAAAGAATCAACACTGGACAAGGAAGCCAGTTCATTGTCAATGTAGCAAAAACATATATTACCCAATAAAAAAACCAAAAGAAACATGATGATTGCAAGCTACTTTGACTGAAGATCACCCAGCTAAAAAGAACAAAATACCAACTTACACTATTTTACAATAATATTTATTGAAATGCTTGGTGTTTATATTCAGTTTTGTTTAATTTCATATGTTTCTATTGTCAAACAAAACAGGCCTGTAGATAATTAAAAAAGTTATGTAAATTATTATTTTCATCACTATTTCACAAAATGTAAACACCAAATAAGCATATTTACAGTACAGGGTGGAACAGTGGCACAGACTCAGCACTGCTGCCTCGCAATAATGAAAATGGGGTTCACATCCCTGGTGCTCTTGGTGAAGTTACATACTCTCCTTATCTCCGTGAGTTACCTCCGAGTTCTCTGGTTTCCTCCCACGGTCCAACAATATGCAGGTTAGGATAACTGATGTGGCTGAATGTGCCCAAGTGTGTGTGTTTGTGGACATAGATTCACCCTACGATGGACTGGGATTTGTGTCTAGGGTGTTCCCTGAGGGAAGTTTGCTTGTTCTCGCCATGTCTGCATAAGTTTCCTCCCACAGTCCAAAGACATGCAGGTTAGGTGGATCAATAATGCAGGTTCAAATTTTGCATACTGGTATTTTCCATGTTTAGATACCTACACAGGGCTTTTCAAAGGGTTACAAACAAACAAGAAAATGCGTCAGGGTTTGGCCAGCAGACCTCTCAAATGTGAAAAAAATATTTTGGTCTAATTTCAGACCAGCTTACTGCACTATGGGAATACATACATTTTAAAAATATTTTTCCTGCATCCTACTTGGTCCCTTAAACAAGTCTTACTTTTTATGTGAATCTTTCATTTTTATTTTCCATTCTAAACATGCATTAAATTCAACATTTTTCAATAGTGTGTCGTGGATGGCCGGCTTCAAGTTCCGGTCCTCACCCCCAGGCCGCCAGGAGGAGCTCTCCTGACGGCGTGGACGGGCCCTGAATTCCAGTAGGGCCTTATGGACTTTGTAGTCTTTACGCGAGGCCCTGCTGGATACTGTGGGGGCCGCTGGGGGTCACTGTAGGGGGGCCCGTGGACTCGTATGTGCCCTATACCCCGGAAGTGCGTCACAATCCCAGGACAGGAAGAGACGGCGTGCTTCCGGGGGGAAAATATGGATTGTTTACCCTGACCTGGAAGGAATAAGGACTTGTGGACTGTTGGGCAGGAACACCTCCGGGTCAGGGGATATAAAAGGACACAGAGAAAACCCAGACGCTGAGCTGAGCTGGGAGGTAGAGGGGGACAAAGTGTCTGGGCGAGGAGGAGTGATAATTGTGATTGTGTTTAATAGTTTATTTGAGGTATGAATAGTGTGCAGAGGAGGGTGCATGGTGCATGTAAAAGTCGATAAAAGAAGACTAGTGATATCTTCACCTAGAGTCCAGCGTGATACCTGAGGGTTCAAGAGGTGGATCAGAGCCTCACTGTCACAAGTGATAATCAAGTTCTTCATCATTAATTTTGGTATAGGATTAATATAAAAAATAAATCACCAAAGGCACATTGAGCACAACAGAAGAACAACAGCTGTTTGATTTATCATTAAATACAACACTAGTTATAATGAAATGTTAACTTCTTGGTATTGCAGCAGCAGGACTGTGACACTTTTCATTTCTGTTTCAATGGAAGTGCAGAATGTAGGGCCTCTTTTATCTTTGAGATCAAGATGGTACTGCCTCCCACAAAATATGAGGCCTTAACAAGTTGTACTAACTTGGCCACTGTGTTAATTGGTTTGTCACTGTTTCACTGGGGCTCTGGCCCTTGCTTAATTTTCATTAAATGTTTTATTTTTTTCCTTTTTTTTACTAAATTATAATCTCCATCAGTTATTGGTTTTAGTTTTGTTCATAGTTTTCTATTAGTTCCCTTCTAGTAGGGTGTTATGCTGTGTTAGCTATTATGGGTGCAATGAGAAATCAAGCATAATGACACCTTTTATTGGCTAACTGAACAGATCACATTATGCAAGCTTTCAATGCAGCTAAGGCCCCTTCTTTAGGCCTTGAAAGCTTGCATGTTGTAATCTATTCAGTTAGCCAATAAAAGGTGTCATTTTGCTTGACTTCTTATTAGTTGCCTTGCTATTTTTTTGTATTTGTTTTCCCCTCTTGCTTTTAACTGAGCCTGAGGAGTGGGCCCCATTTACTCAGATGTGCAACTGTTATGGCTGTCACCTGAGACTATTGTGTTTAAGGGTCCTTCTGGCCTCATCTTTTGGCTACAGCATTGTCTTCTTCTTTGTTTAATCTTTGTACGTGTCAGTCTTCAAGTTTGGGCAGTTCTTTGAAAGGTAATTTTTACAGTGTTTTTTTATTGTGAAATTTTAGTTTTGAAGAAGGATTTAGTTTAGTTTTGGAATTTTACCCGGTGTAGAAGTATTATCAAGATTAGGCTAGGACTATCTTTCTTTTTGTGATTGAGTTTTTCTATCATTTTTTCTAATTCTGGTAAGACATTGCTTTGGGATCTTGTTTTGAACTTTAGCTGTCAGGATTTGTCTTATAATTATTTAACTTCTTTTTAATTGTGATGAGGGCTGTTTCATTCCTTGTAATTTCTTCATTTCTGTAACGATCTGCAGCATTAATTTGTCCTCTTGTCCTTAATTGTGTAATAGGTTTTGCTTTGCTGGTGCCTCTTTAGCAAGTTGTCAATATTTTGTAAAGAGAGTAATTGATGTTATGTATTCTGAGAAGTCTCTCTCAGTAAATCCTTTTAACCCCTCTTATCCACAACATGGATAGTTTATGGTGTTTGTGGTGAGGCAAGCTGCCAATGTTGAAATCTCTGCTTTAGAGGAAGAGTAGCCTGAAAGTAAATATCACTGAAGATAAAAAGCTGCCTTCTTTTATCAGTCACCAGGATACTGCTAATTTAGTGTATAAAGCAAAAAAAGAAACATATGATAATGATCATAATCCATTGTTTATCCAGTCAGCACATTTAAATATTATTTATAAACTATAATGATTTTTTTAACAATTTTAATGGATGGAAAATCTGAATTCATGTCTCATGATTTATATATATTTAGGAAGTGACTTCTTAATAAATTAGCTACATCCTGTCCAAATTAAAGACAACATCAAAGTGTTTTAAATTATATTTTACACCTTAATTTTTTAAGCCTATATATAACAATGTGACCATTTGAATCTATGAACAATGTTGCTTAAAATCCAAACATAAACTGTTTACAGCATATTAATTCTGTTAGACCTCAGTGCAGCATTTGACACTGTCAGACATGACATTCTACTGTCCAGAATGGAGAACATGCTGGGTATCTCTGGCACTGCCCTCCAGTGGTTTAAGTCCTATCTGACTGATAGGCAAGAGTTTGTTAGTCTTGGCAACAGCAGATCCAGCTCAGCACCAGTCACACTAGGAGCTCCTCAGGGCTCTGTCCTCGGCCCTCTTCTCTTCTGTATTTATATGCTTCCCCTTGGCCGTATTATTCGTAGCTATGGACTGGGTTATCATTTTTATGCAGATGACACTCAACTCTATTTCAATGTCAAAAGTGCAACTTCATCAGAGTTTTCTCAGCTCACAACTTGCCTGGATGGAGCAGAACTCTTTAAAAAATTAAATTGCAACAAAAACTGAACTCCTGCAAATTGGCACTAAAGCGCTACTTAAGAAAATGAGCTCCTTTTCAGTCACTTGATAGCAATCTCATTAGACCTTTTTCTGATGCAAGGAATCTCGGTGTCATTTTTGATTTCTCCCTCTCTTATTCCACCCACATAAAACACATTAAGAAACTTTCTTACTTTCACCTCAGTAACATATCCCATGTTCACTCATTCCTCTCATTTTCTAATGCTGAGAAACTTGTCCACGCTTTTATCATATCCCGCATACATTATTGTAAATCTCTGCTGGCAGGTGCCCCTTCTAATTTCATATCACAGCACAGTTTATTCAAAACTCTACCACAAGAGTCCTTACTCGAACCAGCAACAGTGAGCACATCACACCCATCCTGCTCCGCCTTCACTGGCTCCCTGTGTCTTACAGGATTGAATATAAAATTCTATTAATAACCCACAAAGGTTTAAATGGCCTTGCACCAAACTACATCAGTGACCTTCTAAATCACTATGCTCCAGTTCGCCTACTAAGGTCCTCTGATTCTGGTAATCTTGTTGTGCCTCACACTAACCTGCACTCTATGGCTCTACAGAGCCTTCAGCTCCATAGCACCCAGACTTTGGAATGACATCCCGAAATTAATTAGATCAGCTGACTCCATTCATTCTTTTAAAAATCAACTTAAAACTCATCTATTTAGGAAGGCTTTTAACTTAACTTAACATTCTCCCCTTTCTTTCAGTTTAACTCTCTGTCCAGGTGCTCAGGATAATTTGTGTGTGTTATATCACACATTAGGTTATTTGTTAGGTTTTTCTTTAAGTATTGAATTTAGTATTTTTTTCTGGTTTATTGTCCTTTATTCTATTTAATGCTTTGTTATCGGTTTCATTGTTCTATAAAGGAAAACATTTGTATCCAATGTTACATATAGCCTGCTGTTTTTTTTTTCTAAGACTCTGTGAAGCGCCTTGAACATGGGAAAGGCGCTACATAAATAAAATGTATTGTTATTATTATTATTTTATTATTATTACTAGACTAGAAGGAGTGACTTTGAATGTTAGCTGTATTACTCAAAATAAGACCAGTGGATGATAAATATTAATTGATTAATTTGTTTTATTAGGGAAATATTTCCAGAAATCTGCATTTTTGCATCCATACTGTAACTGCACCTAAGTCACTGATTCTTAAATAAGAATTAAAAAAAATGTAAAATATAAAAATACACAAAATACTGCAAAAAGCTGCAAGTGTAGTGTTTTATTATTCAGTGTGCAGTTCCTAAGGAATTACAAAACAATAAAGCTTATGGTTTAATGTAGGGCTCTGAGCAAATCACTGAAGCTCTTTGTGTCCCAACTTTATAAAAAAGTACCTGTAAACAGTTTACACTATCTTCATGTTCAAGATCATTATACAACAATAATATTCAGTATCTTTTAACTTTTCATAACACAGCAGAAGCCCTGTAGGAAAATAAAATGTTAAACAGCACAAATTTCTCAGTAACCTTAAATGAGAGGTAGGATTTAGGAATGAAATACCTTTCTACCTTTTTTCTTCCTAGTGAGTTTTAAGGTAAGAGTTTCAACTATTGTGGCAGAGATGTGTTTTAAATATAGAAGAAAAATCCACAAAAACTGGATTTAAAGAGCCCTAAATTTTGCTTCTTCTTTATCTTCATCTATCTTTTACCTCTTCTATATGAGGTTGATGCGTTTGACCAACCTTCTCCATATAGCTCAGCCCAGCACCTCAGACACATTTCCTTCTAATCTTTGTTTAGTCTATCAATCCACATCCTCTTTTACCTCCCACACTTTCTCTTCCTCTGTACTTCCATTCACATCAACGTTTTGTCCACATATTCAATGTCTTTCCTCATCCCAGTTCCATAGCACTTCAATCTAATTTCCTGTACTTTCTCAAATATCTCTCCTAATTTTGTTGCACCTCTGATTGTCTTATTTCTTATTCTGTCCTTCTTCATAGCTTCCACACATTTCTATCAACATCCATCCATCCATCCATTTTCTAACCCGCTGAATCCGAATACAGGGTCACGGGGGTCTGCTGGAGCCAATCCCAGCCAACACAGGGCACAAGGCAGGAACCAATCCTGGGCAGGGTGCCAACCCACCGCAGGACACACACAAACACACCCACACACCAAGCACACACTAGGGCCAATTTAGAATCGCCAATCCACCTAACCTGCATGTCTTTGGATTGTGGGAGTTTCTATCAACATGCTAAATGCTACCCATTTCTAATCAAAATTTTCAGAGAAAATCTAAGAATTAGATTTAAAAAGCAAACGTAATATACACTGCTCAAAAAAATTAAGGGAACCCTTAAACCATACATCGGATCTCAAAATATTTGAATTACTTGAAATATTCAAGTGGAAAATCCTTATTGAGTAACAACGTGTAATTAGTTGAGAACAAAATTATGTAACAATGGTCAATGGAAACCAAAATCACCTATCTATTGAGGGCTATATTCAACATCACACCAACAATCAGTCAAAACTGTAAATCACAGGCTGATCCAACTTGTGTGAATGTCATCACGGCAACTCATAATGTGATTCAGTAGTATGTATGGCCCCCACATTCTTGTATGCACCCCTGACAATGTCTGGGTATATCCCTGATGAGACAGCGGATGATGTCCTGGTGGATCTCCTCCCAGAACTAGATCAGGGCATCAGTGAGCTCCTGGATTGTCTATGGCGCTGCTTGGTGACATCAGATGCACCTGTACATTACGTCCCAGAGGTCTGGCTTCAGGTCTGAGGAACGTGTGGGCCAGTCAATAGCACCAATGGCTTTGTCATCTAGGACCTGCCAACACACTCTGGCCACATGAGGCTGGGCATTGTCCTGCACTAGGAGGAGCCCAGCGTCCACTGCACCAGCGTAGGGTCTGACAGTGGTTCTGAGAATTTCATCCTGGCACCTAACAGCAATCAGGGTGCCGTTGCATAGCACATGGAGGTCTGTGAGACCCTCCAAAGTATGCCTGTCCAGACCATCACTGACCCACCGACAAACCGGTCCTGCTGGATTATGTTGCAGGCTGCATAAAGTTCACCACAGTGTCTCCAGACTCTTTCACGTTTGTCACATGTGCTCAGTGTGAACCTACTCTCATCTGTAAAGAGAACCGGTTGCCAACTGTGCTATTCTCTGGCGAATAGTAATCAAGCAGCATGGAGATGGGCTGTGATCACAGGTCCCACTATAGGATGTTGGACCCTCATGGAGTCTGTTTCTGACAGTTTGGTTAGAAACTTACACAGCAGTAGCCAGCAGGAGGTCATTTTGTAGGGCTCTGGCAGTGTTCCTTCCTGCACAAAAGAACAGATACCAGTCCTACTGCTGGGTTGATGCCCTTCTACAGCCCTGTCCACTGCTCCTTTTGTAACAGGTTGTCTTCTGGTATCTGCTCCATGCTCGTGAGACTGTGCTGGGAGACACAGCTAACCTTCTTGGGACAGCATGTATGAATGTGCCATTCTGGAGGATCTGGACTACCTGTACATTCTAAATTGGCTGCAGGTACTGCCTCATGCTACCAGTAGTGACAAGAACACTAGCAAAATGCAAAACTAGAGAGGAATCACTCAGGAAGCATAAAGAGAGAGCAATTGTCTGTGGCCACTAACTGCAAAACCATTCCCTTTTTGGGGACTGTCTTCCTGTTGCCTCTCCAGTGCATTTGTTGTCATTTTCATTTGCACCAAAGCAGGTGAAGTTGATTCATAATTGCTTATGTTTCCTAACTGGACAGAATGATATTCCTGAAGCTTAATTGACTTGGTGTTAGACAGTGATGATTAAGTATTCCTTTAATTTTTGAGCAGGATATAAAACCAGCAATTATAGATATAGCCAGCAGATTAAATGCAATGTAAGATGAATTCCTCACAGCATGAGAGTCTCTTTTTGTTGTCCTTGCTTGTTATCCAGGCATTATACTATCAGTATTTCCCGTGTTTTTCCATTAGCAATATTCTGGAATAATGTCAAGTCCAGGGTTATACAAGTTATTACATTAATCAAGAGATGATGCTGACCAAAAGAACTGACCCTGAGAACAAGTAAATAGCGTAGTGCCCTCAGCTAACCCCAGACTTAAACATTTCCTGTGATAAATAGCAACTTTCCAACATGCATGCAATTGTTAAAATATTTTCCAACCTGAGAGTTACATCTAGTCTTCAGGACAAAAACAAGTAAAATATACGTAAAATAAAAAGCTGCATTTTATTTATAAAGTGTAATGATTATTATAACAATATACAGTGTTGACAAGACTAATATTATACAAAGAAAGCGGATTATATTGTTGTGTTCCTGTGCAAAGTATGTAATTCTGTACCATTTTTACTATTACAAAAACAACAACAATAAAAACTCAGACCCATGAAGTTCATTTTTCATAGGGTTTGATTTGAGGGACTAGTCTCTCCATTTTTCACCTCTCAGATCTTTCAAAAGATGCATTTCTTTCTCTCTCTCTTTCTCCAATGTTACTTACCTGCCAAGGATTCTTTACCCCAAACTGGGCTGGCCTTACAATTCCACAATCAGTTAATTAAGACAGGGAGCCTCTTTTCAGTCTCCACTCAATGGTTACTTCCTGCACAAGGAGCAGATCTACAGTATTTCATGGGGTATGTATTAGAAGTGTCAAGCACTCATCAAAGCTTTCCCGTTACTAGCTCTTCAGTAAGTAATCTATTGGACTTTTCTGCTTCCATTGAGAATATTGAAGAAAATAATGCAGATGTCTTTTCAATCTGCTAGTACATTTATCTAGATGATACTTCTAGAGTCCCTTACAAGTGTGTCAAAGGTAATGTCTGGTATTGCATTAAGATAAAATCTCCGTCTATTTAAAAAAAATAATAATTTTCTGTATAGATTACTAAAAAAAGAATACAACACTTACTCACAAACCATTCTGCCCAGGAAAGACTGACTTCATAGTTTGCCTTTCTGGCATAAATTTTAAATATTACATTTTACCATTTAGAAATCCAACTTTATCTTTGACATGATATAGGAATTTGGCAGAATTAAGTGCTTATAATATACTGTGTGTCATTTTCTGTATTCTCTAAATGTAACTATTTCAGCCCAAATATCTCTCTATTATAAAAAGAAATCTTGGGTCAAGACGTGATTTTGTCAGAGACACTTTAACATCCCGCGAGACAAGGCAGTGAGACAAAAGGACAGCTGCTGTACAGGCTTTTAAACGTTCAAAATAGATCATGCAGCACAGCACAAGCAGCAGTAAGGTGATCGAGCATTCAGGAGGTGTATTTATTTCCCATTGTATCACCGTTTAAGATGGGGTTTCAGAGGAGCGACTGCATCTCCTTAGCGTGCATTCAGCACATCTCTTCAAAACGTGGGAGGCAGAGACGTGAAGTGGCTGGTGTGGCGCGTGCTTTGGGTGAGCGAAAGCCTCCTAGTTTGTAAATAAAATCTCACTAACTCCCTTTAAAAATTAGCTATTTTATAACAGACTTAATAATATTTTTGATACAACAAATTTTACATTCAATAGTGGGTGCAACTATTACATCATCCAAATTAATCCAATATATTTTTCCATTTACTAATCACATCTTTTGTCTTTGATTTTACATTGTCAGTATCCTGTGGTGGCACTCTGAACCACTGCCACCTCAGCTCCTTTTAATCCACAGTATTGAATCTACTATGATTCTGTCATTGTATGTACATAATCATGAATAATGCAATCATATTTAAGTACTGTTGAATGTTCAGGTTGGGCTTGGCATTTTTTTATAATTGAAACTGCTAGAAGTGTACTTATATGTAGCATGCACAGTGACTTAAGCTTTTGTTTTCCTCTCTTTTCTAGCCATTTGAACAAAGCATATGTTATCAAATCAGAATCTAACTTCTGCCATTGTGACTATCAGGGACTTACAAGTTACCTTCATTCACTTGTAGTTTAATTTATTTTCACTTCTGTTAGAGATTCTTCCTTTTCCATCCTTTATTTATTTTTCTACCTTTCTATTTGTTTTTTTTTTAATTGTAAGTTTTCTTTTACTATTTCTAAACCACTTTCATCTACACTATATACTGTACGTTAACATTCTGGATGAATCTGAGAATTCAGTTTTACTGCACTTTCCACTGACCAGCTCAGAGACCTTGTTTGCTTACACAGATATCTTTTCACATTATTTACCTTTGGTATTACAGGGTGACAAAGCGCTTAACCCATTCTTGGGAACATAGGATGCAAAGCAGGAGGCAACACAAGTTCATCATGGGACATGAACATGCAGATACTCATAACAGGTACACTTACAAATTTAATATACAGTGGCATGCAAAAGTATGGGCACTCTTGCTTAAAATGTCTGTTACTGTGAATAGTTAAATGAGGAAAAGATGAACTGATCACCAAAAGGCATAAAGTTAAAGATGACACATTTCTTTTTTCAGTATTTTATATAAGATTATGCAATTATGCAAAAGTTTGGACATAAACATATTTAAGGTCTCAGATAACATTTATCAAGGTCTCAAACCTTAATTAGCTTGTTAGGACTATGGCTTGTTCACAGTCATCATTAGGAAACCCCAAGTGAGGCAAATTGCAGAGCTGTATAAATTATTGGACTCCTCAAGCCTTTCCCAGCAGTCATGGGATCATGATCAGCAGTCATGGGTTCCTCTAAGCAGCTGCCTAGCACTCTGAAAAATAAAATAATTGATGGTCACAAAGCAGGAGAAGGCTACAAGAAGACAGCAAAGCATTTCAGATAGCTTTTTCCTCAGTTCGTAATGTTATTAAGAAATGGCACTTAAAAGGAATGGTGGAGGTCAAGTTGAGGTCTGGAAGACCAAAAAAACTTTCTGAAAGAGCTGCTTGTTGGTTTGCTAGAAAGGCAAATAAAAGCACCTATTTGACTGCAAAAGACTCTGGAATGATGGTGCACTGTTCTACTGTGCAGCAACACCTGAAAAAGGGTGCTGAATTCCACTTCTCCAACTATTAATATTAAGCATGGGGGTCCGTCAATCATGCTTTGCGGCTTGTGTTTCAACTAGTGGAACAGGGAATGTGTCATTGGTAGAGGGAAGAATGGATTCAAATAAATGGCATCAATTTCTGGAAGCAAACATCATACCCTCTGTAAAAAGAAATAAAGAAAAAGGTTCAGGTTAAAAAGAGGATGGGTCCTACTACAAGATAATGATCTGAAACACTTCTCAAAATCAATACCTCAAGAGGTGCAAGTTAATGGTTTGCCATGGTTTCACAGTCACCCGACCTAAACATAACTGAAAATTTTTGGATGGATCTCAAAAGAGCAGTGCATACAAGATGGCCCAAGAATCTTACAGAAATTGAAGCCTTTTGCAAGGACGAATAGTAATACCCCAAGTAACGCTCTTAGTTGGCTACAAAAAGCGTTTACAAGCTGTGATATTTATCGGTTGCCCAAACTTTTGCTTTAGGGCCTTTTCACTTTTTGGCATTTTGTACCTGTGAATAATGGATATAAAAATGTAATCTCGCTTAAAATATTAAAGAAATGTGCCATCTTTAACTTTACGCCTTTTGGTGATCAGTTCATCTTCTGTTCACTTAACTACACACAGTAACAGAAATTTTAAGCAAGGGTTCCCAAGCTTTTCCATGTCACTGTAGTTAGACACAAAATAACAGAAATTACAACACAAATCATGTACATACAAATATCTGTAACTTAATGAAGGTTATGCAGCCAAAACTTGTCCCTCTGACATTCTTGTCTTGGTTTAGTAAAGGACAACTCAAAATAGAATACAGGAAAGGACAGAAAATACAAATTTTGGGTACATGGTTCTTGATAGTGAAGCCACTACCACTACCTACTTAGATATTCAACAGTATTAGTGGAAACTAATGTTGATGTCTCTTAGCCACTGCAATGTCTCATTTTGAAATCAGGGATAACTTAGTCAAAAGAGTAGTCACACCAAGCTACACCACACAGCAGAGAGAAAAGAGAAAAAGAACAGGAAAACTTTAGAAACATGAAATCACTTGGACTTACACAATGATTTAAAAGCAGTATAAAGTGCCAGTCCAGCAGTTCTAATGGAAGCATAGAATGATTTAAATTCTAAAGTCTGTTAGGTTGACAGGTAGCTCATTTCAGCAACTGAGAGCTCTGTGGAAAATATTTCTGCCTCCAACAGTAATTCTGCTGTCAGACCACACAAAAACTGCTTATATCATTTTGTTTTTGTAGTTTGTATTGGTTATTCCTATTTTTTTTCCATATTATTTGACCATAACCTGCTTGCTTGTTTTGGTTGTTAATGATGTTCAGATCCCTCCATTACTGAATTCACTCAATGCCCACACCAAATCATTAGTGACCAACAAGGTAGTAACTGTAACAGGAATATAAGTGCAGCAGTTATTTGAAAATAATATTCAATGCAATTTATTATCAGATAATGTTTAGCCTTTACTTGCATATGATGTCCAAAACCATGTGCTTAGGGTACTACAATCCTTAGTGTAAAGCAGGATTGGTGGTGGGGGAGTGCAGTGGAGATCAGATGACAGGCTTAGTTTTTCATACCTGTAGAAAAATTAGAGTATTTCAATATGGTTTAACTTATATCTTTTGAGTATGTCTGATTACTTAAATTGTAATAGACAATGTAAATAAATATGCAACTTTACTAAATAAAAAAATAAATATTATCTATAAACATGCAACATATACCTGAATGAAAAGGTAATAAGCAGAAAATTCAAATACCTGAGCTATAGAAGCCATGGAAATACCAATAATAAGAGTCTTGGTCAAGGGTCAAACAAGTTAACAGTATAATTGCCCTTGGGTAAGAAATATACAGTATTAAATACTATGATATTGCTTGCTTAATGGCAGGGGAGGTGATCAATTAGTTGTTAGGGTGTGTGGTGTCTTGAGGTTATAGAATGTGCATACATCAAAAATCAGTTGTCATAAATCAATAGTACGGATGGGTGCTTGTCTCAAATGATGAACTGTACTGTTTTTTTAGCTGTTCGCTCTGTCATGTAAACACCAAAGCCATGAATATTGGATATACTGTAGATCCAAGTAACTGGAAACACTTAGTTGTACTTTAATCCAAGAGGTGCCAAGGCTGTTTTTCACATATTCAGGACTGAATATGAATGTGCAGCAGCTATAATGATGCATGTGTCTAATATAAAAACTGTTGTAATATATCTATAAATGTGTGTTTAAACCTACACATGTTGTAATTTTACTGCAGTGTGCACATTATTAGTGGAATGAACAGTATTTCTGGAAAAGATAACCCAGTTAGTTTACTCTGTGAAGGGTATATTGTTTTTTTTCTTTTGCTCTAGCATTATTGAGGTCTTGTTTTATGCTTCCTACTATTGTAATACATGCAAATATCCATCCATCCATCCATCCATTACCCAACCCGCTATATCCTAACTACAGGGTCACGGGGGTCTGCTGGAGCCAATCCCAGCCAACACAGGGTGCAAGGCAGGAAACAAACCCCGGGCAGGGTGCCAGCCCTCTGCAGGGCGCACACACACACACACCAAGCACACACTAGGGACAATTTAGGATCACCAATGCACCTAACCTGCATGTCTTTAGACTGTGGGAGGAAACCGGAGTACCCTGAGGAAACCCATACAGACACGGGGAGAACATGCAAACTCCACGCAGGGAGGACCCAGGAAGTGCACCCGGGTCTCCTAACTGTGAGGCAGCAGCGCTAGCCACTGCGCCACTGAGCCGCTCCTACATGCAAATATGATTCTAAAAATGTGTAATTATTTGTTGTTAAGATTATGATTTTCCTGAGGACAAACATATGTATAATAATGTCATGTGTGATTTAATTACTTGGTCTTTTAAAGCTATGGAGTGGTGGCTCTCAGGCTAAGGATCTGCACTGGTATCTGGAAGGATGGTTCAAATACTGTTACTGCTAGAAGAGATTCTACTCCATTGGGCCCTCGAGCTACATGTAGTGGTACTCCATGAGTGATTGAAATCTCCTGTAGTTTTAGCCTTGCACACAACATGGGGTTATATGATTCTATTTAACGATGTCAGAGTAAGATAGTTCATAAAATGAATTGATGGATATGTCTATGTGATAAACTTTAATGGAAATATACCAAAATAAAATTGGTTCCATTACTGAACCATAAGGAAAACTTTATGTAACATAAAAGGTAATGATGGAATATTGTCACATATTGAAAAAGATTAGGTAAGGAGTAAGTAAATCTCTTTGAAATAGTCCTGAACAGTACAGCTGTATTTTGAAGCTTTTGTTAGAATTATATGGCTTTTGTATCCAAGGCTGTGTTTCACACAACATGCATAGTCATTGTAGTTAGTGTAAAGAGATTCTTTGCACAGGGTTGGCGTTCCTGTAGAAAAGCTGTCCCCCATTGTCCCCAAAACCCAATATCAGGCTTGACCGAGGTGGTCTTTTTTTCTCTTCAGGAGGCAAGTTCCACTTGTGCTCAGAGGATGTACATGTAAAACTTTTCTGTCCTGTTATTGGAACAAAAGCTTACTAAACTTTCTCGTAAATACTGCGGTTTTGAAGGATATTTTTGGCGACTTTAAACAGTATATGTCTGAAATCTGTAAAAATATTAAAGGTATATATATTTGATTAATTTAATAAAGATCTCATAGTTATTACTCTGCCCTGGGTTATATAAACAGCCAGTTTTATTCATTCTCTTAAATTCTCTCAAATTTTAATTTCGTATTCGTTAAGTGGTTCGTCAGATCTATTTTAAACAAGGTTTTTAAAGGTTATATATGCTAACAATATGAGCTATGTCTATGGGAATCTATATATAATAGCTGATGACAAGCTTCTTGCCAAGTTTTAGACGTGTGTGAATTTTCTGCAAGATCACAGAAAGGAACATTAGCATTTACATGCACATTGTACGAATTAAATTGTAGCAAGGCAGAAAAGACTAAGTTTTGCTCACTAAAGTACGTTACCTCTGTCTCTTATTTTGCATTCAGGTTTTCTCTGCAAGCTTCTTTAACTTCCTTGCAATACTGGAGGGCTCATGCGCCTAACCTGTTGTGTTGTGCAGCTATCTCGTAGTTGCTGCGAGAGTGAGGGTTGCCGGGAATTGTAGTTTGGAGACCTCGCAAACTGCCTACTCACACTGAAACATGAAACTACAAAACCTGAGTTACGAGTACACTCGTTGTCGGGCTGTGGCTGCAGCAGTGTTTATTACGCTCCATTATGGGGAGTATAGACCATTCTCTGTTAGTGTGTCCAGTGCTTTTTTGTTGAAGCAGATGGTGAGTATATTATTATGAATTTTGGCCGGGTAACGCGGGACTTCTCATGGAAACGGAAATTTTGTTTAAAAACAGATCAACTAAGTTTGTCCTCAATGATGGGACATACCGCTTTGTTTGTGAACGGTAAACGAATTACACTCTTCAACTATTTTAATTTTCTGCGCTTCTCCCATGGTCTTTATAGTTTACAATCGCCTCGTTAAAACCAGTAGTATGAAATAATATGATGATAAAATAAACCGTTTCGCTGGTTCTGATTTCAGTTTGGTATGTGCCGTTTGGCTAACAGGCATCTGGAAATCCATGTTGCACTCATTGAGAGAGTTTAGTTTGGTCTCGCCACAACTGTCTTGCTGGTTTTTGTTAATACGATCTTTATTAAAAACAAAGAAATAACTCGTTGGTATATATTACCACGTTATTTTGACCCAAGGCCGCTTTATGTACATGATAGATACTGGGCTTGGGCTGATTTTGTGAAAGACGATAGTGTCATTCCATTATACAATTTCTCCTATTATGATTTTCGAAACTGCGGCAAGCGTGCAACGCGTCCTTTATAAATTAGTTCAAAATTAAAAAAAGACTGCGATCAAATTCACGGTGGCTTTGAAATTCGAATGTGCTAAGAGGCTCCTCTTGGGGTCTTTTCTGCCCACTGCTATCCTATCAGACAATTCTTCCTCCCGGGGCACTCGTTAGGTAAGTTTTGAACTATCTACAAAATATTTATGCGTTTATTTATTTCGGTCGATTGATAAATTGACTGTATTATTTGTCCTGTGAATACGTATCCTTGTTTTTTATTGTTCTGTTGCTGTATGCATCTAAATTTCCCATGGGATTAATAAAATGTATCAATTCTAATCTAATGTAAACCCACCTTTTTCTATGTGAGCGAGATACAGACTTAGTTTTTAAGTTGGAACAAAGTGGACATTTTATATAGTGGGTGTAACAGAAAAAAAGTTATTGTAGAGATTGGCTCAAGCCTAAAACCCCTTTTGTATTATTAAAAATGGGTAAGTGAATATATTATCCTAAAACAATGTATTTCCAAAAAGGCGATTTTAATTTGACCTTTTTCTTACTGAGTGGTCTTGATTTCTGGCTATACTGGTTTATATGTTTGGAAAACTTGACAGTCACAGGTTACTGGACTTAAAGCCTCTGTGTTTGTTTTATTTTTTTATTTTAATTTTTCATAATGCTGCTGAAATCTTTTTTTTTCCAGTGTTTCATGTTTAAAAGTGATTAGGAACAATAGTGCTATCCCGTGAAATGACCAGCTATGCCCCACTGAGTAAGGTGATAGGAATGTCCCCAAAGAGTATTAGCTTCCGTTGAAAACCCAACAGTCTCCTCTCTCTTTTCCTTTGGTGACGCATATCCCTGGTTTTCCAGCAAGCAAAAAAAAAAATCTGTTTTCATAGCAGTACTGTTTTATTTTTCATTCCCTTTTGACATCTGCTAATTCATTTATTATTTTCTTCAACTTAATGTATGCAAAACCATCAGAATCCTCACAATTAATTGCATGTTAAAAAATATACAAAATGATTTTATTTGAGCTAGATAGAATGTTTATGGCAGCATGTCACATAATAATAACATTTAGAAGAAAATTAACATAATTTTTCCGAGTGCTTCGATTGCAATTGTGTAAATTGTAATCTTTGGAAAAATTGAGTTTTATTTTTACACCTCTTGTCCGTTTATACATATAGTAAATTGAAGACAATCTAATCTGTTTATCCATGTGGCCGTTTGAAAGTTGTCATTTGCCTTCTGTATGTTCATTGCTGTCATTTTAAACCTCACTTTTTCCTGTTTACTTTCAGTTATGCCAACACATAACAGCAAGAATCTCAGGCTGTAGTTCCATTAGTAGCCACCACGGCGGGTGAGGTGAAGCCTACTGTCTGCAGGGTCATCATTTATCTACAGAGGAATATGTCTGGGGAAACGTGTCTGGCCCAGTTTCACTCCTCCGGTGCACCCTCATCTCCAGCCATAAACAACAAGCCAAGGACCTGCAGTTACAGTGGAAGTAGCATTGGAAGACTTGGCAACAAGTATGTTCGTCTAAATGTTGGGGGCTCACTATACTTCGCTACTGTGCAGGTGTTGACCCGACAGGATACCATGTTGAAAGCCATGTTCAGCGGACGAATGGAAGTTTTGACTGATAAAGAAGGTGTGTACAACTTTAGATGCTTTGAACTTTTCAGTATTTGTCTGAAGATCAATTTAGAACATCTACCATAAGGTATCTTTAAATGCTAGTTTAAGTAAATAAGGAGCCAACTGATCAGGGAAACTGAACATTATTGCTGTTCTTATTGTCTCACAATGAGCTCTCTGGCTGAAACCATCTTAAAGCTGTTCTGTTACTTTTTGCCAGGCTACATGAGCAACAGCAGATGAAAATCTCAGTAAGAAGTATTTTAGTTAAACCAAGATATCCTTGCATGTGATTTAGAGTTTTTTTTTTATTTTTTCTTCTATTAAGTTTTGTTTTACTATACTTTTTGCAGGCTGGGTCCTAATTGATCGATGTGGAAAACATTTTGGAACTATTTTAAATTACCTGCGGGATGCTTCTATTGTACTGCCAAACAGCCGTCAGGAAATTCAAGAGCTAATGGCGGAGGCCAAGTATTATCTCATCCAGGGTTTAGTTGACATCTGTCAAACAGCTTTGCAGGTACTTTAAATACTTGTTTTCTAAATTTAACCTATAAAGCAAGCTTGACTATTTATCATTTAATATTTTTCAGACCTCCTAAAATTTATGAAGAGAATATTAAAGAATTTAATTAATTATAGTTTGCATTTATAGGCAAGCCTGAGTCTAAATTTCTAATTTTATGCCCTTTATATGGTAAATCTAATGTTGCATATATTGAAATACAAACTCTGTTGGAAAGTATAGTTGGAACGTTGACGAAATTTCGTTAAACTTCAAATACAGTACTTATTACAAGACATACTTGTGAATTTCCCCTTGGAATTAATAAAGTATCTATCTATCTATCTATCTATCTACTTTGATGATTATAATATTCTTTCTAAGTTTGAATGAACATTATTTACTTTAGTCAAATTCAAACTATTTTAAAACCTCATGATTGGGTGACGTTTTACGGATTGCTTCAAGCTATGAACAAGTTGTCCAGAGAGCTTTCTCAGAGTTTTGAATCTCTAGTTTAAGGTGAAGTGGCAAAAAGTTTCCATTAGGAAGTTTTCTAAATAATCAAGGGTAACTCGGTTTAATGTTTTTCAAGAATGCTTGAATTTCCTTTTTCCATATATAGCCATTGATGCTTGAGCCACTTTCTCTTCTAACAATAGTATTTTACTTTTATTTTCTTAACTTTTAAGAACATGAGAAGTTTGACAGATGAGAGGATATCATTCAGTCCATCAACCTCATTTAGTAACTAATAGCTAAGTTGTCTTAATTCAGATTGCTTTTAAAAGTCATCAGGGTTTCTGCTTTAGCCATGTAATTGTTAGTTTTTTCCAGAATCTCAGAGTTGCTGTGATAAAAATTTGGGCGTCAGTCTTAAACATATTCCTCTTAAGTTCCACTGGTGTCCTTGAGTATGTCATTTTGCTAGATCATCTTTATCGTGGTGAGAATTTTGAAGACCCCACACAGCCTACTCTTCTGTTAAAGACTAATCTAATTTATTAGTCTGTACTTAAAATTCTCTCCTTGGCATAGCTTCTAATGCTGATGTCTTTGTTGTAGTGTGATGCCTAGAACTGCACACAGTCACTGGTATGTTATGTAAGGTATTATCTTTATCAGGCTGTTCTGTGTTTATCTTTGGTGGGGATTCCTGTGTTACAGAGAAAATAAAAGAGAGCATCTGCATTGTGCCCTGTTTTAAATAGTAGTAGAGATAAAGGATATGGTTGCAGACACTCGCCTGCTCAGTGTTATATAGCAGCAGAACAGATCACACTAGCTAACTGGCCGCTTGCTCATCAAAAAGGACTCCTCCAGGGCTTCTTTCAGCTCAGTGTTAAAGTGGGTACTGCACACTCCAGAGCTGTATGAGTGCAGCAGTACTGAGGATATTTAGAAGTTAAATGTTTGAGAGATTTGATTAGACAAGGATTGGTATGTAGGCTATTTACTAGCTTCTTTATGCAAACCAAGTGTAAAATGACCATGATGGATTACAAAATGAATGTAACCATTCCCCAGCAAAAAATGTAAAATGCATAATGCATTTTAATATCTCAGAACAGATGGTGTCTGTAACAATCAATAGGGTTACTGTTCCAGAAGCCAAATATAATGTGCTGCATGAAATGTTAGCTGATGTATAAAACAAAGCTAGGCTAAAAATGTAAGACTCTTTAGGCTTCTAGAGGGAGTAGAGTATGGAAATCTCAGTAAATTCTTCACTACAGTTTTGAGAGACAACATTAAGAAAAAAACTGGAAATTGAAAAAACCTCACTTACCTACAGCAGTCTTCATACATTTTTATGAATATTTTATTTGTTCCAAAAGTATGCATTACACCTTCTTCTTAAGTTTGAAAATTATTGAGACAATATATTACTTGGTACCAATCGGGGTTGTTCAAGAAAGAGAGAAAAGCAAGTCTATTTTTTTCGATTTCTTTAAGGGCTGAAAAGAGAACTGTACACAGTAATACAATACAGTACAGTGGAACCTTGGGTCACGAACGTCTTGGAACACGTACAAATCGGGTTACGACCAAAAAGTTTGCCAAATTTTTGCATCTGTTCACGACCACACACTTGGGTGACAAACAAGCCAGTTTCCCTTCTGGTTCGTACGCGCCGATGATTTCCACACATGTTCAGTCTCTCCCTGTACATTGTTCTCGTCAGACGTGCGTGCATTCGCTGTGAACTCTTTGGGCTCTATTTCGTGTGATTTTGCATTAATTCTGCAATTAACCATGACGTCTAAGCAAGTGAAGAATGGTAGTGTTGGTGAGAAGAAAGGTTCGAAGAAAATTGAAATCGAATTAAAGAAAGAAATTATTGAAAAGTAAGAGCATGGCGTTCGTGTTACTGATCTTGCCGCCGAGTACAAGAAGTCAAAATCTACGATTTTGACTATTCTAAAGCAGAAAGAGACCATTAAAGCAGCTGATGTTGCAAAATAAGTTAAAGTGTTAACCAAGCAGAGGCCTGAAGTGCTGGAAGAGGTGGAAAAACTGTTGCTAGTGTGGTTGAACGAGAAGCAACTTGCAGGGGATAGTGTAAACGAGACGATGTTATGCGAGAAAGCCAGGAAGATTCATGGCGATTTGCTGCAAAACTATCCTTCTACGAGTGGCGAAGGTGAGGAATTTAAAGCCAGTAGAGGATGGTTTGAAAAGTTTCGCAAGAGAAGTGGCATTCATAGTGCGGTAAGTCATGGAGAGGCTGCTAGTTCCAACGCTGAAGCTGCAAAAGAATTTGTGAAAAATTTCACAAAATTCGTGGATGACAAAGGCTACATCCTGCAACAAGTGTTCAACTGCGACGAGACCGGATTGTTCTGGAAGAGGATGCCGAAGAGGACCTACATTGCCCCGAAAGAGAAGGCTATGCCCGGCCATAAACCAATGAAGGAGAGGTTAACTGTTTTGCTGTGTGCTATCGCTAGTGGCGATGTAAAAATCAAGCCGCTAGTCGTTTACCAATTTGGGAAATCTCATGCTTTCAAGCAGCACAATGTAAACAAAGCCAGACTGCCCATGATGTGGAGGGCAAACACGAAAGGTTGGATCACAAGGACGTTGTTTTTGGAATGGATGCACAAGACTTTCGCTCCCGCCATGAAGCATTATGGGATATCTTGAAGAGAATAATCTGCCTGAAAAATGCCTTCTTCTGATAGACAATGCACCGGCACACCCTCCAAATTTGGTTGGTGATATGGTAGAGGAGTATGACTTTATTAAGGTTGTGTTCCCCAAACAACACAACTCTTCTTCTGCAGTCCATTGACCAGCAGGTTATCTCAAATTTTAAGAAGCTGTATACCAAAGGACTATTCGCCAGGTGTTTCAATGGCCTTTGACCCTGAAAGAGTGCTGGAAGAACCATTTTAATATCGTTCATTGCATCAACCCCATCGATAAAGCCTGGGAAGGCATCAGAGGCAACATTTACTTATATTGACTTTACCCAACTCTATGAGCCAGTCCAAGCCAGGATCCTTAAGGAGATGCTCTGCTGGATACACACCCAAGCCAACAGATTTTAGCAGAGGAGACATGCCTCCATCTTACAGAGTAGTGTCCTTTTATCGGCGTCATCTCTTCCACACTGTTTACTGGCTCCATTTGTGATTTTGTATTAACAAAGGTTAATCAACACTTAAGATTACAATATGTTTAGATCTGTAGCTTTATAGCAATTTGTGCCAGCAAAAAACAGTGATTTCCCAGTTGGCAGGTAGCTTTTCTAGCATTAAAAAAACAGTTCCTGCAATTATACATTTATTGGTCTCTTAGTTATATTCAATTATACCAAAACCATCTTTTCATCGGTTTAAAACACTATATTTTCTCCCATTTCTACCCACTTTATATTTTGTATTTTAGCTACAAATATTGCTTTAAATTTTCATTTTTTTTAATTTTATATTTGATACTTTGTAAAAGATATTAAAATATCTACAGTACATGTGAAATATCTAGGCATTTGTGTATAATAAATAATGTGATGGCAGACCACAATCATACCGTATAAGGAGGTATTTTACAGTCTTGACTTTGACAGTGTTCTCCTGGAACTTGTACTTGTTTTTGCACCACAGTGTGTTTTATGTTGACTTCATTGTAAAGCAGTTTTCTTCTCAGTGGATTCGTTAACTGAGGTAATATAACATGTTCTTAAACTTGCTTAATCAAATTCACGGATGCTTTTGGGCCAGAACCTATCCCAGATGCACTGGTTGCAAGGAATGAAGGAAATGGTGCCAGTCCAATCATGTGTACACCCAAATACTGGAGAAAACTCAGAATCACTAATGAACCTAGATTGTATATCTTTAGAAATGTGGAAGGCAAATCAGGGAGGTGATAGAGTAGAGCCCACACAGACACGGGGAGAATGTGTAACATCATGAATAATATCTGTGCGTGCACATGCTGTTGGCTATACATGAAAACTTGACTGGGATTACAACCCAGTCTCCAAAACCTGTGAGACATCAGCATTAACCCCTGTGCAATCTGTGGTTTATATTATATCACTGCCATGTATTTAGATATATTGCAGAAATTTTACAGAATTTCTTGGTTTAAGATTAATTTGATTAAGAATCTATTATTCCCATTCAATAATCTTTCACTTAGAACTCTTTGTCAGTTTGATTAGTTTTTATTAAGTATCTCACCACAGTTCAAATATTTAGGAATCTCTATTTGGATAAAATTTAAGAACTAGTTTTGGCAGCCTGATGGAAAGTAATAAACAAGGTGTCAATAGATGGTCATCTTTTCACCTTATATTAGCTGGGAAAATTCACCAACATTGGTGTTTATTCACCTATAACTGTGTAGCAAAGCATGAGGGCAACAACATCAACAAGTTTGTTTACAACACTTCAGTGAAAGTTCTTATCTGGAACAGAGATGAGTCTACCTACAGGAGGGAGGTAAAATACCTGACTGTATGGTGCCATAACCACCATGTCTCCTTGAATGTCAACAGACCGCCCATAGGAGGTCAGTGTTGACTTCAGATGGAACAAGAGCAGTCATGCTCCACATTAACAGCACCTCTGTCAAGACAGTTAGCAGCTTTAGGTTTCCGGGTGTCCAGATTGCCAAATGCCTTTTGTTGTCTGTCAGCACTACTTGCATACTCCAAAAAGGCTCTTTTACCTGAGGAGGCTAAAGAGCATTGGGTTGGGAACCAAAACACTGGTAGTTTTCAACCACTTCACTTTGGAAAACATCTCAACCAGATGGTGTGGTTTGGTTACCTGACTTGCCAGGATCAAAAACTCTTCCAAAGGGCTGTCCATACAGCTTCTAAAGTAATTGGAGTAATTGGCGTTCTACTGCTTCATACCATTTACTTAACCAGATCCATCTTCTCTGATGATAGCCACTCAGCTCCTCTCCTGATTTCATTTTTGCCTTCTGGAAAGCGCTACTGGAGCCTCGCTTCTTGTTTTACCTGCTTCAGGAACAGCAACTTCCCCCAGGCCATAAGGTCACTGAACTGGCATTGTGCAAACCTGATCTTACCTGCTTCTGTACTGTTTATGTTTAATTATACTGTAGTTACATTTTTTTTATTTACTCTTTATTTGCTGCATTTACTTATCTTCTGCTTTTTTATGTATTTACTGTATTTATTTGTACATCATCATCACCACCACCACAACAGTGGCACAAGAATTTCAATATGTTGTCGCAATATATGTGACTATAAAGATCTCTAACATCAAGAAAATGAATATTGTCAAAATGAAAATCCTTCTAGAGTTTCAAAGTCTTCATCATGGTATCTATGTTAACAAATACTTATTTAAAAAATGTAGACAAAATTGTATCTACAGTATATTCATTTCAAATGCAGCATGGTGGTGGGAGTGGAGTGATTGGGTGTCATGCCATTACCTAACTTCAGTTTTACTATTTAGTTGTAAATAATATACATATTGTGAGATTTTAGGAGGTAAGCATAAAAGGGATGTCCTATTGAACTTTTCTTCTTCATATCCCTTACTCAGTACACCTGCTGGAAGCAATTACAGTCTGTTAAGTTGGAATTGGATGTGTCATCACTTGTTCAGAATATGATACCAGCGTAGAATACTGTATGTGTTAAATCTGAAAATCTACTGTCCATTGTATATGTACATGAAAATTGTTTATTTTAACCATCCTTAACTTACAAAGTATTTAACATGTGAAAGCTGCTTGGAATTGGGACCTTGAGAGACTTCTTTATTGAAATTATGTTTATATCTTGGAACACATTATTATGTCATATTTCAGGGGTGGTAATGGAACCTTTCAATCATGTTTTTAGATAAAAGATATAACTCAACCATTGATAAGATACAGTCTGTATTAGTTTGTGAAAAGCATGATGTAATTGAACCAAAAATCATAAACTGCAAATGCTCTCGGATCAGGTGGACATTTTAGTCTAGGTTTGAATGCAAAGAAAAGTATTCAAATAGATTTAAGGTGAACATTCCTGAGAACAAAAGCCACAAAGCTAATGAGCGCTTGCCAGAAGTTGTTTAAACAGGTTTTGGAAGAGTAAGAATGCATGTATCAGAAGATCCCGACTGTCTGATTGGGTATTATATTTTGGAAAATATAGAAAAGTTTTCTGGAGTGTTGGAACATGCATTTTTACATGTCAGTGCTGGCTTTTTTTTGGAAATGATTAGGTAACCTGGCAGAAGACAGTGAAGTCAAACCAACAGTGTGGTAATGACATAACTTTAATTATATAAAAAAAAGTGTAGGTATGCACGAGGAAGTGATTAAAAAAAGAGAATTCAACAGACTTTGGTGGAGTAATGATTATAGTTTGATTTCTCTGTTAATCCTGCCTTGTGCCCTGTGTTGGCTGGGATTGGCTCCAGCAGACCCCCGTGACCCGGTGTTCGGATTCAGCGGGTTGGAAAATGGATGGATGGATGAAATTATTTTGTTTGCTTTAAAATGCATGCATGTTTTTCTTCCTTCATCCTGCATGGTCTGTCCTGGAAAACATGAATAACTAGAAGGCTGCAAACATTTATTTGTCAGTCAGTCATTATCCAACCCACTATATTCTAACACAGGGTCACAGGGGTCTGCTGGAGTCAATCCCAGCCAGCAAAGGGTGCAAGGCAGGAACAAATCCCGGGCAGGGCACCAGCTCACCGCAGGGCACACACACACACACACACACCAAGCACACACTAGGGACAATTTTGGATCACCAATGCACCACACCTGCATGTCTTTGGTGGACTGTGGGAGGAAACCCACGCAGACACAGGGAGAAAATGCAAACTCCATGCAGGGAGGACATGGGAAACAAACCCAGGTCTCTTTGCTGCCCATCATTATTTGTCAGCCTCTGGATATTCAATTGTTTTCCTACATTTTATAAATATTTTTATACATTTTTTACCATCCAACCATCACTGTTAAAGGCTAAGGTTGGAGATACTCAGGTGGTTAAATCTATGGTGCCCTGGATAATGAACTATCTGTTGGGCACACCTCAGTTTGTGAGGCTTAAGTACTGTGTCAGTGATGTGGATGTAAGCACACTGGAGCAGGACAAGGAACAGTCCCATCTCCTTTTCTGTTACCCTGTACACTTAAACAAGGTCATGTTGCTTGTGGAAGTTCTTGGGTCATTCTGCACCAATGGAATGTATTTACAAAGGGAATGATATAATGTACAGAAATCAGGTAGTGATCTTTGTTACTTGATGCAAAGACAAATGTCTGCTGCTCAGCCTCAGCAAAACCAAGGAACTGTTTTTTGACTTTTGCTACACCAGAGAGCCTCTAGGCCCAGTCACTATTTAGGGGGTGGAGGTGGTGCACTGCTACAGATACCTGGGCATGAACATCATTGATGGGTGGAACTAGTCTAGTTACACAAAGGAACTATTTATGGAAGGGCATAGCAGACTTGTTTTGTTTCCCCAAACTTCTTTCAAATCATTTAATAATGTCACACCTGAATGTTGCACGGAAATTTTCCAATTCTTAAAATAAGAAAGTGCTTAACTTGGAGACATGTTTTTCCATTATTAATAGTATTTGTGCCCTTTTTTGTTATAATGACTGACGTATAGGCAGATTTAGATGTCCTAGAGCTGTCCTCGGGTTGTATGTTGATCCTTGTTCAATTACAGGTTTAGAACAACTGAATTTAGACGTCAGAATGTCACTGACATGTCGTTGAAATGCACAATGAAACAAGATTTTCTCCACTTCAATGTCAGGTCGCTAAAATGCCAACACCAAAAAAGCTTTCCATGCCAAGTTAATGATTTATAAATTCTGACTTTTGTGTTTTAAAAAAAAAATGGCTTGCAGTTCCTTCCAAATGTATTGGGACAACAAGGCCAATTGATTTATTTTTGCTGTGCACTGAAGACTTTCATCAAAAGATGAATATGAGAAGAGAGATTAGAGTTTTAGCTTTTATTCCCTGGTATTTACATCTAGATATGTTACAAAATGTGCTATGTTCTATATTGTTTATCAAAACATACAGTTTTGTATTGTTCCCAGTATTTTTAACCAGGTTTGTCATACAAGATTGATTTTTTTATTCATTAAGTAGCACTGGATATGTTCTCGCAGTTTAAGCTTTGACTTTCACCTGTGGAGACTGCATTTGTATTTAAGAAAGGTAGACCAAAATGAAGACCAGAGTGCTGTCTATGGGAGAAAAGTCTACCATTCTGAAGTTTAGGAAAGGGAGGAAATCCATCAGAGGTATTTCCAAAACATTGGGCATAGCCAGTACCACAATTTGGAATGTCCTGAAAAAGGATACCACTGGTGTAATGAGCAAAAGGCATCAAACCGGTCGCCCAAAGGAAACAACAACAACTGATGACAGACAAATGGTGAGAGTGGTAAAGAAAAAACCCAAAACAACAGTCTGACATCATGAACAATGTCCAAAGAACAGGAGTGGAAATATCACAGTCCAGTGTTCCCAGGAGACTTGGAGAAGCTAGGCTGGAATTTGCTAAAAAGCACAAGGGATGAGTCACAACAGTTCTGGAACAAAGTTTTACATCCACCTCAACAAAGGACTTCAACAGGACAAAAAATTGAAGATTTTGGACTGGCCCAGTTAATCACCAGACCTTAACCCAATTGAACATACTGTATATTTCACCACCTGAAGAGAAGACTGAAAGAAGAAACCCCATAAAACAGACAACAACTAAAAGATGCTGTCAAAAGGCATAACTAATGAAGAAACAAGAAATCTGGTGGAGTCTATGGGTCATAGGCTTGATGCAGATATTGTGGGCAAGGGATATGCAATCAAGTATTAAGTATTTTTGATTTTAGTTGAAAACATTCTGTTTCAATACTTTTGCTCACTTGAAAAACTGGGTGGTTTGATACAAAATGTTCTATGTTGTTTAACATATCTAGATGTAAATACCAGAGAATAAAAGCTGAAACTCTTCTTTTAATCTTTAATCACAAATGTCTTCAGTGCACAGCAAAAACAAATGCATTGGCCTTGCTGTTCCAATATTTTTGCAAGGGACTGAATGTATGTTTCCGGGAGTAAGCCATTTTTATTCTTGAGGCTCCTGTTGAACATCATCTGTTTCTATTCATGTCATTATTTACTTTTTCAACTCCATTATTGGCTCTAAATCGCTCCATCCTACATTTTTTGGAATGTTTTGCTGTTCATCAATGATGAGAATGGATGTATATCTCTCTTACTATATAAAAAAATCTTGGGATGAGACTAGACTTTTTAGCCTGGGACGAGACAAGACTTTTTCAGAGAGATAATTTCATGTCCCACAGGATGAGACATTGTGCCAAGAGATTTAACCATGCCCGGGGCTGGAAATAAAAGACAAAGAGTAGATGACAAAGTAGAACGTCTTAAAGAGGTTCAAAAATGTTGGTGCGATAAACATGCACATTAGGTTAGAGATTAGTACTTAAGTAATAAAATTCGAAAGTCTCAAAAAAAAAATGATAGTAAAGATTGCATTAGCACAAACAAATGGAAATTATTACTCAGTGAAATAACGGAGCAACAAAAAGAGATGAAAAAGGGATTTAAACTTTATAAGTCGAGACTTGTAGATCTAATTCATGTTGCCATCAGGGAAAAGTAGTGTTTCTTTCCAATGAAGTGGCGTATCCGTATTTGTTGTTTTTTGAAAGTGAAATCCACATACATGAACGGCAGAGACGTGAAGTGGCTGGCGCGTAGCACGGGGGGTGGGGGAGGCGGGGGTTGTGGTGAGCAAAACGAACAGGGGGCAAGGCCCCCTAGTTTATGGACTAAACTAAACATCAAATGTCTTGTCTTTGTAGTGTTTGTGGTGGATTACAAGTTAAAGTGAATTTTGAAATTCCTGCTTTGCGTGCTGTCTGACCTTTTTTTTCTGAGTTGGGGTTGTATCTACCTGAATCAGACTTGAACTTTGTTGTATAAGATGCTGTCTCTGTTACTTTTTATAGATAAAGTATTCCGCTGCAGAGAAGTGTCATATTTATCCCTGAAATTATGATTCACCCTTTGTATGAGGAAGTTAGACAATGTATGCATGGCATGTTTGTTCAGCGACTCAGTTAATTGATATGAAAGAGCATTTCATATTTTTTATTTACTTCATCCACGAGTCATTTAGTACATTTTTGTTTATGAAATAGTTCTGTAACAATGAGTTGTATTCAAAAGTAATACTGATAACAGCATGCAATTACATCTTTATATATAATACGCTACTGTGGCTGTTCGTTTGTCTGTCTAGGATTTTAAATCACCTGTAACTCGCAAACTGTTTGACCTATTGACCTGAAATTTGGTACACATATACTATGTGGTGTCTACTTTCCGCTTTCTGGGTGATGACTGATCTCCAAGGTTATTCCTCTTTTTATTTTTATTTTATTTTATTGTAGAATCAACTCTCAGCAGCGGCCAGCAGGGCGGCCGTGCTGCGCATGTGTACAGGTGCTGTTCTCATCCCTACCACCTTTACTGTCTCTTCCCCTACCTCTTCATATCTTAAATCATTCTTGAGGAAGAGTGAAGACTTAAGTGTTAACTTAAGTGAAAAATTAAAGAAAACGTACTAAGTAATTGAAATACAAACACTGACTTAATTAGTTTTAACCTGAAAAGATGCCAACAGAAGAAGAGAAGAAGAGGGTCGCTAGGGTGGAGAAAAGAAGAGCTGCTCAGGAAGCAACAAGCGCATCAACCTCTGAGCAAACGAATGCTAAACATGCAGAGAAAGAGTAGGAAAACTATGAATGCTCAAGTCAAGTGTATTCACAGTACGTTATCGCGCAGTGCGCCGTTACTGGTATGTTAATAATACACTACATTAAATATTTGCTTTTTAACAACATTTTACACTGGAGTTAAAAACCAGAGCACAAATAATCTTGTGGTGACTCAATAGCTTTTAAACACAACAGATTGCAATTCAAATGATGTAAAAATGGCATTTATTAATGTTTGTTAGTATTGGAGGCTTTGTGATTAACTGTGGTTCAATTTTGTTAAGCATAACATTTTTGAAAGTATACCCAATAAGACTAGTATCCAATACTGTAATTAGAAATTGAAAAATATATATATTAATAGACCCTCTGTAGTTCGCATACCAGGAGAAGGTGGGAGCGGAGGATGCCATCATCTATATGTTACACTGATCCCTCTCCCACATGGACAGAGGCAGTGGTGCTGTAAGAATTATGTTTCTGGACGTCTCTAGCACCTACAACACCATCCAACCTCTGCTCCTTAGGAACAAGCTGACAGAGATGGGAGTAGATTCATACTTGGTGGAGAGTCATGGACTCTCTTATAGACAGACCTCAGTATGTGTGTCTCAGGAACTGCAGTTCTGACATTGTGGTCAGCAACACAGGAGCGCCGCAGAGGACTGTACTTTCTCTGGTCCTCTTCAGCCTATATACATCGTACTTCCAATACAACTTGGAGTCCTGCCACGTGCAAAAGTTCGCTGACAACACTGCTATCGTGGGCAGGAGGAGGAGTATAGGAACCTAATCAAGGACTTTGTTAAATTGTGCGACTCAAACCACCTACAACTGAACACCAGCAAAACCAAGGAGCTGGTGGTGGACTTTAGGAGGACCAGTCCACTCATGAACCCTGTGATCATCAGAGGTGACTCTGTGCAGAGGGTGCAGACTTATAAATACCTGGGAGTGCAGCTGGATGATAAACTGGACTGGACTCCCAATACTGATGGCTCTGTGCAAGAGAGGACAGAGCTGACTATACTTCCTTACAAGACTGGCATCCTTCAACATCTGCAATAAGATGCTGCAGATGTTCTATCAGACGGTTGTGGCGGGAGCCCTCTTCTACGCGGTGGTGTGCTGGGGAGACAGCATAAAGAAGAGTGACGCCTCACACCTGGACAAACTGGTGAAGAAGGCAGGCTCTATTGTAGGCACGGAGCTGGACAATTTGACATCTTTGGCAGAGCGACGGGCACTGACCAGGCTCCAGTCAATCATGAAGAATCCACTGCATCCACTAAACAGTATCATCTCCAGACAGAGGAGCAGCTTCAGCGACAGACTGCTGTGATTGTCCTGCTCCACTGACAGACTGAGGAGATCGTTCCTCCCCCACACTATGTGACTCTTCAATTCCTCCCGGTGAGGGGGGGTTAAACGTTAACATTATATAAAGTTATTGTCTGTTATACCTGCATTTTTATCATTCTTTAATATTGGTTTTTATTAGTATGATGCTGCTGGAGTATGTGAATTTCCCCTTCAGATTAATAAAGTATCTATCAATCTAATACAGGATGACCAATATTAGCATAAAATCAGCATCAGTATTAACCTATGAAATGAGAAAATTAGCTGAAACAAGTTGAATATTTAGCTATTAATATTAGTTAAAACAGTAATTTGTTAAAATTATATAAATAAATAAGAACTTAGAAAGGAACTGATTTATTGTATAATGGGACTGTGAATGATACACAATGTGTATATTTGGAACTGAATGATCATGGGCTGGGCACCAGAGATTGAGAGC
This sequence comes from Polypterus senegalus, assembly GCF_016835505.1. Classification (NCBI taxonomy): domain Eukaryota; kingdom Metazoa; phylum Chordata; class Cladistia; order Polypteriformes; family Polypteridae; genus Polypterus; species Polypterus senegalus. The sequence continues at coordinate 126,903,976 of NC_053159.1, read as the reverse complement.
TTAAGTCACTTAAGATTCCCAACTCTTGATGTCATTGTCCATTTTTAAATCCATCCTTTATCTATGTCACTTAAGGCAGAGGTGCCTTTCTCATGTTATTAATTAGTTCAAACATCATTTAGCTACAGGTTGGTAATGTCGGTTCTTTATTTATTTTTTTTTCCTTTTTATTAATTTTATTGCAATCCATACAAAGCAATCAAGTTTTACAAAAAGAAAAATTGAGTTAAGAACAGATCGATCCCCACCCTGAGAGAGAGAGCAAGCCAAGCGTAAAATTTAAGGCTTGTAAACATACCTAAATTAATAAATTCTCTGTGCTTTATGAGCTTATTTTAAAATATTACTGATTAGATCCTGCCATGTTTTGAAAAAGTCTGTACAGATCCTCTAACTGAGTATTTGATTTTTCCAATTTCAAATAATATAACACATCGTTTCCCACTGACTTAAAGAGGAGAGTTTGGGTTCTTCCAGTTTATCAGAATAAGTCTGCGTGCCAAGAGTGTAGTGAATGCAATCACAATTTGTTTGTCTTTCTCCACTTTAACCCCCTCTGGAAGAACCCCAAACACAGCTGTTAATGGGTTAGGAGGGATTGTGAGTCCAAGGCTGTCTGAGAGGTAATTAAAAATTTTTGTCCAGAATAATGTTAATTTGGTGCAGGCCCAGAACATGTGACCCAGTGAGGCTGGGACTTGGTTGCAACGTTCGTAGGTTGGATCACACCCTGGAAATAATTTTGGAGAGTTTTAGTCGAGACAGATGTGCTCGATATATAATTTTAAGTTGTATAATTGTATGCTTTGCGCATATGGAGCTCGAGTGAATTCTCTGCATTGCTACTTTACACTCCTTTTCTGATATATTAATTGAGAGATCTTTTCCCAGTGTCCTCTTGGATCTTTAAAAGGGAGGGATTGTAAAATGATTTTATATATTGTAGAGATGGAGTCCTTGAGATTGAGCAATATTTTTTCCAGCATGGATGAGGGTGCAAGATGAGGAAAATCTGGAAGGTTCTGTTTAACAAAGTTCCTGATTTGAAGATAGTGAAAGAAATGTGTAGCTGGAATGTTAAATTTGGAATGTAATTGTTCATAGGATGCAAAGACGTTGTCTATATAAAGATCTCTAAGCAAGTTAATTCCAAATTTTTCCAGATATTAAAACTGCATATGTTTGTGAAGGTTGAAAGAGGTGGTTCTCTTGCAGAGGTGCCACAGATAGAAGCTTCTCCGTCTTAAAATGCTTTCTACATTGGTTCCAGATTCTAAGTGAGTGGAGCACAATTGGGTTATTAGTGTATTGCCGATAACGTGTGTTTATTGGAGCACAGAGCAAGGAATACAAAGAAGTACTGCAGGATTTTACTTCTATTGCGGTCCAAGCCTGTGTATGTTCTTCTATTTGTGTCCAGGTTCTTATCGCCTGTATATTTGCTGCCCAGTAATAAAACTGGAAGTTAGGTAGAGCCATGCCGCCTTCTGCCTTTTGTCTTTGTAGGGTCGCTCTTTTGATGCGTGGATGTTTTGAATTCCAAATAAATGAGGTTATTGTTGAAACTAATTGCTTAAAGAATGATTTATTAATGTATATTGGATGTTTTGAAATAAAAAGGAGCTTAGGAAGAATATTCATCTTAACAGTGTTAATTCTTCCAGCTAGTGTGAGATGAAGGGTTGACCATCTATGAAAGTCTTGTTTAATTTTTTCCATGCAGACGCGAAATTTTGTTGATAAGAGCTTTATGTTTACTTGTGATGTTTACCCTAGGTATTTAAACTGTTCTGCAATGATAAAAGGTAGGGTGTCTAATCTAATATTATATGCTTGAGAATTCACTGGAAAGAGTACACTTTTATTCAGATTAATTCTGAGACCAGAGATCTTTTGAAATTCTGTGAGTGCTGCTAAGACTGCAGGCACAGAATTTTCTGGGTCCGATATATACAGTACCATGTCATCTGCATATAATGAGATTTTCTGTTCCAGTCCTTCTCTGCTAATCCCCTTTATCTGATCAGTATTTCGACAATGTATTGCCAGTGGTTCAATGGCAATGCAAACAGCAGTGGTGACAAGGGCATCCTTGTCTAGTGCCACGCTCTAGTCTAAAGTAGTCTGAGCAAATGTTGTTGATGCAAACTGAAGCTTCTGGGTTAGTATACAGTAATTTAATCCATGCACAAATGTTCGGGCCAAACCCAAACTTCTCCAATGTAGTAAAAAGGTATTTCCATTCAATCATGTCGAATGCTTTTTCTGCATCCAATGATAATAATATTTCTGGGGTGTTTGATTTAGTTGGTGAGTATATTACATTAAACAGGCGTCGAAGATTTGAAGATAAGTGTCGGCCCCTAATAAATCCAGTTTGGTCTTGTGATATTACGAGGGAGCACTTTCTCCATCCTTCTAGCTATGATTTTAGAGAGTATTTTAACGTCGTTATTCAGAAGTGAAATTGGTCTGTATGATGCACATTGTAATAAGTCCTTATTTTGTTTTGGAAAACAGTGATTAGTGCTTGCTTAAAGGTTTGTGGAAGAGATTGGTTATCTCTGGCTTCTGTAAATGTTGCTAATAGGAGGGAGCTAGCTGAGCGGAGAATTTCTTGTAAAACTCTGCAGGGTAGCCATCAGGGCCTGCTGCTTTCCACCTTGGAGTGACTTTATAGCATCTAGTAATTCTGATAATGCCAGAGGTTTATCAAGTTCCTCCACACTAAAAGCGTCTATTTGTGGTATCTGTAATGTATCCAGAAATGCATTAGATTGTGTATTGTCTTCTTTAAACTCAGTAGTATATAGGGATTTATAGTAGTCTCTGAAAGTGTGCATTATATTTTTGTGTTTGACGATTTTATCTCCGTTCGTGTTAGTGATTACCGAGATTGCGCTATGCGCACTTCTTGCTTGTGAATTTGTTGAGCTTATTAGCTTCTCTCCATGTTCATATAATGATGTCTGGATTTGTAAATTAGTTGTTCAGTTTCTTTAGTTGTCAAGAGGTTTAATTCTGAATGTAGAGCCTGCCTCCTCCTATGTAGAGTCTCGCTTGGTAGTCTGGCATGTTCTTCATCTATTTTAGTAATTTCGCTTTTATCTCTGCTACTTTCTTGGCTTCGGATTTATTTCTGTGGGAAAGATATGAGATAATCTGTCCTCTTAAGAAGGCCTTAAGAGTTTCCCAGAGTATTCCTGCAGAGATCTCGGGGATGTATTTGTCTCTAGAAAGAATTTGATTTGTTTGGATATAAATTCAGTACAATTCTCTCAGCTAATAGAAGCGGTTGAGCGCCATCTGCGGGTGAGTGTATGGGGCTTAGTAATTTCAGCTCCAAGATCATAGGTGCATGGTCCGAAATAACAAAAGCATCAAGATTTAATCTTAGGCAAGAAGTTATTGTCTATAAAGAAGTAATCAGTCCTTGAGTAGCAATGATGTACTGGTGAGTAGAAAGAATATGTTTTTGAATTTGGGTTTAAAAACCTCCAGGGATCTGATAAGTTGTGATCAGTTATAAACTTTGTAATTATCTTTGCAGTGTTAGATGCCGTTCCCCCTGTGGAGGAAGTCCTATCTAAAAGTGGATTTAGAACACAATTAAAGTCCCCAGCCATTATAACTTTATGAGTGTTCAGATTGGGAATGGATGCAAATAAATTTTGTATAAATTCCTTATCATCAACATTAGGTGCATAAACATTTATCAAAATCATTTTACAGTTAGATAAGTCTCCCATGACCATTACATATCTCCCTTCAGGATCCAATACTACATCTGATGCTACAAATGGTACTGTTCTATGTATGAGAATTCCCACCCCTCTAGTTTTCTTTGTAAAACTAGAATGGAACATTTGGCCAGTCCAGTCTTTTTGCAGCCGGAACTGATCCTTGCTTAGTAAGTGGGTCTCCTGTAAAAATACTATTTTAGCATTTAGACCTGTTAGGTGAGAAGTACTTTCTTTCTCTTTAATTCGTGATTCAGGCCTTTAACATTCCAGCTTACGAAGTTAACTGTCCCATCATGGAGACACTGATTCTGAGTTTTTGATGTCATTTTATAGTCTTAACTGGAAGTGAGACAGTTTTGGTCTTAATTTCCTATTTCCCCTAGAGTTGTTGCCATGCAGCTTTTATTACGTTGGTAGTTATAATTATAAAGATTAAGAGGATAGATTAGGTATAGATAAAGCCTGCTCTCTTTCTCTCTCTCCTCCCATTTTGCCTCCCCAAGTGAGGCTAAGGCCCACTTCACACACATACCCAGAGACAGAGCATGTCCAAAGCAAAACAAGCCCCCATGCAGCGGCGTTTTAGGGTTAAAAGATAGAGATATCTATTACCAATATAGTCTTAAAAAAAAAAAAGAATTTTGCACTTAAAATATATATATAGTCTTCAGCAATTTTAGTGCATTAAGATGATACACCCAGATAATAAACCCGGGATGGTGTTAAAATGTGTCCAGAATAAGCATAACAACAACTAGTGCAGTAATAGCAATAACAATAAACCAAGGGTATGATATTGAACAGTCTTGTTTAGGGTAGAGATGAAATAATAAGTATTATGTATCAAAATAGTCCCGGGATCAGCTTTCTTAATTCCTTTTCTGCTTCTTCCTTGCTAGCAAAGACATAGAAATGACCCTGCCATTCCACTTTCAGTTTTGCCGGATACAAGAGGCTGTATTTGACGCTGGCTTGCTGTAACCGCTGTTTAATGTTGTAGAAGGCTGCGTGTTTAGTAGCTGTTGCTGGAGAGAAGTCAGGGAAGATATGAATGTGGTTATTTTCATATATAATATCTTCCTTGTTTCTAAGGAGTGCCATCACCTCTAGCTTAAATGATGATCTTTCAAAATGAATTATAAAAGATCTGGGTCTGGGTCCAACTGTGGTAAGCCGCTGCTATCTCAGATTCTGCTTTAAAGTCGTCCCTGATTATTTTAAAAAAAAAAGTTCAGCTGCGAATTTCACAGGGTTTGAACTTTCTCGATTCTCAGGCAGACCTTCAATTCTGGCATTATACCTTCTGCTTCCATGTTCCAAAGCAGCCAGTCTGTCTCCGAGTTTTTTGCATTTGGAGCTGACATTTACTGCTTTTTCCTTGGCACTGGCAGCTAAATTCTCTGCAATTTCAATCCGAGTTGTGAATGTCTCCTTGAGATCCTCCAATTGATCAGTAAGCGTGCTCAGTTTTACCGAGTTTTCCTGAATGCACTCTTCAATTTTACCCAGCACCTGTCGCAGCTCAAGTTGCATCTCTTGTTGCAGCCTTTCATTTGCCTGTTGCAATTCCAGCTGCTGTGTTTTGTTTGCCTGTTGGAATTCCTGTTGCAGCCATTCATTTGCCTGTTTCAACTCCTGTCTCACCTCCTGTCTCATTTTTTCATTTGCCTTTATCTTTGCTTTCTCATTAGCCATCTCGCTTTTCTTTATATCTTACATGAGCTCAGCGAGCATCACCTGCAGTTTAGACAATTCAATTGTGCTTTCTTGTACCGTAGATGAAGCAGCAGACTCTACTGTACTGTACTGTCAAGGCCTTTTCCAGTTTCAGGTGATCTTCTCCGATAGGCGAGCTTTAGAGATCTGCACTCACGATCGTACCTTCGCTCCCCTTTTCGCTGTCAGCCGGCGACAATGTAGTGGACTGTGGTCCAGAGGAGTCTGTACTTTCGCCCATCTGATCCAGATCTGTCTCTGAAAGGCCGTATCTTAAACTAGGGCTTGCTGATCTTAGCTTGGGTGTAGCTTTAGTTTTCGATTCTTTCGGACCCCCCTTCTTGTTGGCCATGTTTATATGTGCTTACATATACTGTAGCAGTCCCTCTCGGGTTGAATAAATACAGGATATCTCAGGATAATAAGCAAATAATATGAAAAATAACACCGCTGCTAGCGGAGCTCCACTTCAGACATCCATCTCTCGCATCGGACGAGACCAAATCCCAGGTTCTTTATAATAGTCTGCTGATCATATTGTTCTATCAATTCATTCTTGTATATGCTTACATAATTGCTTTTCCCTTCCATTAAATTCCATAGAAGTGACTTTTTTATACCCTGACTTTTTTTTGTACCCTGTTAGTCAACTTGCCAAAAGCAGCTGGAGAAGGGTGCTGCTGTGTGAGCTGTTTTCGCCCACATCCTATCCAGCATCTGACTCGCTTGCATTGGGCATCCAACTGATTGTTAGACAAGTAAAAGAGGAAAATGTCTAAATTCAAATAGCTGCTCTCAAAAGTAAAATTAAAACAGTACATTAATTCATTGTTGAAGTAGCGCAGAATGTTTCTCTGTTTTAAGATGTATGAGTTTGCAAACTCACCAATATTTTTTAATGGGAGGTTTTTTAATTTTAAAACTTTGTACAGTGAAATCTGTTCATTATATCTGAATGAACATTGAACTGTCTTGACAAATTTCTTTGAGGAGTAAGTGTCACATCTTAACAAAATTGGTCCACAGTGGGCACAGAGTGGGCAGAGTAGTTTTATGCTGAGAGACAGAAAGACAGACAGAGGCTTTCACAATAGGTGCTTTGTGCATTATATGCGAAAGTACCTAAAAGTGTTCTGTGATATGTAACTGTATTATATTAGTATAAATATGAAATATATAAACACATTTTGACTAACTTCAACCAGCCTTCCCAAAAATGTGATTACAGTGACAACACTTATTGTTATATTTTTTTTTTTTATCACAGTTCTCAATATTAAAACCCAAATATAGAGTCACAGCCTTTTTTGTGATCACTTGAAAGTTTTAATAACGTAGCCTTTCTAAGAGGAAATGCATCAGTTGATATCCTTATTTACTGTCATTTATATATTGATTTATTTTTCTCTATTTTACTGTATCAAGTCGCTTAACCTCCAAGCTCTTAGTGTGTGACAGTTTTTTTTTCATCTCCTCCCAGTGGTGCGACTTGTGTAGTCATTGGTGAAAAGTGGACCCTGACTGGTTGACATGGCAACAGCATTCCATGGTAGTTGGCTCATTGTCAGCTTTAATAAAAAAAAAAATACAATTGGGAGGCGTTCAGAATTTTCTGCTCATATTAGATTTTTCTTGGCCTGAACATTTTCCAAGACTAAGATCATTATTTACTTTATAAATTAGACACAAGCAAAACTGAATGCAATATCTGAATGCAATATTTGCTGTACCAGGGGTAAAAAAAAAACATTTTGCTTCATGCATTTTATTTTTTAAAAGATAAATTTGCCTCTACTAATAATGCGCTTATCTCCAGGACAAACAAAATCTGTGCATAGTGGCAACTAAAATGCTAGTTGATGGCTGCGGTGCTTTAAAGATCAATACAATTACACTCAGTCTATACATAGGAACAATCTAGAATCTCAGTAAAAGGTTTGGGCTTATTCCCCCCTGACCCCCCTCCCTTGCTGCTTGTCTAAACTGCAGTCTTCTGTTTCTAGACATGCATTCCTTAGGCAGTATATTAATGACATAATGGTTGTGGGAGCATGACACAGAGCACAAAGGCCAGTTGAAGTCTAGTATAACTGAATCTTAACCTCTGCTGCTATTGTATTTTGAGCACAATCACTCTTGTCAGTTTCATGCATATGGGAAACCGTTATTAAGGAGTATATCATTTTTATCATATTAGGGAGTATATCATTTTTATTTTTATATTTGACTATGCAAAACAACTTCATGCAAAATCCTGTTGATTGAGCAATTGATCAGTGTGATATGAAAAGGAAATGTGTTTCAATATTTGCTGAAATGCCTATTGCCCACAAAAAACAAACATTACGTAATTAAATGTATACAGTTAACTACATGTTGTATAGATTAAAAATAAATCAAGTACGATTCTGAGAATTTATAATTGCATACATTTAATTTATTACATTTTTGTTAAAAATTAATATTTAATTTTAAATTTTTATTTTAAACCATACACATGTTAATTTAAAAAATAAATATATTAAGAGAGTCTTCTCAGGTTGGACGGTTGTAAGGCAAAGTCAGAGAGGCGAGATTGCATTGGTTTGGACATGTGCAGAGAAGAGATGCTGGGTATAGTGGGAAAAGGATTATAAGGATGGAGCTGCCAGGTAAGAGAAGTACCTAAGAGAAGGTTTATGGATGTGGTGAGGGAGGACATGAAGGTGGTGGGTGTAACAGAGCAAGAAGCAGAGGACAGGAAGATATGGAAAAAAATGATCCGCTGTGGCAGCCCCTAATGGGAGCAGCCGAAAGAAGAAGAGACCAGACAATATATGTCATTATGATATCTGGGGCGATCGGTGATTTGCCTGATCGATCAACCGGCAATCAAAATCAGTCAAGTTTCACTAAAAAGTACTCAATCAGTGATTCACTTTAACAATCTTTTTAGCCCCTATTTTACTGAGCTTTTATTATTGTAGTGCTTCTTTCTAATTCTGCGGTGTATTACAGCAGTTGAGCCAGCATGATTTTTTTTTTAAGCAAACTTCCTGCAGTATAAGCAAAGAGCAGCAGGTCCAGGCTTGTTTTACAAGAGAGCAAGAGACAATTGGAATATTAGTTTTTATGTTATACAGCATTGAGTAATAAACTGAGAAAAAGGAATTGAAGAAGTTGTCCTGTGCAATTAGAGAAACAGCAAGTAAAGCTACTTTAATGTATTCAGGCCTTTTAGTTTTAGATCGATATATAGATAGATGGAACTTATTTAGTTTGTCCTTTAATTAAAACCGACACCATTTTAATTTGGACAGCGAGCTTGTTTTAAATGTAACAATGAATTTTAAATTGCTGTTTAGTAAACAGGCTTGTTAGGTTAACAACAAAATGTGTCTTTTTACTTCTAAACCTTTTTAAGTATGTTTTGTGTTTTCTTGATAAACAACTTATGAATATTTATATGTACCGTTTAAGTTCTCCCGTGGATAAGTCGGGTCTTGATTTTACAGTATAATTTCTAGTGCAGTATTTTATAATGTTAGTCATATAAATCAAATGTGGAAAAGTCACGCTAATTAGGTCCAAGAGATTATGATATGCTAATGCCCACCCGAGAGAGTAAGAGCACACTGCCTTTTTTTCTGTGTATTGTGCCTATGTGACCACACGGTAATACCCAAACTATTTTGAAGCAAAGTTTCCACTGTTTTGTGTTTTTTTTGTATCTCATACCCTAATACACCTTTATTGTAAGAGCATCCCTTATCTACCATGGAGCGTTCGATCAGAAGAAAATATGAAGCTGGTTTTAAATTAAAGTTGTTGAAGTGGCCAAAGAAATTGGTAAATGCACTGCTGCAACAAAATTAGATGTGTCTCAGAAATTGGTGCAAGTTTGGAGGAAGAAAGAAGATTTAAAAAAAAAAATAAAAAATTTGTCACATTTTTGAACAGGCGTATAAGTCGGGGTCTGATTTTATGATCGATTTTTTGGGGTTTCAAAACCCAACTTATACGTGAGTATATATAGTATCTATATTTGTATTTTAGCAGTGTTTAATTACCAATATCAATTAGTTGATGTTGTAGGAGAGTGTGCACGCGTGTATATATAAATTTGTTAGAGAAATTGTGGAATTATTTTTTTTTTAAAATTAAGCTTTATTCCAGATAGGTACATTACAGGAAAAATAAACAATATGATATTTAATTATGAGAAGCATTTTATTTTCTTTTGTGCCAAATGTATTATCGATACATATTTTTGTACATATTTTATTAAAGTATTTTAAGAAAATTTTAATTTTCATATTAATTTAATTTTGTTAATAAAGAAATGAATAATCTGTGGTCTGGAGTTGAATTATGAAAATACACTTTAATATAAGACACAGAGCTTTTATGTGTCTGGTTATGCAGGAACTTCGTTTAAAAAGTTTTTAAAGGGCTAAAGGGGGAGGGGGAAATCAGTATCGGAATTGGCCGATCAAGTAACATGAAAGCAGTGATCAGTATTGGCCTTAAAAACCTGATCAGAGCATCTCTAGATGATGTTTAAGCATATGGGATGCTTGTCCAAGCATAGTGGCACTGGATCAATCTGCTGAATGGTGGTGTGAAAAACTGTGCAGTACACTAAAACTACAAATGTTTTGATTTCTCATTTGGAAGAATTCTTAATGTTTGACAAATTAAGGCATTTTTAATGCTAACACCATTTAGGTTATTTTGAGAAACTCTCTATTAAATATACAGTGTAGGGCTGCAACTAATGATTATTTTGGTATTTGACTAATCATTCAATTTTTTTAATGATTAGTCGATTAGTCACGGTTATTTCATGCCTGACTATTTTGATGCCTGCGACCTGTAGTTACGCATCCTGTTCTGGGCTCCAGTGCATGTCTTACCTCAGCTGCTCACGTCTGTCCACCTGTGAATGTCACCCTGTTGTCTCTGCATTAACATGATTAAAATTAACAATAAATTAAAATAACCAGTGAAACATGAATTTGAAAATAATCAGATGTTGTTTTATATTAGTGTGACCATCACAAAAAAAAGAAGTACATTAAACACTACAAACTAAAGTGCACATAGTCTTTAACCAAAAATGGCAACTGGTGTGTCTTAAAGTCCAAAAGTTTAAATAAAGCTTCAATACAAATAAAATAAAACAATAGTGTACAGTTTATAAAGATTCAGTTCATATATTCCTGATTGCAGTGCAGGAACATGAGCATTTTGACATGCTCTGGTGTGAGGCTGGCTCTGTTCTTTGAGACAATGTTCCCAGCTGCTGAGAAGAGACACTCAGAGGGAGTATAGGTAGCAGGAATACACAAGAGTGATTTTGCAGACAGAGAAAGATGATGTAGTCGACGTCGTCGATTACGTCAACTAAACGTTGCAGCCCTAATACAGTGTTCTAAAAAGTATAGGGTATATGTGAAAAATAATTTCATTTATATGCTTCTATGTACACTTTATACAGTTTAAATAGTAATTTATGTCACTACTTGGAGGGCAATATTCTAATTCCATGACAAATGATACTGGTAAAATGCAGGTATTTATTTATTCACCTTATTTTATACTAGCAAAATACCCGCGCTTCGCAGCGCCGAAGTACTGCTTTAAAATTTTTATTAAGAAGAAAAGTAAACCTTTTTAAACTGAGGGAAAATATACCAATAATTATTTGTTAAGGATCTCTTTGTATACCACATTGTCAGTTCGGCCCTCTGGTTTTAATATGACCAAGCTATGCGCTGAACTTACTCTTGAACATGCAACGTACAGTTGGCCATGTGAAAAGCAATCTTGCCTCAAATCTCACAGCTTGGATTGCTGCTGTCATAATCAGTTTGAGTTTCATGGTTTGTTTCAATTACAACAATATAAGTGACATTCGGCATCTGTCAAGCGTTGTAAGCATACAATCGGTTTCATTCATAACTTTGCATCCAGCTTTTGAGAGTTTAAACATTCATAATGTGTCCACTACTGAAATTGTCACTTGTAAATCTAAGATGTTTAAGAGGCATTGGCGGTTGTCCAGAGGTGTAAAAGATTTGGCCATTTCGGTACACTTGAAAGCGACAACCGAACAATTCAGCGGCAGCCATCAACTCACATGAAGAATCATAGGTGAAGGGCTTAAGCATTTCACTCTTACAGTGCTCCTGTGTAGTATAATTATCTCCTGTACCATCATTAGTCCACACCTTAAACCTGTCCCAGTCATTCAATACATAAGACACAATGTTCCTCCGGATATCAAGAGTGAGCCTGATATGGCCGTGCAATATGTAACACAGAGAATGGAAAAGGCAGGTGCCATCTCTGGGCATGGAAACCACTTGGTAAGTGACAGTTCTTTGATCGATGGTGATCACCTCGATAGACATGTTAATGGGGGTACGGTTGGAACAATAAAGGAAATGGGTACCTGAACAATGTAAAGTAAGTCTAAAATACCTACACAATAACTATAATCGTAATAAACGAACAATAAAATAGCGGAGAAGCCGTGGACTAAATAAAAAGGCTGCAGTTCTCAGCAGGGAGACGTGAATCCTGTGGCAAAGGGAATGAAGAGACTGGAGCGACAGACGGCCTTATATAGGGAGGCAGCCAACAATGTGGTGACCGAGCTGCAGGCTATGGACGTATATATGTACGTAAGTAGGATTCAGTTAGCGTTGGGAACCTGCGTACCAGATTTCTTGAAGATGGGCCCATAAGTAACAAAGACCGTTGGAAAGTTCATTATGGCTGCCGACAGTGGCGTTATACCACCGAAATAAGTACGTACATCGGTTTCGGTTAGCACAGGGAAGCCGCCTACCGAATTTCGTTAAGATGGGGCCATAAATCAGAAAGTTTAACATGGCGGACGTTGTCGACCGGTGTGACCGTTACGCGTAGAATTTCAAAATGAAACCTGTTTAACTTTTGTAAGTAAGCTGTAAGGAATGAGCCTGCCAAATTTCAGCCTTCTACCTACATGGGAAGTTGGAGAGTTAGTGATGAGTGAGTGAGTGAGTCAGTCAGTCAGTGAGGGCTTTGCCTTTTATTAGTATAGGTTTAGTTTCTCACAACACATATGAGAGAACATAGCTATTGCCCGTTTACCAAGCATTCTTCATATAATAAAATCTTGTATAAGGGTAAAAAAGAAATTCGGAAAGAAATTAAAAATAAAAACATCTCAAGCACAGGGTATACAAAAGGGTTGGATAAAAATTAAATTCTCAACTGTATTTTTGAAAGTTTTAATTTCTGCACGGTTGTAACCTCGAAAATTGTATAAATGGGAATTCCTCTTCATTAAAAGAAAGCCTTGTCTATACCCAATATATAACACAACACAGAAATGTTCAATGGCAGTAACAGTTTTATTCTTATTTAGACTTTTATATTAAAAAAAAACATGCTCCAAAACTGGGTAAACATTTGAAAAATGCAAAAGGAATGTCAGGTATAAATTCCAGATTGGAGACACTGTGCTACTGGAAGCAACCTCTGAAAAGGACGTAGAGGTTTATGTTGAAACAACATTTTAATCATCTAAGCATTGTGCAGAAGTACATAAAAAAAGTAAATAAAATGTTAGGTTATATCATAGGCACTGTTGAATATAAATTAAGGGATGTTATGCTCAGACTATTTAATGCACTTTTGAGACCGCATCTGAAGTATTGTATACAGTTCTGGTTACCACACTACAAGGAAGACACAACAGCACTTAAAGCCGTGCACAGGAGAGTAACAAGGTGCACCCCAGGACTTCAGGACGTGCCTCCTACTTGACAGAGGAGAAAGAATTAAACTAGTTTAGTGTCAGGCCGAGGAGACTCCATGGGGATCTAAACAGGGAAAAAGAAAACCTTGATATTAAGATTTATTTTTATAGTGCCTTCTTGCAAAATTACAATGTCAAAAAAAAATGGTAATAAAAGCAAATACTTGTAGGAAAATACGACATGCCCAGTGGTTAGTCTAGAATTAGCAGATTCCATTTTTAATGAAGACTCATTTTTCCTGTTGAGGTTTTGAAACTGACTGGCTTGACTTGTGCTCTATCATTGCTGGACATTTCTGTTTTTTTTTGTAGGTATAGGCACAACATGCTATTAAGTAGCCACAAAAAATATTGCAACATGTTTTATGTAATTTTTTTGTACGTAAAATATTATATGTAGCTCACACAAAATGACTTTTCTAGGAGTTATAACAGGTGTTTATTACAAGAAGTACTATCTGGACATGCTAACAATAGAAAAGGAAGCAAGCGCCTAAGTCATTGGCATATTAGAACTAACGTTGAGTAGTATTTTGATTCATTAGTGAATGGTGTTGTGAGGCATGACAGTTAGTGATAATGGAATGGTCAGTTTTACCTAATTACAAATAAGAAAATGTTACCATTAATAGCAATGCTTTGCTATCAGGCACTGAGTTTTTCCCAAGGCATGGATTATTCTTCATCATCACAATGTGTGATTTGCAGGTATTATAACACTACAAACCTTTTTTTAATGCTTGAGGAAAATGTCTCTACCTTGAAACCTGTTCAGATACTTGCTATGATACTTGTAGTCTGAATAGGCGAGCCCTTAGTTCTGATCTCATCAGAACTTTTGGTTATTGACTTTGATAATGATTAGGGTTCGCTCAAGTATACTGTTATGTACTATAATCAAGATTAATATAATCTGGATGCTTAAATAGATAATATGAAAATTTGCAGGTCATGCAAAGATATACAGTTGTGGGCAAAATTATTAGCCCCCTTATGAAATTAGGCAACACTCCTGATTCCAATATGAAAATGACCATTAACAACAAATGTTTGTTTTTTAAAGCATATCTGTGTCCAAAATAACAAGGTCCACTAATTGTAGTTTGGTTATTTTATTGACACACTGAGTGGAAACAAGAAAGGGCAAAAATAAGACATCCAAAATTATTAGCCCCATAATAGTCAATACTGTACCCTTTTTGAGCCACAACTGACAACAATCTATTAGAGTAGGTCTTTACTAGATTAGCACAGGTCTCCTGAGGGATTTTGGTCCATTCCTCCATTGCAAATTGTTTCCGAGCATGGACATTCACTTTGAGCACTCGCCACAGATTCTCAATGGGATTGAGGTCTGGGCTCTGTGCGGGCCACTCCAAACTCTTGGTTTTGGTATCCTTGAAAAACTGTTGAACTAATTTTGATGTATGCTTTGGGTCATTGTCTTGTTGGAAGACCCAACAACGACCTAAGCCTAGACTACAAGCAGATTTCTGCATATTCTCCCTCAGAATGTCAACATAATTTTCTTTTTTCATGATGTCATGCACCCGAACAAGGCTCCCTGTGCCTGAAGCTGCAAAACAGCCCCACAGCATGATGCTCCCACCACCATGTTTAACTGTGGCAACTGTGTTCCTAGGGTTGAAGGCCTGTCCCTTTCTTTTCCAAACATAAGCAACATCCATGTGCCCAAACAGTTCCAGTTTAGTCTCATCAGACCAAAGCACAGACTTCCAAAAATCATCTTTACATTTCAAATGTTCATGGGCAAACCTCAGTCGGGCTGTGATGTGCCGCTCTTTGAGTAAAGGGGTTCTTCTGGGACGATGGCCGTGAAGCCCACCACGGTGAAGAGCCCTCACAACTGTGTTCCTTGAAACATCAACTCCAGAAGAGGCCAGGCCAGCAACAATCACCTTGGTAGATGTCCGGGGTTCCTTGCTGACATCTTTCTCTCCAGAGTTCTTGAAATCTTGTGCTTACGGCCACGGCCAGGTTTGTTTCTAACAGAATTTGTCTCCTTGTACATGGCAATGATGCAACGTACAGCAGTTCTAGACACGGTGAATCGCTTGGAAATGGCAGTGTAGCCTTGCCCCTTATCATGAGCCTCTACTATCTTCTTTCTGAGCTCCAGACTGATTTCCTTTGTCTTTGGCATGGTCAGTAACAGTAGTCCCTCTCATGTGTTCAAGAGCCCTCTTCCTTGGGAGTCTTTTTATGCTGATTGAGTGTTGTTAGGAAGCCAATTGATTGCACAGGTGTGGTTTCAAAGCTGATTGG
Source organism: Polypterus senegalus (assembly GCF_016835505.1). Lineage (NCBI taxonomy): Eukaryota > Metazoa > Chordata > Cladistia > Polypteriformes > Polypteridae > Polypterus > Polypterus senegalus. Next base: position 126,888,439 of record NC_053159.1, on the reverse strand, counting down.
TTAATTAGTGTAGGTGTGTTTTGAAAGCAAACATTAACATGGGGCTAATATTTTTGACCACCCCATTTTTTACTATATTTGATATAAAGCAAGACTAAAAATATATTTTATATTACAAAATGTATCGAAAGCTAGTAAATAGCACTGGTGGATGTTTGATTATATCAAGTTTCATCAATGTTGCAAACTTTGGGAAGAAGTTTAGGAAAATGTTCCATGATTCCAGGGGGGCTAATAATTTTGGCCACAACTGTAACTGCTTCTCTTAATAATTTTGACCAATTTTCTGAAATGCAGTTTTATGGAATAAAATAATAATCCTTATAGTGGAGTACATGTAGTCAGATTTTACTACTGTTTTACTTTAAAGCTAAATGGACAAACTTTACAGATTGTTTTTTAAGGCAGATTTTGGACATAATTACAAAAGAGCTGAAAATATTTCACAGTCTGATTTTGTTTTTGTATTTTAATTTTAGGAGAAGAATGACATCTATAACCCTGTGTGTATCATTCCCATTGTCACCTCTCTGAAGGAAGAGGAGAGCCTGATAGAGGCCTGCACCAAGGTAACAGTCTGCATCATGAATTTCAAGTCCAATCAGTCTTGCCCAGTCACAATAGCTGTTGAATTCCTAACATTTTTTTTCTAAACTTATTTTCAGCCTGTTGTGAAACTGCTTTATAACCGAAGCAACAACAAGTATTCCTACACAAGGTAAAAATAGCTTTCTTGTTTCTATTAAAATCCGTACTGACCCCAACTCTCTCTTCTGTTTCTTTCTCCGGTTTCTTTGTGGTGGCGGCCTGCGCCACCACCACCTACTCAAAAGCATCATGATGCTCCAACATTGATGGTCTGAAAGCCAGAAATCTACGTGACCATCATCATCAGGTCCTTCCATGAAAACCCTAAATACAAAGAGGACTGTTTGACTTATGTTAGGTAGATTGCACAGAGGGGACTGGGCGGTCTCGTGGTCTGGAACCCCTACAGATTTTATTTTTTTTCTCCAGCTTTAGAGTTTTTTTTTTTTGTTTTTTCTGTCCACCCTGGCCATCGGACCTTACTTATTCTATGTTAATTAATGTTGACTTATGTTTATTTTTTATTGTGTCTTCTATTTTTCTATTCATTTTGTAAAGCACTTTGAGCTACATTTTTTTGTATGAATATGTGCTATATAAATAAATGTTGATTGATTGATTGATAAAATTGCATCCTGTTCTAAACACTGAATGGAAAATACAAATTTCTTAAAGATAATTATTTTGTTATTAATGAGAGAGAAAACATTTTTGACATTTTATATGGAATAGGCTTTAAACGGAGTCACTTTTACTTATTTGTTTTTAAATATTTTTTTAATATTTCCAGCAACTCAGATGACAATCTTCTAAAGAATATTGAACTCTTTGATAAGCTGTCACTACGCTTCAATGGACGTGTACTGTTTATTAAGGATGTAATTGGTGACGAAATCTGCTGCTGGTCTTTTTATGGTCAAGGGCGCAAGCTAGCAGAGGTGTGCTGTACGTCAATTGTATACACTACAGAGAAGAAGCAGACTAAGGTAATTAAGAAGGTGGAAATGTCAAGTTAAGCAAGGATAACCATGTGTATCTGTGAAACCTGTTTAAAATGTGTTAAATATTTTATTTTATTACAGTCTTTAACGTAGCAATGCATAATTTGATTGCAAACCTTTTTAATACTCTTGGTTGGTGTGTGTGTGTTTGTTTTCAGACCTTGTAAGATACACCTAATATTTCAGTACTTTTTCCCCCACAAGTAGTTGGAGGGATCCTGTTTAACATGACATTTTTTTATTTTAACAATGCAGTCAATGCATATCAAAGAAAGACTTAAGACATATTAATCACAAGTATTGATTGTGGTCATTCTGTATTTCTGATGTTTTATAGGTAGAATTTCCAGAGGCTCGTATCTATGAGGAGACATTGAATGTAATGTTGTATGAAACACAGCGTATTCCTGACAATTCCCTACTTGAAGCAACGAGTCGTGGCACACACAGAGGATCTCAAAGTGAGGATGATGAGGTGCTGGAGCTGAGGGACCGTGTCCGCCGGATTCACATTAAAAGATATAGCACCTATGATGACCGATCTTTGGGGCACCAGCCTGGCCACCGGGATTAAATATATCAGGAATTAACTATCAGGAGCGTTTTTTGTCGTTGCCAGCAAATGTATAAAACAAAAAACCTGCCTAATTTTTCTTTAAAGGCGACAGTAGGTCTTTGGCCTTGACAACCTGTGTAAATTAACTGTTTTTAACAAGAAAGGCTAAAACAAATAGTGAAGTTCAAAGAGAAGTGAAGTATAAATAGGGCCTAGATAGTTTTCTAAAGAAGTTATTTTAAGTAAGACTAACTAAAGTGTGAAATATTTCATAGATCTGATCATAATTGAATTATGATATTTATATTTTATAAGAATAAGGATTTAATTATGTAGTAAATCTCAGTGCCTGTTTAGCTTTGGGATGTATTTTGCATCCTAGAGACACTTCTTTTAGTAATTTTTGTGGGTTTTTTTCCCTAACTCAACAATTCAATTTTGCTGTGGTTTAATGTGTAATTGCTATTCTATCTGAATTTAACTGGGTGCTGTGATTTAGCAGTAATGGTGGTGAACAGTTTGGTGACCTCGGAAAAGAAGTAAAGGGGATTGTAAGTTCTAGTAATCAAATAGTAAAGGCATTTTGTGTTGTAAAATGTATATCATCACCATGGTCTCAGTCCTGTGCTTTTAGTACTTTCAGATGGTTTTTGGTTAATAGTAAGAACAATTTTCTTTTAATAAAATGACATGGTGAATGATTTTATTTAGTTATTTAATCATAGGCTGTTGTAATGTTCTTTTTAAATGTGGTACAGAGGCTGATGTTCTTATGTACTATTAATGTATGTATATAAAATGTGGATACATATATAAATGTAACAACAGGTTGTCCCTATGGAGATAATTCTATGATATGCCTCATTTGTGTACCATTAGCCAGTTTTTAGTTTTTCTGCCTCTGTGAGACAAGATGGTGAACTTACTTTGTTAATTTCTTGCGTATCTTTTTTATACCATACAGTATATTAGACTTTTCAGTTATTTCAAGAATATTAGTACATTTTGTTGAAACACAAACTAAGACTGAATTCAGACATTAAAGGGCTTCAGACCTAATTATTTTCATATTGGTTGTAAAACAGTCGTACCTTGAACTTTGATAGGGAATGTAAATGTGTTTAGTTTGGTACGCTGACAAGATTAGTTATATTTTGAGTCTTGCATTCTTAGCCTGTGACCATTGACATGTCACAATAAGACTCCTTTAGCACTGATTTTTACACTATTTTTGTAAGGATAACAATTGTAGTTTCCTGATAGTTGGAATAGCATCCTGCCACTACTGAATATTTTTTGTGCTCACAAACAACACTAAATTCATAACATTGTTACATTTTACTCCCATTGAATATCTCAGTGGCATTTTTACATTAATACACAACTACTGCTCTTAAGTTTATGGCTGTCTGTTTTTTTTTTTTATTTTATTACTTTATTAAATATCATTCCATGCAAATGTGAGTTCATTCCTCAGTTTTTGTTATGGTTTTAATTGTGCATTATTTTCCAGGAATTCTCAAACATGTTGAACAGCATTCATTTTTTAACAATGCCTTTAAAATGACAATTAGATGCATGTGAGTATTTTGATAGAGCATATTTCCAATAAGAAATTGAGACTGCTGGTTTTGAGTGTTATGTATTTTATGGTAATGGAGTTGCAAACACCTAATTAGAACAGGATTTTAAAATGTAAGTCATTTAGGAAGATTATAGATAACATTCTGATCCAAAGTGAAAAATGTCACATAAATTGCCCAGCTGCTCTTTGGTAGCCTGCTTTATGAATGACAATTACCTATGATGATTAAGATTTGCTAGTGTAATAATGGATGGTACACTGTGGAGAAAAATAACAATACTATAACACAAAGGAAAAACTGTATCCATATTTTTTTGTTGTTACAAATTTTGGCTGGACTGTTCTTTTCCTCAAAACTTTTCAGTTATTTTAAGGGTCTTCCAATAAAGACGTACATTTATTTATGATTGATGCACTGTGAAGACCAAGAAATTCATAATATTATGCAGCTCATTAATTTGTTGATACTATTTCTGCATTGGAAGAGCAACGTGCAATCTTAATATTTTAAGTACTAAGGGTATTAAATGTTTACAAAAATGATTTTTCATGGCATGATAGGCTGTATAAAATGAAAGAACACTTTACATGGATTGATAAGTATAATTAAAGTAGACACTTGTAACTACAGTATATGTTCATCTCAGATGTATGTCAGAGCAAAAGTGAAATAACGACATTATTTTGCTACAAGACGACAAAAACTGGTTGAATAGTTGAACAATTGTCAGATGATAGCATTTCATTTTTAAAAATGCAGTATCTTTACTTCTTGAACAGCCATTGTATTTTGGTCTTATTTATTACAATAAATATATCTTTATTAAATCTTCAGACAACATTTCTGTGATTTACAATGCGATTGAGATAATACAGTTGGTAATTTTCTAGACATTCTCTTCCAGTGAGTGTGTATCCTTCCTTCTCCAACCCAAGAATCTAGAGAAAATGAAGATTTTCATGTCTTCTAGATGTAAGTGGGAGACTAGCAGTGTCTATGTATGGTTGCCATATTTGCTATGATACCTGACTATCCTCTAAGACAAATGACAGTACGTTTGCAAACACAGTTTGTTCTAACACTGCTTTTGTATAGACAGAGGGTTTGTACGAAATCAATAAAAGTTGGACACTCTTAGGGATTGTTTGCATCAACATTCAAGGCTTAATTAACTTCCATTGCTACAGAAAAGCTGTAAGTTGTTAACTCATTACTTGATACCCGAAAAATGATTTTTATATGACTCTGAAAATTTAAATTATTTTTCAGTTTCAGAACATTGCCATAATTATCATAAAAATAAATAGGAAGTCCAACTGTATTTCTGCAAGTGGACTTTTACAATTGTTTTTAGTTAACATTTGTGTCAATTCTGTATTATATTTTTGCCATATTAAGAAGGTATGAAACATCAGCATCACCAGTGATGATCTCAGGATCAGGAATAAGGAATCAGGATTAGGAATAATCGGCCATTTTCCACTTAAATCATGAGTATGAAGTAGTGGCAATTGTATATTGTATAATGAATTGTTTGGGTGAGAGGTTCGGTTGTCTTTTTTTTTTTTCTTTCTGTAGAATACTGCACTACTAACAACTGGTGTAGACTGGATTTTGCAGAGTGATCATGGCTTAATATCTTTACACATTGTCATTTACTTTTATTATTTCTGTTTTGAGTTTTAAGAATCACAATTATATTTACAATACAGGTGGATACCTCTATACTTCTTTGTGCAATTTATATGCTGTTTCTGTGTTTTGTTATTGTATTTATAGTAACTATCTTGTAAATGTGTACTTTGCTCTGAGTTTCTAGGTTGGAAGTGTGCTATATAAAAATGCTTAAATCAATCTCTGAACTCCATGGCCCCATTTCAGGTCTAGTTATGGCCATTGTCTTGTGGAGTTTGTATGTTCTCTGTGTGTTAGAAATTCCCTGGTTTTCCTCTCACATCACAAAGAAATGCAGACCTTGGATTAAATTGAGAGACTTCATTAAATAATTTCAATGTGCTCTCTACGTTTTGCAGTTTTCAATAATTTATTATTGCTTGATAATAGAAAAAATTATCTGATCACATAAGCATACAGATATAAAGATAATATGAAACAATGAAATTAAAACAAAAATATTTTCACCTATTCCAAGCATGTTGGAATTATATTTTTGGAATAATATTTTCAATACTTTATGGAATTGTCAGAAAATGTATTCCTGTTTGTTTAAATTTCATTCTTTTTGTTTATTAATATGAAATTAATTGATAGGTACAGTTCATATTTGTTACTCATACTATATTTCTTAATAAAGTGGAATAAAAAAATAGACTGAAGTTACATGAATTAAATGAAAATTACTGATTGTGGAAGGTCTTCATAGTGAATACAATAATCATTACCGAATCACTTTATTTTGAAAAGTGATTAAATAAAGTAAAAAAAACCCAACCTGTTGGAAGCTGGTGCTGATCGCGTGTTGCTGCACCCACCACATAAACCACCTGAATTGGGACTGAGTGCAGCGAGTGACACCTCAGGACCTGTTATCACCTTATTTTTAAACATTAAAACAATAAATGTGCAAGTCCAAGCGATCAAATATAGGGGAATAGGACATAACTATAGGAGGAGGAAGAGGTGGTGAAAACTGTAGAGGAATAAATTTATTATGTAATATTGCAAAAATACAAAGTGTCCTGTCTTAAAATGCATTTGTATGTTGAGAAGTGGAAAACAAAAATTTATTTAGCAGCAGGTGGCACCAGTACTTATTTGCATTTTACCTTACATTTTTACAACTTCATTGCTGATCAAGCTGAAAATGAAATTGCAAATGGTGTTATTTCATTTTATTTTTAATTTTCACAGCATTCTTGCATATAGATATAAATAAATGGAAAAAGAGAGATTGCATTTTCATTTTGTAATTTTAATTTTCATTTCCTTTTTTGTAGAATATACTTCCCATACAAGAATGGGATATTCACAAACCAATTTTGAGTAAAATACTTAAGAAAACACTGTTTTTTAGCACTTCAATTGATTCTAGCAGCATAATAATAATAATATGACCACAGGGGGGCGCTTTAGCAACCAAGAAACAGTACTTTGGAGTTAATTGTACAGTATGTATAAGTCATGCTAGCCTATCTTTCGATATGTATAATCGTCAAATGAGTCTTTTTTTATTGTTGCATTAGTTTCTGAACAATAAGAACTGTCACTAAAGTTAATGTCCCTTCTAGAGTCCCTGGAGCAGCTTCTCTGCCAATATTCCTCCTCTTGGGTAGAGGACCAGTGAACTGGAAACCCACAGGGGGTGCCTTCTTTATATCCCTCTAGCGGGAATTTAAGTATTCCTCATCTGGATTACTCATTATTCCTCATTGGCTGTTCCAGCTGTCATTCCATGTACAAGGAAGAGTCTCCTGGCAGTTTCGGATTTTCGTCTTCCATTCTAGGGCATGTTCAAAGGCACTCACTTTTGGTTCCTCGCTGTTGAAAGTTAAGTATCCAGAAAACGTATCTTCTGTTTGTATAGGTCCCCTTATGCACCCCTTGTGTTTTGCATGAGGAACTGGTGCAAACTGTGTGTACTCTATATATGACAATACTGCTACATAAAAACAAAAAGTACAAAATATAAATGAAAATAATTGATTTTATTAATAAAAAATATACTATAATTAAAATAAGAGCCTTGTGAGGCACATAAGCCAGGGGTCGATTTCTGCCTTGTACCCTGCTGTACTCCCAACAGCCCCTAGCCAAAACACCACAACCTTGAACTGCATTAAAAGTGTTTGAGAACAGAATAAGCTGAGAAGAAAATAAGATGTAAAAAAATTTATAACCAAGTAAAGTTTTAAAATACATAAATAAAACAAATTAGCAGGCAGCACAATCAATTTACTTTAAATGCAAAAGTAAATAGATGATTGTGTCAGTTTTACAAAACTAGTGGATCGTTAGAAGAAAAATGACATGTTGCCCAGCACCCACAGCAACTGAAATCTGAAATGCCAACCAGGTCTGTAATGTTTGGACAAACACAGTGACAAACAAATTATGAAGGTCTTTGTACAGGATTAGTGAAACCTTAAAATCAGCTTTGATATATGAAGGTTTAAAAGCACAGATGTAATGTGGTTATGGATTTAACATGTATACCAGCAACTGATAAACTCAGATTTGCAGAAGCCATTTGTAGGGTTGATTGAGTTACATTCTTCACCAAAATAAACAGCAGAAGCAACACTCTATAAGTGAACCCACAAAAATATTCTCAGACTAGCTTAATCTAATTAAGGGTTGTATTAAGTATCATGTGCAAGGCTAGAGCCAGCTCTATAACAGGGGCTACTCCGATACACTCCACAATGTGTGGCACACTGATCAGACACACAAATTAGAATTTCAGTGTACTCTGTACACGACAGTAAGATTACTACCACTACTGATATATGATCAATTTAGAATATCCAATTAACCAAGCAGGGTTGTCTTTAGGTATGTTGGAGAAAACCCCAAAGAGGGAGAATGTACATTCAAGAAAATTGAAGCAGTGTGGGACTCTGTAGTGTCATTCTTGCTTATGCTACTGTTCTAATTTAATTCTTTCATTACTGTGCATTACACTGTGACAGTAATGTTAAGAGGACTATATAAACCGATGAATTCAAAATTGATGATGTTACAGGTATTGGTGGCAGCACTTTGTAATGAAGATAAGAAATTGACACAAGTCCGCTAAATGAAAAGAACTACAACAAACTAGGGTGGTACAGTGGTTGTACAACACCCTGGATAATGAAAAAGGAGCCGACATCAGGACCAAGCAGTAATACCCTAAAGGGAGGGTGGAGTCCATTTCAGGGAGCCTACTGTTGCACATGGAAGTAAACCCATTCAAAAAATGGAAATATGTTCAAGTTCTTCACAGAATCATGAAACGAGTTATGAGGCGGCAACACTAACCAGTGGGCGATCTTAAACCCAACTATCTGTCATTCTGCTTTATTTGTTTATTGGTTATGAGTGTCCCCAAAACACAGCCAGTTATGAGTTGCTAATTAACCTAATCTATATATGTTACAGATATGTGGGGGACAAAAAGCCATGCAGACATGGGAAGAAAATGTACACACCACACAGATACTGATAGGGCCAGAATTCAAACCCAAGACTCGGGAGCTGTGAGGCAGTAGGGTTAACTTCTGCAAAATCAAGCTGCCTTCATTATTTATGAATATAAATCGTTCCTGTGGTAAGAAGATGTGTTGAGTGACCTCGGGCCAAACTCATACAGTATCTGAGCCATCATCTTTAATACTTGCTGTTTGACTGTTGATCCTGTCTACTCTACAGATGGGGTAGGGTCAGATTTTCAGCAATTTCTCTATTTTTTATTCCCTTGATAATTTAATATTTTGATAAATCTAGTGAACAATCGGAATGGAAAGAGAAAAGCCTCACTGAATCGCAGCACATATTTAAAAAGCAAAAAAAGTCTTTCTTGCTTGTTGCTAAATATAACAAGTTTATAAAGCACTGACAGATCAGCTTCCAGGCACATTATATTCTGGTGTTTCACAAGAACATGTTTAATTAATGAACCACACACAAAATATTGTAACCATAGCAACCCTTCCACGGCTTGCCACAGTGCAGTGTTGAAAGGAGCATGTATGTGTTGACAAAGAGTTGCCCTTGTTAATCCTTTTAGCCCATCCATCTAGTATCAAACCTGCTTAATCCAATTTAGGGTCGGGGTTTGAGGGCCCATCCTAGTAACACTGGGCACTTGGACTGCATGGGCTGCCACAAACCAGGCAAATTTACATCTGGTCTTTTCAGTCTGCACTTCAAAAATCGTCTATCATTTTCAAATGGAAGAGGTCCTCCACATTTTTTGAAATGTATTAGCTTGTGAGTATGTGTCTCTGCATTAGTATTGAATGTGCCAGTGTATCTGAAATTTCACTCATTGTCATGAGTGCATTACATTTATAGTCTCTTTATGTAAAAAAAAACAAAAAACCAAACAAACAATAATTGTTGCTGGGTCTATGTCCCTGATATGGTACCAGTCTGGATACACTACACCTTCAGAAAGGTACTTGCTATAGTACAGCCAGGGTTGTTGCTCTGGCGCAAGATTATTTTTTTGTTAATCTTTTTGTTGTTTTTAAATATAATTTTGTGCATTGTGTTATTGTGTTGTTTTTCTTTCTGTGTTTCATGTATTTGACATTGTGACTTGTACAGTATATATCAAAGTAAACATCGTATGGAGATGCCAAACAAATTCAATTAAAGCTGAAGAAACTAAAAGTTATTTTAACTAAGCCCGCTCTATTCTGATAATGGGATTATGGGACAAAACGAAAGAAAGAACCATAAACAGTACTGGAATCAACTGTATTGCTGGATATACTTCTACCAAGCCGTGCTGGTGTTAGACAACTAAGTAACAGTGTGTCTTTGGATTGTAGAGAGAAACTGGTGTTCTCTGGACTGTAATACGTGTAAGCAGGAATCTTTACAATAAATCACATCAGCATCCACATAAACTATGGGACAACAACACTACCTATGCAAGTTTAATTTAAAAAATTGTGAAAAAAATAAGATACAAGTTTACTTATATATCTTGAAATATTTCTCTTGAATGATAGAATGCTTAAATTTGATGATCTGATACCCACTACCTGATCCTTTATCTTAAAGATTACGTAAGAAGGCTCCTTAAGGAGGTAACTGCGAGTCGTGCCAAATCATCTTACCTTATGAAGAAAAAGGCTTTTCCTATGAGCGCAGCTTTTCCCGTGACGTAAGCCAGGAAAACCTCCGCAGATTGCTCCTCCTAGACGCTCAAAAAAACTTGCCTGGTGAACGGCATACCCTGTCGTTGACGTTACCATCTGTCCCCACCCCATTCTGTAGGCGCGCTTGTTGTGCGGGGCGTGGCTGTCAGGAAACCTGGGCGGTGCTAAAAGATGACGTAACACTGGCTGCTTGTGAAGATGCTATGGCTCCAAGGCGCACCTTGCGAGTGAGCAGTGTGGGGTGGCTGAGAAGGAAAACCGAAACCCGAGTACGAAACCCATCAGTGTTTCACCAGAGGTGAGGAGGGGTTTCTCGTCCACTTGCTGGTAGCCATGGGTTCGACTACGGGAGACGACTTTAAAGAGAAACTGCTGTGGAATGTGAAGCGAGAGGTAAGCAACAGTGATGCCAACGCGTTGCTCTGTGTTTGCTTTAAGGAAGGCGTGGATTTACAATGAAATGCATTTGATTTACTTGAAGCCCAGAATAGATTTTAAGGGAGCAGGACGTCCCAATTAGGCTGTTTTGTTATTTGTTACCATTTCCCACTCACGAACATCAAAGACATCACATGTCCACCGATACCTTTTTAAAGGTTTTGTTGAATGAGTAGCGTTAAGGCACAGACTGATTTATGACGTCCTTCATTTGGGAGGGACGGGGAAAATATATTTTTCGCCGGTTACTGCAATAAAATATATATTGCATTTGCAAAAAGTTAAGTCTCCGGTGCAAATAATGGAGTTTTTTCGGAGTGATTTATGGGGACTAGTGAGAGCTTGCAATAGAAAAACTGTCACCTCGCAAGTCTGATATATATATATATATATATATATGTATTTTGATACATATAATTTGTTACCTTCCCTGTTGTCAGTACGGTGCAATTGTTAAGAGATTGAGATGGATCACATACTGCTTTTAGATTTGATTATCCCTATCAGTTTTTTTTACAACGACTTCATTCACCATCGAGCAGCTTGCAGTCCCCCAACATCAGGTAGTTATTAGTTAATTTTGCTTTTTTTGGTAAAATACTCGACATGTCAAGTTTTTATTGCATATGATTGACGTCACAGAAGCTGGACAACAGGTTACTCCTGGACTGAGGCTAAACAGAGAATAAAGAAGCTAGAGCACTGATTTGAACGAGGCTAACTGCGGGTGCAGAAGGGTATGCCGAATCTAAGCCAGATAAACAAAATTTGTGAACGGTAGTCTTTGAAAAGGAATTTTTCAAAATATCACACTTCATGGCACTTCCTACTCATTAACAGCAGTCATACCACATTTTCCTTTAATAACTCTTGATATTGGCATTGTTTTAAGAAAAACAAAAATGGCCATTTTAATATGTACATTAATAACTAGAATACCACCTCCCGGCTTTTAGCTGTATCTGGTTTAGAAACGTTACATCTTGCCTGAAGAAGGGGCCTGAGTTGCCTCGAAAGCTTGCATATTGTAATCTTTTTAGTTAGCCAATAAAAGGTGTCATTTTGCTTGGCTTTTCTCTACAATGTCCTTGTGAAAATACGTTAACTATATGTTTTCTCTAGATTAGAAATAAGGCTTTCTCTGTGTTACTTTTTGTACAAATCAAATGTTAATGTTATACTCATTAAAATTGTAGTTCTTTGTTTCAGTTCATAGATAGGGAGTCGTGGTAAGCCACATAGGCACCCACATTATCACTTAAATGTTTTTCCTTAAAAAAAAAAAAAAATCAGAATTTCTTATTTGACATTCGTTTTGAGGGTGAAAAAATACAGGTTTCCATGTAAGCTTTATATTTTGTACTGTGATTACAATTAAATAGAGAAAATAGGTTCTGAAATGTTTTACTAAGCAATAATAAAATTCTGTTTTGCATGTTTATTAAAAATCATGTGCAGACAAACATTTAATTTTTTATATATAATTTCTCATAGTAAGGTTCATTGAACATTTTATTTTGTAAATAAATCATATTTGGAATGACAAACACATGACATTTAGTGAAGTACAGTGCTATATTATAAAGACACGGCATTCAATAAGATTATTGTAAATTCTTTATATGAATAAATTACACTTTGTTTTCTAAGGGTCCTTAATTACATTTCTTGTATTTTACCTTTTTAAACTGACTGCATAAGCTCTTTATAAATGTAAGCCTTACATTATCATTGACTTTAAATATAGTAGAGCTGTGCAAATGTAAGTAAAAGCTTCTAAAGGAGTAATGTACAGTTACTTCAAATGCAGTATACAAAAATGTATAATATAAGGTTTATCTACTGTATAATACATTATATTAAGATACATTGTTCGGTTACAGCCTTGATTAAATTGATTAAAAAAATATAATGAACTGTTTTTTGGAATCTATCAATATATTGTTTCCTCGTCCAGCTTTTTGCATTTATTGAGAATTTAGCATGCATTTTCTTAACTATACAGTGTAAGGAATACACAGAACTAAAAGCAGAGGTTTGCACCACAGGCTACTATTAAATATTCTTTTTTTTTTTTTGGATGAAATGCTTTTAAACAATTTTGCAAAGAAACTGAATATTTCTACTATTATTGCTCTTATTATTTTTATCATTTTTGTTGGCCATGCAGAGGATATTGTGTTTTTATGTTTTACATTATTTCTAAACCATTCTGAAGCATCTCCTCATTCAAAAACTCTGAAGCCTCATTCACGTCTTGTGCTGTAGGACATGCGCATAAGTGTATGTGTGTGAGAATGATGTAAATCTCAGAGGAGATCTTTATTCCGCCCACTCTCTATTTTCCTATTTCCCTCTCCCGTATTTTCTCTTTTTCTATGCTTCTATAATACTTAATCCTACCTTTTTGCTGGTTCCAAGGTAACATTCCGTGTATGCTTTTTGTGTTTTTTTCAGTTTTTTTATTTTTTTATCCATTTCTTTACTGATTTTATATTTGTATTTCCTAACTGAAATCTTTTTACCTTATCTTCTCATTCGGGGGTTCTCATTTCAAAAGGCTGCTGTCTTTCCTAATCTGACATTCTTTAACTGCAGTAATATATATTTGTTGCATGGGAGTTCTGTAATAAATACATATCTGAATTAATTTGATTATTTTGTATTTGGTTGACCCCTTTATCCAAGGTGTCTTCCAAATTCAGGATATTTTTTTCAGTTGAAACACAAGTAGTCAACTTTGGGGTTAAGGTTTTAAGTCCACTGCTACAATGAACTGCCTGTCTGTGTGTTTTTTTTTTTAATCTCAATTATTTTTTAAATTCTTATTTTGTAATCTCAAGCTTTTGACACAGCATTTCTTTTTTTTCTACAAGCTCTCTCTTGAAATCTAGTGTTTAGTATTTGCTTATTGAGCATTTTTAAACTGCAGTAAACTTGAGAGAGTGAGACAGAGTAGGAGTCAGGTTGTAATCTTAATTTCTTTTGCTGCACCAAAGAGCCTCTTTTTCCGGTCTCTATTCAGGGAGTGCATGTAGGGATGGTCTTGGGGGTCCATATCAAAGGCAGGCTGAACTCATAACACAGATAAATTATATAAGAGGGCAGGGCATGCTCTTTTTTTTTTTTTTTCTTTTCTTTTCTTAGGAGACTACATTCCTTTAATGTGGGTAATGACATCCTTCACTTATTCTACAACTCTGAAAGGGCCAGTGTATTTTCTGCACTGTGGTGTGCTGGGCTGGTAACATCACTTCAAGAAAGACACACTGAATAAATAAACTTATTTAAAAGGCATGCTCAGTTATGGGACACACACTGGACACTGAAGAGGTAGTAGTGAAGGGGAGAATTGAAGCAAAATTGACTGCAATTATAAACAGTATTGCACAGCCTATCTCTAACATACAAACACAGTACTTTCAGCCATCAATTTCTTCGGCAGAAGTGTGTCAAGAAATGCCACTGGGGATCCTTTATACAAATGGTAATGCACTTGTATTCTGTCTGTCTTTGTTTTCCTCAATGATGATGGGAGTGATATTTTCTCTGTATAGCTTTGAGGTTTGAGTGGATTTAACAGCAAAGTATTATAATTGAAAATTAAAGAGAAAAGAGAGTTTTTGGGTCATTTACAACTCTTTTACAGTTGTTAAAGTGCATAACTTGCCATTGTTTCAGAAACCGGTTCTAATTACTGCATTAATGGCAAAATTTAGAAGACATACCCTCTGAACTTGTATGTCAAAAATGCCTTTGCAGAAATGACTTATTAATCGGAGCAAGACACTTTTTTTTATTACATAATTATGATCTCCAGTGTAATTATCTTGTTTAAAAGAGATGTGGAAACTCAAAGATGAGTTGAAAATATTTTGCTCTGAGTTTAAAAAATGCCTAAATAATTTCAGGGTTTGATAAATTTGATTTTTTTTTTAGTGTAGGCAAATGGGATTTATAGTAGTTCTGAAAATTGGAAATTTAATTGATAGCTAAGGAGGTGCTCTGGTGATAGGCAAATGCTCTATAAGTTTATGACTTATTCTTGTCTATTCAAAAATTCAGCCTTCTTTACGCCTTGGCAAAATGCATTTCTCTTAAATAATCTGTTTCTCATCTGCCTATTTAAAATGGCTCACTAAACCTCTAAAAATATTATTAAAATAATCACCACTGTGCCTTTTCCACATTACACAATTACCTATACACATAATTAGAGCCATTCATATTTGGTTTTCATGTTATATGTACAAGCTATTGTAAGATTAATGCATTTTTGTAGCAAGCCATTTTGTTTTGTGCTTGTTTGTCAGTTTTATTCTTGAATTGTTTTAGTATTATCATTCACTTGCCTCTGTTTCATCTTAAAAGACCTAGAGAAGATCTTCCTGAAAGACACTTTTGTCTAATGGTAAATCTGAAACAATCACCATTTGCCCAGTGAAAAATTAACACTAGCTTGCCTTTAGAATTCCAGCTAATTACTGAAAACTGACACTAAATTTTGAAATTCTTTATTAAAAAGTGCATTGAGTCTGTAATGGTGTTATCAGGAAGGGTGAGTCCCACCCTTATTTATTGTTGCTTGGGAGGGGAGTTCTTGTCTAGAGTGCAGTACAGCAAAATGGAATGCAAATTTGGTTACACAGCAAGCAAAGCCACACCTAACTGCCTGAGAGCCCTGCTCCAGGTGAATTGTGAAGTGGTGTTTAACAGCGACTGTCATTCCATAGTCTAGGTGTGTATCATGTCATTGTGGAGAAGTCAATGTGATACTTTATTTACTTAGCCAGGCCAACATTTTAAAATTCTGAGTCATAATATCATTGTAGTGTAATATCAGTCAAGAATATGTCAAAGCCATTGCGGAAGGAGGCCTTCATCTCCAGTTTATATAGCCCCAGTGGGTGTACGTTGTCATGGTTGCTAGTAAAATGATAATGGTTTCTGCAAACAGTCTGGAATAATGTCTGCAGTTTTTTGCATTTGCTGAAAGTGTAGAAGGAGAGGTTTGGGAACACCTAAATACATATTACAGTAAATTAATAAATGACCCAAGGTGATTGATAGACCCCAGAGTTTTGATTGATAGACCCCTGTTTTTCTCAGCACTGTATATTTGCCACTAACCGTTTATATTGATTATATTTTCTGTGTCCTAGAATCAGAAAATTATGTAAGAAAAAGATGAATATCCATGTCTTTGTTATAAAGTCTTCTTTTAGGCTACGTTGCTTATTGTACATTTGTCTTATGCATTTGTCCAAGGTGACTTGCAAGATTAGGATACAGTACAATTCATTATTATTGTTGTTATTATTATTTTCTTTTTTTAAAGCTGCAGCACATGCAGATTAAGTAATTTATTAAAGGCCAAATAGCTTATTTGAGGCAAGAATTATGTTATAAAGTCCAATACTTTAAACTACTAAGATGTACTTTCTGCCTATTGATACATAATGAGTGACTCATGCGGATGTATGGGTTCTCCAGACAGCATCAGTTTTTTTTTTTTTTTTGTCACAGTAATACCAAATTAAATCAGTCAGTTGATGAATAATTTTATACAGCGATATTTACAGCATGCCCCACCATTAAGTGCCTTACAGAGCAAATATGATTACATTGCAGTATTAATTGTACAAACTGATCTGGAAAAGAAATTCCATTTGTTCAAAACCCATTTATTTTCTTTGTGGGCTGCCTAAAAGAGCCCATTCAGGC
This sequence comes from Polypterus senegalus, assembly GCF_016835505.1. Lineage (NCBI taxonomy): Eukaryota > Metazoa > Chordata > Cladistia > Polypteriformes > Polypteridae > Polypterus > Polypterus senegalus. Next base: position 126,871,716 of record NC_053159.1, on the reverse strand, counting down.
AGTATTGCAACCATGACAATAAGCTGCAGTAATGGCTGCCAGTTGCATTAAAAATGAGCTCCTCAAATGCAAATCCAAAAAATGCCACACTGGTAGATTCTGGAAGCTTTTGGTAGCATACTTGATATATTTCAACCTGCACTTACTAAAGGAGATGTGCAAATCAAATACAGTTATAAAATAAGAGTACAAAGTAGGGTTGATCATAGTGGTGTTAACCACCACAAAAAGAACTGATAAAATATGAGAGATGATAGTGCTTTCAAAGTAGCAGATCAAGTAATTTTCATATACAGTAAATATATAGTGACAGTATTATCTTGATAGAGATCAGGGAATTATTAAGCCAATGGGGGAATGAACATTCATTCAGTCTGAATTTGAACTTCAAATTAGACAGAGCCTCACAAAGAGAGTTCCAGAAAGTTGAAGCCACAAAGTTCAATGACTGTTTGCTAAGCGTTGCAACAAGTGGTTCTGGAACAATAAGAAAACCAACCTACTACAATTTAAACTGACTAACGGGTTAATTTCATATAAGCAGAGAAGGAGGGCATTCTGGAGTACAAGAACAGTAAATCATTACCAAAGTTTTGAAAATTATTCAGTACTAGGGGGCTTCGCCCTCACTCACTTCACTCGCCAACATGCTGCTACACGCCAGCCACTTAGCGTCTCTGCCGCTCGCATATGTGGATATCACATTAACCAAACAACAAATCTTTTAACTCTCGTGGATACACCTCTTCATTGGGAAGAAACATTACTTTTCCCTGATGGCAGCACGAATTAGACGATCTGCAAGTCTCTGGCTTAAAGTTTAAATCTGAACAATGTATTTGATCTCTTTTCACTGTTTCGTTATTTCACTGAGTAATAATTTCCGTTTTTGTTTGCGCTCATGCAATCTTTGCTATCATTTTTTGAGACTTTCGAATTTTAGTACTTTCATTATCTCTAATCTGCTCTGCATGTGTATCGCGCCAAAGGTTTTGAACCAATTTACGACGTTCTACATTGTCATCTACTCTTTGTCATTTATTTCTGGCCCCAGGCTAAAAAGTCTTGTCCCAGGATTTTTTTTATATAATAGAGAGATTAGACAGGATATCATTGTAGATCAACCAGCTGAAGAATAGTGTTGCAGTTTTTGATTTGAGTCATGTCTACTCTCAAAGCAATATTCTGATCCAGATGATATTATAAATGCAGGAGGACTATTAAAGGGAAGTGTAGTAGTGCAGCTGAGAGATAAGTGATAAAACCATGGTCAGTTATTTCAGCATTCAATCCATACAGGTAGTGTTGGATTGTGGCAGTTTTTTTCAAATAGTAAAATCAAGTTTGGAATACACTCTATGTTAAATAAAAGTCCAAATGTTTTGTGATTTTTAGATAACGCCATGTCAATCTGCAGGTGAATAAACTGGGTACTTTGAAGCTATTGTCATGACTGTCCATTTTTTTTAGTTTTCGGTGTTCAAGTTGGAGCCTTGCTTGTTTGATGTCACCCTCCCACTTGGCAATCTTGCTTGGGGCAGCAACATCATGATGAATAAATAATTCAGGCCTCTGCTTTCATGTGTCATATTTGAAATACTTACTTTTTAAGGATAAAACAATTAAAGCATATTTTAACAAAACAGAGGCTTTCATTAGTGTACCATGTGAAATCATTAATATTGTCCTGTTGGCAGTTTAGATTAATGTGAACAGAGGCTTGTCCATTTTAAATTAGTCTAGTTTTACTGTGGCGAGTAAAGGTCCAGTACAATGCAGCTATGCTATGTTACTTGAGCAATAGCACAGAGTCGCAACATCTGGTGTATTTAATTTACTTATATGTTTTTTATAAGATGATATATTTTACAGAAAAAAAATCTTTAAATTACAAAACAGACCTACATGTTTCAAAACTGAATAAAGAAATGTATGTTAAAGTGTTGCTCTTTGATTTTTTCCTCGGCTGTGGAAAGGTTAAACTTGTAGTTACTCTTGAAAGGCTTCATATACTGTTTCAAGTCTCCCCGACTCTTTAAACTCCATTGAGCCCGAGCTATGGTTGCTCAGCAACCTGAAGCATCAGCAGACACACACAGTTAATTTATATCAACCAGAGATTAATATCTCTGCAGATCCACCTCTTTGGAAGAGACCAGGCCAGAAAATGCATGGAAGAGAAGAAAGCAAAAGACTTGCCCATAAAATTAAGAAATGTCACTCATCTTTTTCAAACTTACATGCCATTATCAAAATATCAATATTTGTATTTTATTCTCTTGCTGATGTAAGTCAAGAACCTATATTATTAAAATGTGACCTGTTATTGAATGTGGGTTAGATTGTTTGTTTGTATATAGATAGTATCCATCTGTCTTTGAAATGCTGTCTGCTTTACTTGAGGAGTGGAATGAGACTGTTCAAACTCTGAAATCCTTGTTCTTACAAGAACGTAAGTGAGATTCTGCATATTTTGAAATACACAGGAAAGGCCATGATTAATGCCATAGCTATGCCTTCATTATTCACAGTTTTGAGCATCATTTTTACACAGAAGTAAAGATCTGCTATTTCAATAAAATACACTGAAAACCTGCGTAAAATTTCCAGTGTCCTGCATACTTGTAGGAAAATGCAAACAGTGGAGGAAACCACTACCATTTGAGGATTTGGGAGCATTTTCTTAGATAACATTGTCAGGATAGCCACCGGCAATAGTATCCCAACTAACCTATGAAAATTAAGACTGTAGGTACTAAAAAGCCAGCAGCCTGATGTGAAGCTTGCTGTGTTCAGGTTGTATGCTTTCATCCTTTTTTAACTCCTTTTTAACACTAATTTGATGTGCCCAAGTTCTCTGATGATTATCATAGGGTTTAAATGAAGTAAAGTTTATCATCTCACTGAAACTACCTTGCATATACTGACATTATCAATTGCCATGTGGATAGGGGATGTTCCTGTCATAGCAGAGACATCCCTTTTTTTAGTCCTTTCAGTGGTGAAAGAGTTAGAGCAGAACCTGGGCTGTGGTCCCAGTAGCATGCAGCTTACTTGCTAAGATATCTGAGATGAGAATTGTGGGGTATACAAGTACAATAAAACAGGGTTAATCAGTTTTGGAAATGTCTACTGGGGCAGAATGAGAACACCAACAAACCATGGAGTTAAATAACGGGTCTAGTTAACAACAAGAATCACCTTCTAATAATGAAACTGGTTGGAGTGTGAGACCCTGATTTAGCTTGTCATATGCGACTTACTTCACATCTCACATTTTTTTGGCTGCCATTTTAGGAAAAAAAAATCAAATCATTTGACTAGTCTTAAATAACATGGCAATGAAAATGAAAAGAAAATCAGCAAATTAACAGCAGAATTTGGTCACTGATGAAGAAATTGGCTGGCAGAAAAAAACAGTTTCCAAAATAGCCCTCCAGGATTGGAATTGGACACCCCTGATCTGAGTGGTCTAACAAGTGATGTCTGTGTTGTCCTTTTACATTGCATTAAGTGCCAGAGATAGAGGCAGAATGGAAGTGGCTCAATTGATTTCCTTCTCCAGTTTAAGAATAAACACTGAAAGGTAGAGATTGTACCTTTCTCCCTTCTCTCCCGCAACATCCTCTAATTGCACATCCCGTAAAGCTGTGGTTCTCAACCAGGGGGCTATGGTCTAGTAGTTGACTGAAAACTATACAATTTCAGCAAAATATCAAATAACTAAAAATTAAGCTACAGCATTTATGTCAAACTTGTCTTTTTAAAGCTGACCACTTCATCAATATCCAAAATATGTTACAGTGCGCAATAACTTGTAATACCACATTTAATGTTCATTTCATAGGTTGTATCCATATGTAATTGAGCCAAAGCACGTTTACACCAGCCATTAAAATGTGGCTCCAGTGTCTGCTCACATTAATCTACTCAGCACAACACATTGCAGTTAATAACATATTTTTAAAATGGGAACGGGCTGCTTGCAATGATCCAAAAGAAAGTGACATGTTTCACTGTGTCCAATTTAGTGTTTTAGTATGATACCAAAAGCACAACAGTTGTACAGAAGGTATAGTAAGTCAACTTTATTGCCACCACTCCACTCAGGTTTTTAAAGCAGCACAGATGTAATTGCTGGGGGTCCTCATGCAGATTACCTGACTGCAGCCATTTGCCTTTTCTCTTGACTTGACTGCTCTGTGTGGAGAGAACTTATTTGCATTTACACTATCTTTAAATGTGGCTATCGCTGATAGAAACAATCCCCTGCTGAATCCGGGGATAACAAAGTACAGTAGCTTCTATAATAAGTAATGCAGTGATTAATTCTATTTCATTCAAAAAGTAATACTAAAACCAAATGAGCAGCTTTTGTTATCAAAAAAAATCTGCAGTTAAAGAGAGTCTTTATTTGGCCAACTAATTTCATGCTATGATTGAATGATTTAAAAAAATTATTGTGCTAGTAAAAGTTAGCTTTTATTTAAGAAAAACACACAGGCTTCTTAATTTTGTATTATGTTTTAGAAAATATAGGCACTGTAGTAGTAGCAGCAAAACAAAAAACAAGGACATTTGTTTACACTGCAGCAGTAGTACAAGAGGTTAAATACCTTGGCCCAATAGACAGAGGATGAGAGGGAGCAGTTTATCTTGATCCTTGCTATCTGCGTGAACAACTTTCTTTTACATCTGTTTAAGAGTCAGTTTTTAAAATGTCCATCGCACTGTTTATACTAAACAGATGTTTAATGTGCAAAAGCTTGGCTGATATTTGAAGCTTTCTGACATGTATGGCATCCCTTTATCCCTAAAGATCTCTTTCGGTATGCCAACCTGCACAAACACTCCTACAAATTCCTGGGTTATGGTCTTTGAGCTGGCCATATGAGGTGAGATGGCTTTAAGATACTACATAGCATAGTCCACCAATACTAAGGAGTATTTATGTCCTCAAGGGGTCCTACTATATACTGTAACAGCATTTTTGTTGAGCTGTCTTGATTCATCCTTCTATTGTTTCCTTTACCAAAAAAAAGGAACTTTATTTATACTGAGAGTAGTTCTCAGCTGTAGGAGCAGCACATATATCTTTCTGGTTTGTATAGTCTGCAACTACTCCTGCACACTCTGCTGTCGTATCAGAAGTTGCTGTAGTGATATTGTTGTACTTAAGTGTTCCTGGCCTGTCATGCAACATGTAATTTGGAGCTTGTGTGATTTACAAGAAGATTAGTTGGAGCAGGTATCTTACCACAGTAAGCCCTGAAAGGCCAAGATAAGTGTAGCAACCAAGGAGAAGTGGCTTTCTCCATGGATACAGTTAAGTGAGTTCTGTTCACTTGCAAATTGTTCAGTAAAATATAACTGACAGCATCCATATATTTGTTACTCACAGAGTCCACTAAACCCTTCAATGAGTGTCAATTTACCACCACTGACTAATATCAGGGGTTAAATAGGGAAACAGATATAATCACAAAACAGTATTGTTTTCCTCAGGCCCATGCACGATACATTTGGTTTTCCCAGCATGAACAGTTCAGGATCATGTGGCTGAGGTCTCCACACTTGTAGCAAAGCAGCAGCAGGGGTGAAGTTTCCCTTTTTTCCAGACCATGTCAGATTCTCATTGTGTTAGAATGAGGAAAGTAAGCTTTTTCATAGTTGAATTCCTCACCTTCTGCTACCAAGGTTTATCAGTGTTGTTTAAATAGATTGATCAGTTCCTCCATTGTCTTGTTTTTTATGTACAGAATAGCTGAGTGTATCTGGTAAGGCTTGGTCAGGATAGTCTGAAGCAATTACATCAACCACAAATATGCTTGAAGTTCTTTGAGGGCTTTGGCCACTTTCACGTTTTGACTGTAGCCGTACTGGGGCCATACTGGTGCCAGTTGAATAGAATTGCATTTCTGTGCATTTTATCACTGGTGTCCTCAAAATTACACATATAGTGGATCAGTATCTCCGGTTTAAAGACATCATAGTTGGTAGCAACGCCATTGTGGTAGATCTAAAAGCATACATTTTAATAAAAGCATGAAGATATGTGCCTGCTCACACTAAGCCAAGCAATGCTGTGTAACTGAGCATTCAAATGAGACTAGGCATGCCTCTATAACTTCTTTGTGCCATACAGGATTAGTATCTACTGTATAAGGGCCAGAGTCCTCTGTCCAGGAGGGGAGTATCTGCTAATCTGCAGCAAGCTTCTGCTTTCGTGAATATAGTTTGTTGGTTAGTGACAAATACCTGTAATTGTCTCTTTTGCTGTCACAGCTGTTCTAAGGTTTCCAGCATAGTTTGCAGGTTGCCTGGTCTGTCATCTTTGTAAGATATCCTGCTGACTACAGCACTGTACAAAATAAAGAAAACACTACAGAGTGTTCAGGTCATACCCAGGGAATCTTACATTTCATTTCCAAAGGCAAAAGTTGGAAACAAATCAGAAAATAAAGGTTAGTTTCAGTTAGCTTAGTTACGTCCACTTGCAAGGTAGTAGAATAAATGACATCCGGTTTTGGGCACTGTGGTGCTTTTATCTTGCTGTGTCAAAATGAGTGAAGCTGGAGCTGGAGCAGAAGTGGCAGCATGGATCTCCTTCTGCCTCCTAATTTACTCTAAAAATAAAATTAGAAAGGTACGTAAAGAATGTGCTTTTATCCCTTGTCTCCTCCCATGAATCCCATAAAACAATAATGTACTTCACAAGTTCAAGCACTTTATTATCATCGTATAATACAGCATAATTACTTTTGTGACAACTCCAATGTGCATTTACAGTCAAAGTAAAAAGTATGTAAACCCCTAGGTATTATCTATATTTGTGTCTAATTCCCATATAAAACATGGTTGTATCGTCATGTCAGTCACAATAATGAACAAACACAGTCTCCTATAACTAAAGATACACAGATTTTCAGAGAATTTTTGACCATATTGAATAAATCATTCAAACTGTGAAACTGAAGGTTGGAAAAAGTAAGTGAACCCAAAGCTAATGACTTTTTAAAAAGCTCATTGCAGTCAGAATTTAGTACACCTGGAGTCCATTTAATGAAATGAGTTCAGAGGTGTGGCCTAGAATTACATTGATAAAAAAACACTATAAAGTTTCAGCTTTTGACAAGAAGCATATCCAGATGGGTATCATGCCTTGCACAAAAGAGCTGTCTGAAGAGCTACGATTAAGAATTGTTAATCTACATAAGGCTGGAAAGGGTTACAAAGTCATCTCAAAGATTTTAGATATTCATCAGTCTACTGTTAGGCAAGTTGTCTATAAATGGAGACAATTTGGTATTGTGGCTACTCTGCCTAGAAGTGGGCGTGTGGTGTTATGGGTCCACAGCTCGCTGAATGAAGGCCATTTTTAAATAAATAATCACCGCACTCGCGGCTTAGTGAGGGGGCGTTGGGCCATAGCAAGCCATGGGGCTATCTGCGGTGTGGGCGTTTCTCACCTAGTGCACAGGTGAGGGACTGCCCACATCCGTGATTGTTCCCGTGGCTAATGTGCTGCAGCTGCTATGGCCCCTCGCTGTATAAAAGAAGCGTGAGTCGGTTGGGAAGGGGATGAAAAAGAAAAGAATGAGAGAAAAATGGAAAAGAGAACGGAGGTTATAGGGAACGAGGAAGCAAGTCGGTGCGAGAGAGAGACAAAGAGCGTATGGGTGAGCGAGCGAGCGAACGAACGCTTGCGGGCAGCTGCGAAGAAGCCTGGGTGCTGGGCCTACACCCAGGAGTTGAAGTTGGAAGTTGCTCCCGCTGAGTGAGCAGGTAGCGGGAGTGACCAGGGAAAGGCGACTGGCCACAAAAGGCTGGAAAGGCAGCGGGAGTAGGGAGGCTTGGTTGTGGATTACCCAACGTGAGCGTCCTGGCCGTTGGATGTAAACCAAGTCTCGGGACTGGGATGAGTGCTAGACCGAAGCCAGGGATTGGGAGGTCTCCAGTCTCGTGTGAATGGATGTAGGAGAAAAGGGCAGCTGCAGAGTGCGTCTCTCCTGCTGCTAAGCCCAAGCGGGATAAGCAGGTGAGACGCTATCTTAGTATGAACATTTTAACCTTGTTTTTTAAAGGATTGTTTTTTTTTGTAGTATTTTTAACCTCCACGTTTTTCTTTTAAAGGTTTATTTATTTAATGACTCGTTTGATGCACTGCACTTTATTGGACACTTTGTTTTTGTTGATCTGGTTTCTAATAAAAGCACTTTTGCACATTTGTACCATCCCCTTGCTCAGTTGTTGCCTCCACTGTCTAGCTCATCGGTGACATTACCGACGGTGTTGGGTTGAGGGGCTTCCAAACAGTGATGGGAGCGTGGAGCCGAACCCGCATCGTCACCGGCGCCCTGCCAAGATGACCCCAAGAACACAATGCAAAGTCAGCAATTAGGTAAAGAAGAACCCTAAAGTGACAGCAAAGGACTTGAAGAAGTCATTAGAACTGGCTAACATCTCTGTTCATGAGTCAACTATACACAAAACATTGAACAAGAAAGGAGTCCATGGCAGGACACCAAGAAGGAAGCCACTGCTATCAAAAAAGAACATTGCTGGATGCCTGAAGTTTGCGAAAGAGCATTTGGACACTCCACAACGGTACTGGGAAAATGTTTTGTGGAGTGATGAAACCAAAATTGAACTATTTGGCAGGAACGAGCAAAACTTCATTTGGCATAAAAAGGGCACAGCATATCAACATCAAAACATCATCCTGACAGTAAAGTATGGTGGATGGAACATCATGATTTAGGCCTGCTTTGCTGCATCAGGGCCTGGACAGCTTGCCATCATTGAGGGGTAAATGAATTCACAAGTTTATCAACAAATTCTCTAGGATAATGTGAGGGTGTCTGTCTGTCAACTTAAGCTCGAAAGAGGCTGGGTGATGCAACAAGACAATGACCCCAAACATTGCAGCAAATCCACAGCACAATGGCTTTAGAAGAACAAACTCTGCCTTTTGGAGTGGCCCAGTCAGAGCCCAGATCTCAATCGTATTGAGATGCTGTGGAATGACTTGGACAGAACCATACACAGAAGACAACCAAAGAATATGGAAGAGTGAAGGCAGTTCTGCAGGGAAGAATGGGCTAAAATTCCCCCTGTACAATGTGCAGGTCTGATCTGCAGTTACAGGAAGTACCTGACTGATGTCATTGCTGCCAAAGGAGGGTGAACCAGTTATTAAATCCCAAGGTTCACTTACTTTTTCCAATACCACGTGAACGTTGAATGAATTTGTAAAATAAAGACATGAAAGAGTAGTTTTTTTTTTTTGTGTGCCATATTCACTGTTAAATGTTCAAGTAACCAGGATAGATTATTATTGCATAATACATATTGTACAGCAGGATGGATTATTATTGCTCATGTTAGTAAACAGTATATTACATATTACCTACTGTACATAGCGTATTGTGCATGTTCAATGAAAAATTATCTCAGACTGAGGAGACATCAGAGTTCAATTAGTTTATCGCAGTTGTGAAGGATCTATTATTTTGTCTATTTGTACATGTACAGATTAATCTGAAGCACCTGCCTGATGGGAGGTGATTACACAAGTTATGTCCAGGATGAGTGATGTCCTTGATTATGTTTTTAGCCCTTCTTACACAGCAAGTCTTGTGTAGATGCTCAAGTGATGGCAGTGGAATGCCAATACTGTCTTGCGTTTTTTTTGTGACCCACTTGAGGGCTTTTTGGGCAGCTTTGGTGCAGCTGTTGTATCAAGCTTCATGCAGTTAGTCAAAATGCTCTCTAAGGTACAGCTGTAAAAGTTGAACAACAGCTTCTGGGGGAGGCATTGTTGTGCTTTGCCTACTACCACTGAAGTTTAGTAAGCCCAGGAGAGGTTCTCTGTGATGGTGACTCCTAGAAATTTAAAGCTGGAGATTCTCTTCACAGCCTCATATTTTAATAGCTATTGCAATGTAAGTTGTCTTTTTAGTGGTCCTAAATTACACAACGACTTGGTATTTAAGACCAAGCTGTTGGTGTCAGATTCTGAACCTCATCTTATATGCAGCATCATTGTTGTTTGATATGAGCCCAATGACAGTTGTATCATCCGCAAATTTAACAATAATGTTTTATTAATGGATGTGTTGACAGTAATGGGTTAAAAGTGCATAGAGGAGGGGGCTTCACACACAGCCCTGTGGCACACCAGTGCTTAGGTTGTGGATGGAGGATGTGTGCTTGTCCAACCTGACAGACTGGGGGTGGTTAATGAGAAAATCCAGTAACCAGCTGCATATGGAGGGAGTTGGTCCTAGTGCATGGAATTAGTTGATCAGCTGACTAGGTATGATGATATTAAATGTTGAGCTGTAGTCAACAAAGAGTATCCTAATGAAGATGTTGGACTTTTCAAGGTGTGAGAGGGCAGCATGCAGAGCCACACAAATGGTGTCCTCAGGTGATCTGTTTGCCCAGTAGGCAAACTGTCCCAGCTGATCTAGACCAATACTAAATGTTTTAATGTGCCTAATTACCAGTAATTTTAAAACGCTTGGTGATAACAGGGGTGAGAGTGACTGGTCGATAGTCGTTGAGACAGATTATTGTAAGTTGCTTTTTTTGTTTTTTTTTTTGGAACAGCCATGGTAGTCGTTGATTTCAGGCATAAAGGGAATCTACATAAGGAGAAAGAAAAGTTGATTATATGTGTATACCTCTGCTAGTTGGTCAGTGTAGGCTTGTAACACATGTCCTTGCACACCTTCAGGACCAGCTACTTTCCTTATGTTGATGTTGCCCGTAGTACCTTTGTGTTTGTGTGTGTATTTTAGCGCAAAAGTGCCCATGAAAAGGCACCTTTGCCTCCTAATGTTATTTTTACATGTAAATCCTGGACATGCCTAAATAATATTCCTGAGTGTACTAACCTTGTCTTGCGTGTATACCCTGCAACAGTTATCTCCAGACTCCTGCTGGAGTTCTCAGTTTTCCACCACTGCAAGGGAAGAACCTCTTAGTACTTTTACAATGGCAGAGACCAAACATGTCAGTTTTCTCTACTGCATGGTCTGAATCATTCCTAACAGTGATTGGGTACCCTAAAAGGATTTTACACTGAATGCTCTAACAAAGGCCAGGAACCTGCTCCTACTGGGATCACAGGCAGCCATCTGCTCCCAGTTTGCTACCACTGAAAGGATTTCACCTGAATGGGCACAGCTTGTTATATTACTATACATTATAATGCTCATGACCTGGCTTTGGATTCTACTGGACCTGAATAAGTATTTCAGTCCCTCATTCACAAAAATCTCCAACCATGTGGTAATTTCTGTTGCCAGTAAACAACAAGGTAATTTCAATGACATAATGCTTAAACTTTATTTCAGTCTTAACTTATGTTGATCAGCAGTGAAATGAAGCATATCAAATGTTAGCTGAAATAATGGATGAAACCTACAACCTGAACTATTCAGATTAGAGTCACATAGCAAGTTTCAGGTCAGGTGGCTAAATTGTCTTTTTAGTGCTACAGTCTGGCCTTCTTAGGTCAAGCATAATTCTTATTCTCTGTTCTCCTCTTGTAATGTCACTCCATGCCAGTTGTGATGCCTCTGACTATATTTTTCAAATTATTTACTTTATAGAGTGCCTTGGTGGATGATAGCAGTAGTTGCATCATCTGTAAATGAACAACTGATAATTTTGAATGAATTTGTTACTTGTCAGTGAAGCTAGTTTTTAGCCAAATACGATAACATAACAAGATCTCAAGCTGTTTCATACCTTCTTACAAGCATATATGCCCTGGTTAGTTTATATAAGCAGTTTTTAGCATTTACTTTTTCATTGGGATCTTTTCAGTCTTCAATCTTTTTTGCATGCATCCCAGTGTCCTCTCTCTATTATTATCCTACCAGTAATGGCACACGGCACGATGACGTGCAGTGAATACACTTGACTTGAGCATTCATAGTTTTCATACTGTTTCTCTGTACGTTTAGCATTCATTTGCTCAGAAGTTGATGCGCTTGCTGCTTCGTAGCAGCTCTTCTTTTCTCCACTCTAGCGGCCCTTGTCTTCTCTTTGTTCATCTGCATCTTTTCACGTTTAAACTGATTAAGTCAGTTTTTGTGTTGCAATTACTTAGTACATTTTCTTTAATTTTTAACTTAAGCTGGCACTTTAGTCTTCAATCTGCCTCAAGAATGATGTAAGATATGAAGAGGTAGGAGATGTGATGGCGAAGGTGGTTGGGATGAGAACGGCTCCCATACTCTTGCGCCACACGGCCTGCCTGCTGCCGAGAGTTGATTCTACAATAAAATAAAAATTCCAAAACTCTTTGCTTTTAATATAAAGCTGTAGTGCAGAGTTTCAGCATAGTATATGTGTACCAAATTTCAGGCTACAGGTTATCTTATTTTTGACCTTCATCTTCCTAGGTCGACCTTTGACCTTGGAGGTCAATCATCACGCTGAGAGCGGACAGTAGATGTCACGTAGTATATGTATATCAAATTTCAGGTCAATAGGTCAAACGGTTTGCGAGCTACAGGTGATTTAAAATCCTGGACAGACAAACGAACAGCCACAGTAGCGTATTATATGTAAAGATGAGACCATCATGTGCTTATTTTCCAAAAAAGGCACTTCCCTGATAAACCTTTATTTAAGTACCTACAATATACTCTTGTTCACACAGTTTTATTACTTAAAAACCTAATCTTATCTAAAAATCTTGCCTGTATATTTACACATCACACAAATTAAATGAGTCTTGTTTTCCACACATCAAAAGACACTAATTTTTCACCCCCCTACATGTCGCCCTATTTGATAAATAAGACGTATTAAATATTTCATCATTTTACTTTGTCCGCTTAAAAGTCTTAACTGCTACATTATTTAAAAACCTTGGCCCACGTGTCTATGATCAGACCATTCAGTGGTCCCGTTGGTAGCAACATAGGTAGCTGTAACACAATTCCTTCAAAAACTTCGATAGTTAAACGATGTTTCCCTTAAAAGAATGGCCAGAGATATAGTCCTTATACAAACAACCTTGTACACATCTGCCACACAATCATATGCACAAAGTTGCCCTGTTGGTTTATCCAGACAGGACCTTTGCTAGATAGTAGGTGTCAATCTTACTTTCAGAAGATATAAGCACTACTGTCATTGATGCAAAGCACTGGCCCCCTTCAGGAACACATTTGTTCTGGAGCGGTGCAGGAATCCTTGGTTTGCAGGTCAGCCCACCTTATCAGCAGGTATATGGTTCCAGGACCTCCTGCAGATGTGCAAAAACTGTGGACACTCAGGACTTATATAATAGAACTAGACATTAAGCCCGTTACAATAACGGGCGCTAGAACAGTAGTGCATAAACATTAGTAGGAACAGTCTATATTAAATGGCAAGGACCTTGACCTCATTCTGTTTCTTGTCTTAATTTTTTTTTTTGTCAAAAACACTAAACCACCGAGTACTGTAACTGTGGAAAGCTGCATGCTGCTGGAATCTTGTTCCCAGTTTTCCACTGCTGACAGAGCTGAATCTCTGAATACCTTAACAATTGCTGACACCAAACTTGTTCTTAGGAACCATTCAGCCCTTGTAGTGAGATAAACTAACATACTACTACACTGAATACAACTGTGCTGACCAAGTTTATCAACATGCAAACTGAAATGGTTGAGACTGAAAAGGAGCAGGAAACAAGTTTTTCCCCATTTCATGTTTCACACTCTCTCCTGTGTATCTCTTTCTCACACTCACTGTGTCTAAGCTAACATTGCTTCATGCAACATCAGGGCCTTGTATATGAGTAGGCAGCACAAGCACATGTGAACATTCTCCATTGTCATCACTTTGGTGTGGCTTTATTTTAGGCATCACGCTTGCTTCCTTGTTGCTAATGTCCATTGTTGTAGGGTGGCAGCTAATGATTATTTTGGTAGTCGACTAATTGTTTAGTTTATTTTTCGATTAGTCACGATTATTTCATGCCTGACTATTTTGTTGCCTGCGACCTGTGGTTGCACATCCTGTTCTGGGCTCCAGTGCATGTCTTACCTCATCTGCTCATATCAGTCAACGCCCCCATGATGTCTCTGCATTAACACAATTAAAATTAATAATAATCAAATTAAAATAACCAGTGAAACATAAATTTGAAAATAATCAGATGTTTTTATATTAGTGTGACCATCACAATAAAAAAGAAATACATTAAATAATACAAACTAAAGTGCATGTAGTCTTTAAACAAAAAAGTGCATTTAACTTAACCAAAAAATACATTGTTAAAACTGAAACGTTTTTCATATTTTAGTAATAAATGACAAAATGTAGATACAAACTATAGAATGTGTAAAGCCTGAAGTGCACAGATCAAATAAACACTTTCACAGAAGGTTCAAGGATGATACAATAGCTTCCATGGTGCAGCGGTAGGAATTGCTGACTTGTAATCAAGAGTCCCCCGGTTCGATCCTGACTGCCTCATAAGAATGCTCCTCTGCAAGGTGTGCCATGAACGCTCTTCTTTTCTCAGTGGACTGCGTACATGCCTTGCAACGTGTAGGTGCTTTGATCGCCGGCAGGTCAAGTTGTTATAGCACAAGCAACCGGCCACCTGTGTGCTGCTGCTAGCACTGAATAAGCTCACGCCTTCTGGTGTCCGCGTGCAGCACCAGGGGAAAAAAAAAAAGAAACAGACAAATATATGTGACATTTTGAAGAAATCATTGTATGACCTGAATAGTACCAATCAGAAAATATCATCGCACTAATGCAATATTATTTGAAAATGAACAGATTGGGTATAAATTTGTCACTTGTAAAAGTTAGCTTTTTTTACTTTTATTTTCTCGTCTCGTTCACACTCTCTCTCACCTCCTGATCTGACCCTGTCTAACTAACTAACAGCGCCAGCATATGTTCTCAAAAGACGACGGCATCACATCTCCAGGATGCTTTCGTTTCACATGTTCATGCATCGCGATGGTGCTGCCGTGAAAAGAAAGCTCCGCTTTACATAATCTGCATTCAACTTTTTTTTTGTTTTGTTTTGTTGAAGTGCTCCCTCACTTTAGAAAGTTTCTGTCTCAGTTTTTTTCCATTTCCTTCCCCCTCCTCTATCCGACTTGCCATTGCAACCACATTTATTTTCCTTTACATTCTTCTCCTCAGACGTTGTTCTTCGTTGGTAGGACAGTGTGCAGTCTTGACAAACAATAACAAATGATTCTGCCCCCAGACGTTTATGTAGTGCATTGCAGTTGCAAAAACCAATGTGGTTCCTTGTGACTGGACCCTCTATTGAAGGTTCTGTTCATGACGCGTCAACAATAAAAATCTATGTCTACGATTTTTTGTAGTCGACATCGTCGATTACGTTGGCTAATAGTTGCAGCCCTACAATGTTGAAATAACAAAAATGATCAAGTTGCAAGTTTTCCTTCCCTTGCTCTAAAAAATGGAGATCTCATTCTACTTAGATATAGTCTGTAGTCTAATGATTTGCAATCGATCACTGTTGAGAATAAGAATGCTGTAAATTATTTCTTGACCTCACTTTTTGTTTGACTATATTCTCTGACAGTGAGTTCCTGGTTGGTATTCTTATTTATTTTGTCTTTTTTTCTTTTTCTTCATTATGTAAAGCACTTTGAGCAGCATCATTTGTATGAAAATTATAGCCCTTATCCTTTTGCTAAGAGAACATTTCATTTGAAATTTTTTATGTAAATTTGTACAGACTTTAATTTGTTTCAGCTCTTTGGTTTAGGGGTTGCACGCACCAGAATGAATTATCACAATCCCAGGCCAGTACTGATTACATTTATACTTTGATAACCTTCTGCTTCTCCACCTCATAGAAAAGAGTCTTCTTTTTACTTTCTCATATACAAAGTATAGGGAAAGTATTGTAATCATCCAATGATTCCATGTCGATATTTTGATGAAACTCTGTTTTACAAAGTATAGGGAAAATATTAGAATACTTCAAAAATTCTATTTTGAGATTTTGATGAATGTTGACGTTTTGGACCTTCCGGAGTTCGAAAATACCATTTTTGGAATTGTGTGTGTGTGTGTGTATGTAAACACGATAACTTGAGTATGCTTTCACTTAGGTCAACTAAATTTTGCTTACAAGTATTAGATACAAAAATGGTGATTTCTATCAACTTTTGGGCTATTTCCGGAGGTACTTCCCTTTTATTCAACTTTTACTTTTATAATAATTCTTCAATATATTATTATGATTTTTTGTTGATGTATCTTTAATGTACATAATGTAAAAATATAATCATTGTCTTGCAGTTTACTCCTCAAATATCCATCCCCATATCTGAGTATACGAGAAAGTCTAGGAGGGACCTCTTCTGATTTTTTTTTTTTTTTTTAAAATGTCTCCATATCTTTATCTCTCCAGGAGAGCTTAGACTCTGAGTGCTGGGGAGGCTCCAGGGAACAGTGGGATTCTTCCTGAGATATTTTTTTTATTTTAGAAACATTTATCCCTTCTATCTCCATTGATATAATCAAGATGGCATGTTAGCAGCTAAAGAACTCACTGAAGTCAATTTCCTATTAGAGGATGAAAAGGAGTATGTTGAAAAATGGAGAAGTAAAAAAAGCTGTGTAGAACAAGGAAAAGTTATCCAAAACGAGCAAAATGCAGGTGGAAACAGGGGTCCACAAAGATGTGGCAGGTGGGCAAGACCAAAACATATGAAGAAAAGAGACAAATGCTTTAAGAGAGCCTAAATTACAAACTGGGTCTGGGGGCTAAACCTATTAAACATTATTTTGAAGGAGTTTTTTAAATCCTATGAACAATTTTATATTGGATAAACATTTGATTTGAATTTATGGAGTAATTTTTCACTTCTTAAAGACAGAATCCAAGTTTAAGGCAGAAGAGAACTGCAGATCTGAATCCCACTTAACTGAATTAGCGAGAAACTTTTTACCAGCATCCCACAGATGTGCATACAGCACTGAGGCAGGTTTATTTGAAAGCTGGCTGTTGAAACAAAATTGAAAAACAAATGGGATAAGATGAGGATGATAGAGATTTCTCATGCTTTGATGACCAACTGACTTGTAGGAAAAAGAAAAAAGTGCAGGAACATAGTGAAAAGTTAGAGAAAAGATTGCAGAATGAAAACAAACCTGACTCCCCAAAGAGATTACTGAGTATATGAATACCCAAATTTGTTTCATGGCTTATGAGCCCAGGTGCTATTCATTCCATTAACACAGAAGAGGCATTTGATTATGTGAGCTGGCCTTTCTTATGGCACATCAATGCAAAATGGGTTTTAGTATGGTTTTGTAAATTTGATTAATTTAATTTATACTCTGGCAACCCAACCCCGTCCCCTGGATCAATCAATTATAGTATTGTTTCCGTTTTAGGCAGGGCTGTCCTTTGTCTCATTGCAGTTAGTCTCGGTGAAATGTTTTTAAATCTGGTCCACTTACACGGTTAATTGGACTAAGCACTTTCTTTTGTCTCATAATGACATTTAAGTCTCTCGTTCCCCTTTTATTCCTATGACTAATAGTTTTTCTGTAAATACTTACTAGGAGATTCCTCTGATTCAGTTACAAATATATTCTCAAACAATTATTGTTGCATCTTTTTTGATGTTTGTATCCTGAGTCACTATTGCCATATGATGCAGCTTTAATTTGTTCTGTTATTCTTTTACTTGAGTGGCTTTTACTCAAAGCTTCAATTTGTTTTTGTTTTTTTTTCCCTTTTTGTCTAGTGCACGATTGTTCTGTCATATCTTCAACTTGTCTCACTGTGGTGAAATAGGGTTTTTTTTTTGAGCTTTTCATTTTTTGTTTCGTTTTTTCCTTTTGTTTAAAATTAGCACAAAAAATATTTAAAATTTCCAGCAAAAATAAATAATTGTTCTGAATATACAGCAAATGTGCATATTCTGTAATGGTATTGTAATGATCGCTTAATGCAATGTTACTGTTGTCTTGTGGAGTGATTTAAACAGCAGTCAGAAAAATACTGACAAACTACAGTATCTTGGAAGATAAAACAGACTGTGCCTCATCATTAAATATTCTGAATCAGGTAGTCCGGTTTTGAGATGATTTTTAACATCAGTTTCACCAAGCTTTGCTAAAAACGCACATTTCCTGCTCTACTTTTCCCAGACTATTCAATCCAAGACCTGCACAGAAAAACCATGTATCTGTACTGAGGGGTCTCTTCATGAAGCCAGTTTTGCTCTAATGGCATCTGTTCTGTTAAGCAGTGACTGAACATTGGCCAGAAAAATGCTGAGCAGAGAAGGCTGGTTGCTGATGTGTTTTGTCCTCATTTGGACACTTCCCTTTCTTCCCAAATTCCCAGCTCTCTTTGTACAGTTGTTCGCAGTTGAGTCATGCAGCTGGCATTGGCTGTAGATCACTGATGAAAGTAGATCTGTATTTAACAGGTTAAGAATTGAATCCATTCTGCTCACCCCAATGTTTAAAATGATATATTAATTTAATATAACACATGACTTTCTCACATTTTTTTTTTAGAATTAGCCTACATAAAAAGAATGAGTTTCACACATCTGTCTGCACAATTTTAATTGTAAAATAGTGTACTGTGGACAAATTCTGCATGCAGAATATATACAGAAACTCGTATTCTAATAAAGAAATAAATTTAATTACAAACAAAAGCGGGCATCTAATGAACAGATTTATTGAACCAAAAACCTGTTGTCGTTGTTGCTTCCCGGGTGCCTCTGGATTTGCACCTAATTTATCAATTATAAATGGTAACAAAGATTAAATCACTATCACTATCCGTAGCCATTAGCTATTGTATAGTAACACACAATTTTAAATCAATTTGGACTATGGTTGAGTCAGTGTGTCTTTGGGTGAGCAACAGGAAATATATCAATCTGCGTTAGCAATTTTGTAGCTTGCATCTACCAGCTGCTTTGGGTCTTACTTAACAGAATGCTCTGCTTTATTAAATCTGTTTAAGTAAAACAAGGAAGCACAGTGAACGTCTTTTGAGATAAACTTCTGGTTTGAAATTCAGTTTAGTACAATTTGTATTTTTTAAAAATGTGTAGATGTTTTTTATTTCACATGAGGGCTTTAGAAATTGATCAAGTAGAGTGCAATTAAGTCAAGAGTTGAATGTAAAAACATCAGCATTTTTGTGTTTTATATCCTCCAGACACAGTGTTTCAGGATTTTATAAATAATGCAATTTTGAGGTTCTCAGTTTGCAGCTTACCAGCAGACATATATATTGTTTATCTTTTTTGCTTTGTGCCCTACCCCACCATTACCTCTCGTCTATGGGAGAGTAGTGAAAGCTTTAGATTCGTCAAAAATTGATATTCATTTTTTTTTATAGATCTCGATGTATTAGGGTCCCCTGATAGTGAAAACATTGATATCTTGATGTTGTGTGTGTGTCACAGTTTCTTTAGGATGGTCTAGAGCTAAAATGGCTAGATGGAAAAATACCAAACTCGAAACCTAAGCCTGTTATGAGATGACAGTGTGCTGTTTAGTTTTTGAGCCAAATTGTTCAAGAAAAAGAGGCACTCTAGAGAAACCCTCAAATACCGCAATTCTACAATTAATTATGAATTCGTCTTGTCAATTGCTAACATAATAACCTATTTGATGATCAGAAAGATCAGCATCAGAGCAGTAAACAATTACTGAGATGCTATCAAATAGTTCGGGTAACTTGGTTCCTAGGGCGGAAAGCCTACTGATGCTCATGTCCGAACTGTTAAAACAAGGATTGCTTTTATTTCAAATAATAGTGACAGATTACTGAGCTAGGAGGAAAATAACACTTAGATGAATGATATATTTTTCTAAGTTCTTCAAAATAAAAAAAAGCATTTTACTGTTATTTGAAGCTTGGTAACTTAAGAAGAGCATAATTTAGAGAGTGATCTGATTTATTAAACAGTGACATGCTGTTGAATCTAGGAGAAAAGAGGCATAAGATGGTAGTGTGCATATGGTGTAATCTGTACCTTAGCTTGAAATGGCTACTGTAAGTTTTAATGTTTATTTTAAAAGTTTTCCTATAAACTAAGTCAAAAGTTTGATTAGAATTTTTTTTCTATTTTTTTTTTATTTTTTTATTTTTTGTTCCAGTGATGGGGAACAAAATGAGCCTTTGGCACATTCAAACATAAATTCAGTTCAATCAAGGCTGCTTGAGCACAGTGTTGCAATTCTTTCGTTTTTCATTTCTTGAGTTTCATTCTTATACTGTATTGTAGGGTTACTTAAACCATAGGTTAACTGTTGCCAGAGTTGGGTTGTTAATGATGATAATAATAATATTTAATAATAATGGATCTAAGCATTCAACAAGGAATGGTTTTTGAAGACACTAAAAAGGGCAAGATTAGGTTGTGACCAAAAAAGTTTATGAAATCCTTCTGTATTGTAGTCATGTTTGTAAATCACTGCATAATATAAACTAAAGACTGACTGATTGGCCAGGGCATAGCAAGTCTTGGGCATTAACATCCGTAAGAATATCGCATTCTGTTGTATACCATATTTTGTTTAATAGGTTCCATTGCGCAAATTTAAGATGTCACAAAAGCTATCACCACAATAGATGCAAAATGTCCAAGAGGCCTAGTCTTAGTGCATTACCCTTTGCATAAAAGGATAGTGCAATAGATTGCTGCTTAGAAGCTTTTACCTCTAAACAACTATCTTTTTTGGAAGTTAAACTATACAGCACACTACAGGTAGTAAGTGAAGGTTTTGAGATGATTCATTCACTTAACTAAGAAGACATTTGCTTTGTTATCCTCTTTAATAAAAACGCCTGTGTGCGTCCATGTGTCCGTGTGTGTGTCTTCTGGTGAAGTACGCATGCACGGGTCCGCCCCGCCCATGCGCACGGCACCGTGGACGCACACACACTGGAAGCTGGGCACACAGTGAACGGCCTAGACGCAGTGGCGCATGATAAGCAAATAAAGCACACACACTGGAAGCTGGGCACACACTGAATGGCCTAGCCATTCCATCATTGCTGGGGAGAGCGCTGATTGGGTAGTCGCGACCGCGCACATAAAATCCATTGCTGGGGAGACGCCACACATACAATAATCAGCTAGACGCCACCACAAATTAAAATACTTGCTGGGGAACTGCACAGTACTTGCTGGGGAGACGCCACAGGCACGATTATCAGCTACACGCCACACATTACATCAGTTGCTGGGGACATTCTGCTGATTGCCCACTATTGTGACAGAAAATTAAAGTCATATTACGGACATCAAAGCCAGTATTACTGTCAGAGAAAATTACAGGCATTTTACGGAAATACAAACCAGTATTACTGCGAGAGAAAATTAAAGGCACACAATACAGTGACACATATTACAGCCACATACAAGCCAGTATTACTGTAAGAGAAAATATTACGGGCGTATCTACTAACAACATGCCAGCCATAAAAAAGGACATGTCAAGTAGGGCAAAAGAAACAGACAATCAAATCCTATATAAGCAACATCTCCTGGAAGAACGGTCAGTTGAACAAGTAAACAACAACAAAAGAAAGGCTGAAAGACAAAGAAAAATAAGAGCAAACAGATCGATTTGAAGAAAAAGAAAACGAGCATCAGAAAAACGCTGAAAGAGAAAGACTCGGAGGAGCAAACCTTAGAAAAAGTTGGCATTTACTTGCCCAAACCAGTATTCAGCCACGGTCAGTTATATGTTGCATTATTAAGAGTTAGAAGTTTTCCAGATGTTCAGGACCATCGCAATATTAATTACTGTATACTTACTGTATTGTCATAAGTTTCTATTTTATTTTTATTATTATTTTACTTTAGGCTTCTTGCAAAAAATTTTTTTGACAAAAAAAAATTAAAACAACAAACAGAATGAGGTCAAGGTCCCTTGCCATTTAATATAGACTGTTCCTACTAATGTTTATGCACTACTGTTCCAGCGCCCGCTATTGTAACGGGCTTAATGTCTAGTTATTATATAAAGTAATAGGTTGTGTCAAGGGACGGATTACCATAACTTGGACATCACATACACATTTACTTGACATGTTGTTATTATTAAGGGTTGAATGGGGAAGCTTGTTATGCCTTGAAGTTGTTAACCATTTTCTAAATGGCTCAAAAAACACATTTTCAGTAGGTCTCCAACAATTGCCATATATCCATCCATCCATTATCCAACCCGCTGTATCCTAACTACTGGGTCACGGTGGTCTGCTGGAGCCAATCCCAGCCAACACAGGGTGCAAGGCAGGAAAAAAACCACGGGCAGGGTGCCAGCCCACCGCACCTGCCATATATAAATCTGTGAAAAATTTTGGCAGTGTTGGATGTTACTATAGCTGCAGTGTTGTGTCCTGGGAATTACCTGTATCAGGAATAATTAAGACAGACTGTAAATTAGATCTGGTACTAAAAGATAGAAGAACTAGACTATCACACTAAAGAATTCTATCAGCAAGTACTCGCAAGTAAACTTTTTGGTATAATGTTAAAGTGATTTTTATTTTTTTAATTTGCATTTTGTGTTGTAGCAGTGCTAATTGCAGTTTTCGGACAACTGGCTGAATAACTTGTTAATTTACATGCTTTAATATACCAAACTATTGGATAGCAAGTTCCTTTCACATTCCAAGAGGAAACCTGAATGGTTTATACATATTTAAGTTATGATGATAACATTGTATATGAAAGTGTTACTGCTTGAATGGGCAATTTAAAAATGTGCTATGATTTTGATTTTTATTTCATTAGAGCTTTGTAAACCTTACCTTTAATATTTCACATTGCTAAACATTTGGCCAGTGTTGATATATGTGTAAATATATATATTACACATATTATTTAAATATATACTGTATAATTTTATATGCATTTTTTTTTTAGGTGAAGCAGATAATGGAGGAATCGGTTACTAAGAAGTTTGTGCATGAAGACAGCAGTCACATTATAGCGTTATGCAGTAAGTGATGGGTCATACAAAAAAATTAAATTGATAGATTAATAAGATTGATAACTAGGGCCATGTAAAGCAGAAAGTGATACTGTGTGTTCTTTGCTCTGGTTGCATGAAATTCCATAATTTTGCTTTTTGATCAAAATATTTGATGTTTTGACTTTCTTTTGTTTATTAAACTCAATTATTATAATGTTTGACATTGCGCACATCATTAGACAGGTTTATAGGGTCATTATTGTGATATGTACAGAGTATTGTGAAATTCTTATTTACATGTAGTAATCAACATGAAACACATCTCCCCATGCCATGATTTACTATGACTATATTACTCCACAAACCTCTGTCTTCATTATCTTAAATAACTGCCCTACCTTGAAACTTCCATTTGAAAAATGTAATCATAACCAAGCACCATAATATCTGTTATTGCTCGGCCTCATAAAGTTTCACATGCATTATTTTATAAGAAGATAAAGTAACTGTATCCAGTAGGGGGTGTATCATGTATGAGAATGTGTTCTTTTAGAAAGTGCGACTTTATTAAACCAAATGTCTCTCCCCAACCCCCATCTTTTTATTTATATATATATATATATATACACACACACATAATATGTGTGTGTATTGAGACGGATGGCCGGGGCCCATGCCTGGCACCCCCCTGCACCATATGTACCAGAAGGGCAAGGGTGGGAAACCCAGTATCTCCCCCTGGACACTAGATGCCTTGGACTCCCCCAGGGCTTCATGGGGGTTGGAGTTCTGTGCAGCCCTGTTGGATTACGCAGACGCCGTCAGGGGGTGCTGCAGCAGGAGCTGCAGGCTCGTTTTAGGTATTGGTTTCGCCATACCCGGAAGTGCAGCCAGATGTCGGCAATCAAGCACCTGGTGCACTTCCGGGTACCCAATAAAGGGAGTCAGCGACCACCACTCAGCGGCCAGAGTTGGGTGGAGGAGGACAAGGTTGCCTGGGAGGAGTGGTGGAAGGAGAAAGAAGTGCTTTGTGCTACTTAGTGTTTTGATTGGGACTGTGTATTGCCTGTGGGGTTCACGGTGAAGACGTGCCCCACAGGTGAAGAAAAATTAAATATTTGTTTTATTTTACATGTGACTCCCGTGTCAATCTTTGTCGGGTCGGACACAATATAGTGGCTTTTCTTACACTGGTGTAGCCAGCAGGATTCCGGTCCGTCTTTTGAGCCAGGGCCTGTGTTGAAATTTGTGTAAGGACCCAACACAGCCGTGCAGAAGGTGCGCCACTGAGACAACTCACCGAAGCTTGCACATGTGGCAGAGGCCGCAGGACGACCACCAAGGAGCTCCTAAGGACACTGCACTAAATGGGAAGAAAAAAAACAGGTGGACTCAGAAGTCAGTTGCCAGACGCCGCCATGTTCACCAGCACCACGGGTTGCAGCAGGAGGTAGGTGACGAGCCCAGGGATGAAGGTCCGCGGGAATGTTTTTCCGCATTTGCGTTGGCCTACCTCCACGATGCCGAGGGGTGGAGTACCTGTTGGTGGCCTGAGGACGTGTGTCCGTGGTGTGATGGTGGAGCAAGCTCTGGAGAGAGCGAGGCTGACCTGTGTCTTCCCTTTGGCCCAGTACATCGGCTGGAGGACGAGCTTCCCGACGCGGTGTTCTCGTTGGAGGAGCAGGAGTTCCTCCCCGTGACAGGTAAGGGGCTGGAGGATGTGTGTCGGTACCCATTCGATAAAAATGTAGAGACGGGGACGGCGAACCTCCACCCCGAACCCAAGAGACACCCGAAGGGGCCGGTGGAAGAAATACAGGGCCTGGATGACTCGCGGAAAATCTGAGCTGTTTCGGGCTGCACGGGAGGTTTTTCAGGCCCTGCAGGAAGCGAAGGAAGGACTGGAGAAGAAGCTCGACACCATTAGGATCCATCACCGAGTGGCTAAAGCAGCACGGCACGAGATCCTCCAGCCTGACAGAGGTGGCAGTACAGGTAAGTGAAGCCTGTGCCATATAAGAAAGGGGAGGGAGGAGCGCACAACAACGGCAGCCGTGATCAGTCCTGCATGCCCAGCAGTCCTGCCTCCTACAAGAGACGCAGCCGCGATGACCGACAGCGCAGCAGGGCAGTGTGCAGAGAGGCAGCTGGTGAAAATCGGCTGCTAAACAACCTTGCCCTGACTGCCAGCGCTGGTCTCGCGGGTGTCAAAGGGAGTGCAGACTGTAAGGTGTCTCCCTTTTTCCCATTAGGGGACCCAGACCGTCAGTGCACCCCAGAAAAATAGGAGGTCCTGGAAGAAGAAAATGGGAACTCCTTTTTACTCTTCGCAGGAGTAGCTCTGCTGCAGACACAAATAGGAAGGCTGCTCGCATCATGAAGGGGAGCCCCATCCCCGGAAGAGTCGAAACCATTGGAGAGCCAATGGGGTCAGGTCTGTTTGGGATTGGAACTGGTGTGGTGCTGAGGCGTTGCCTGCTGCACGGCAGCACTTGGGTCCCAATTTGAAGCAGCTCATCCGGGTAGGCGCATGGAACATCTTTGCTCTCCGGCAAGATGATTATCTTCCTCTGCTGTCGGAGGAGCTGTGTAAACTCCGCATTTCAGTGGCAGCACTCTCTGAGATGCGCAGACCGGGGACTGGCCAGATCTCTGTAGGTGGATACACCTTTTATTGGTCTGGTCGCTCTGATGGCTGTCATACTCTGGGAGTACCTGTTAATGTAGCAGATTGGCTTCTTCCGATGGTGTCTGATGTCACTACTTTCAACAAGCATATTTATGAGACTCCGATTACAGAACTCCCTGGGTGCCTTGTCTGTTATCTCAGTGTATACTCTGACTGCGGTGAGTGATGTCTCGGCAAGGGAGACATTTTACTCAAAACTTTGCTCAGTGGTTGATCGGTGCCCACCAGGTGACACTCCTTTGGCCATGGGTGACTTCAATGCAGCCACTGGCACTCACAGGGCTGGCTATGAGGATTGTCTTGGTCCTCCTGGGTCTGGTGACAGTGGTGAAAGTGGCTCCATTTTCCTTGATTTTGCAAAAGGTCAGTGGCTGCGAATCACTTGAATCTGGTTCCAGCGCCCTGAGCCGCATGGTTGGACGTGGTACTCCAATACTGGTGGTGTGGTGAAGGAGATCGATCACCTCCTCGTGGGCAGATGCTGGAGACTCTTGCAAAACTGCAGGGTCTACAGAAGTGACCAGTTTGTGAATTATGACCACAGACTTGTTGTTGCTACTCTTAGGATCCAGCTTAGGTCCAGTAGGTTACCACCTACTAGGAAAATGAGCCTGGACTTGGCCAGACTCCAAGACCAGGCTGTTTCTAATGAATTTGCGTGCAGTTTGTGCAAGGAACTTGTGAATTTGGATGCGATTGCTGATCCTAATGTGATGTGGGAGACCTTCCACGACAAGACCATGAAGGTTGCTGAGGGTTGTGTTGGTGTTACCGGTGTTCCCAAAAGGAGGTGGTTCTTCTCGCAGGGCACCCTGTATATAATCGAGAGGAGTTCCAGCACACGGCTCAATGGCAACTCTAGTCTGTACCGGGAAATGAGAAGGATGGTTGCGAGGGCTCTGAGGCCAGATAAAGAGGCATTTGTTAGAGGAATCTGTGAGCAAGTGACACACCATCTGTGGTCTAGCGACCCACATTCTGCTTACAGAGGTATCAAAGCATTACGCATATCTGTAGGACACTGGATATCTCTGGGTCCATGATTCCTGAAGCTGATCCTCCAATTAGTTGTGAACCACCCAATCTCACTGAGATTGCACAGGTGGTGAACCAGCTGAGGGGAGGAAAGACTGCAGGGATCTGTGGTATCCGGGGTGAACTTCTCCAGACTGGTGGTAAGGCTGTCCTCCTGGCATTGCAAGCAATCTTTACTTCCATTTGGGAGACTGGCATCATCCAAAATGACTGGAAAACGGGACTTGTAGTCCCTATCTGGAAAGGGAAGAGTGATCGCCTGGGCTGCGGCAACTACAGGGGGATAACACTGCTTTCGGTGCTGGGGTCCTTGCTAGGGTCATCCTCAATACAATCCGTGATCACTTGCTCACATACCGGCGACCAGAACAGTCTGGTTTTATGCCTAAGAAGTCTACTATCGACCACATCCTGGCACTGAGGGTTCTCCTAGAGCGCAAACGCGAATATCGGCAGAATTTCTTTGCAGCCTTTGTCGACTTTCATAAAGCGTTCGACTCAGTTGATCGAGCTACCCTGTGAGACATCCTGAGGGTTCACGGGATCCCCTCGAGGTTGCTGGATATCGTGAGTGGCCTGTACACTGGTACTGTGAGTGCTGTACAGAGTGGAGGCAGAACCTCTGTGTTTTTCCCAGTTGATTCTGGGGTTCATCAGGGGTGTGTTCTTGCTCCTACTCTGTTCAGTACTTGTATGGACTGGGTGTTGGGTGAGGTTGTGGGGTACAGCGGCTGTGGGGGATTTGTTGGTGTAGAAAAAATCATGGATTTTGACTTTGCTGACAGTGCTGTGATATTCGTGGAGTCCATGGAGGCTGTGATCTGGGGACTTGAAAGACTGAGTGAGAAGTCTTAGTGTCTGGGCTTGTGAGTGTCCTGGATAAAATCCAAGATCCAGGCCTTTAATGACCTTTTGGGCACAGCCATCAGCAGTGTGTCTGTTTTGTGGAGAGATTGTTGACCTTGTAGAGAATTTTGCTTACCTTGGCAGTGACATTCATGTATCTGGTGACTCTTCCTATGAAGTCAGTCAACGGATTGGGAGAGCAAGGGGTTTTTGGGGGGGGTTAGGGGGGGGGGTCATGAGGTCTCAATATATATGCAAAAGGATGAAGGTCCAAGTCTTTAGAGTCCTGGCGCTTCCTGTCTTGCTATATGGTTGCGAGACATGGATGCTATCCAGTGACCTGAGACGAAGACTGGACTCCTTCAGTACTGTGTCTCTTCAGAGAATCCTTGGGTGCTGTTCGTTTGACTTGGTGTCGAATGAGTGGTTGCTCATGGAGTCCCGAATGAGGCACATTACCTGTATTGTGAGAGAGTGTCAGTTACGGCATTAAGGCTATGTGGCACATTTCCCCGAAGGTGATCCAGCTCGTAGGATCCTCATTGTTGGGGACCTGAGTGGCTGGACCAGGCCAAGGGGTCGCCCACGTAACACCTAGCTGCGGCAGATAGAGGGTAATTTTTGGAGGGTGGGACTGGAGCGCATGTCTGCCTGGGAAGTTGCCAACCAGGATCCTGAGCGGTTTCGTTGTGTGGTGGGTGTGGCAACACAGTGTACCAGTGCAAGCTTCCCAGCTTGACTCGACTACCATGTAGTGTTTTTGGTTGGTCAACTAGTCAGCAAACATCCACCATGTCCTGTCAGTTACGAGAAGCAGATCATAGGTATGTGATACCAAAAGCATTATTTTGAAGGAAGCTCCTGGCAAAGCACTCTGCATTTGTGGGGTTCCTGGCAGTTGACTTTGCCCACTTTGAGAGTGTGTGAGACATTTTTGCTGGGTAAAGCAGGAATGATGTCTTTCATCTGTAGGTGAGCTTCTATTTTCAGTGCAGTTGCCAGAACTTTTTACTTTTTGGTTCCAAAAGAAAAGCATGCCACTTCCAACCATGGGATTCAGTTTTTTGCTAGTGTACTCCAATTTTAAATAGCACTTAGTAATTGCTCACCATAAATTGATTGTCATCAAACAAGGGGTATACCAGCTCTATTTTAATAGCCTGCCTATGCTGCTCCATTTATCATTATCTCTGTTTCACCTTCTCCCTGTCAGCTTGCTTGCATTGCTTAAATGCTCAGCACTGTCTACTCATGGCCTCGGTTATCCATCTTAAGTGAAATAATGTAACGTGGAATAAAACTCACAGATCACAGTGGCATACTACAAACCTTTGGCTGCGGTAACCTACTGCAGGTAGCAGCCATTCTGCAAATGTAAATTTACAAAAGCTAAATGAGTTTAGAAAAGCATCTTAACTATTTTTGACTGAAAATAGAAATTTCAGTTAAATAAGAATTTGTATTTTGTTTAGCTATGAAGGCTACAGTTATATTCTAAACCCTAGGAAGATGTTTAAAATCATACATATTCATGAAGAACATATGTCTAACCAGTCTGAGGGTACATTTCTGTGTGGATGATGATGATGACAATAAATAATAGGTGCAGCTAACATGCACTCTAATTCCACACTTCCTTCTATTTTCCTTAATCATTTTTTTTTTAACTTTGGTTAGTTTGTCATTCTTCCCTGATAAAGAACCATAACATGTTAATTACAGAAATCAAGCTTGCATGCTTCTTGTATGATATAGCAGTTTGATGCTCTAGGCAATATTCAGCCAGGAAACCTTGGATCCTGGCATCCAAGTAATGTTGCTTTGATACATACCACTTAAAGATTTTCACAGACCACATGCAAATATTGTTCAGGAATGGGTTGAGGAACAAGACAAAGATTTCAAGGTGTTGAGTTGGCCTCCAAAATTCCCCAGATCCCAATCTGATTGAGCATTTGTGGACTGTGCTGGAAAAACCAGTCTAATCCATGGAGGTCCCACCTCATAGGTTTTAGGACTTAAAAGACCTGCTGCTAACATATTGGTGCCAGACACTACAGAACAGTTTCAGAGGTCTTGTGGAGTCCTTATCTCGATCAGAACAGTTTTGGGGGCACAAGGGGCTGATCAGTGTATATTGCACATCTTGGAATCGGATCCTGGTTTAGGCTAAGTTACTTTAAATCTGTATTTCCTGTCCTAAACCTCCCATCTTGGATGCTTCTAACTCTTATTCATTAAAAACAGGCACTCAGTGTGGCTCAGGTGGTTAAGGCTTTGGACTCCAAACCTTAATGCTGAGGATTCAAATCCTGTCTCTGACACTGTATGACCCTGAGCAAATCACTTCACCTGCCTGTGCTCCAGTTGGAAAAAAGAAAAACAATTGGCTGCATTTCTTTTTTTTTGTTTTATCTCAAATGTTGTAAGTCACTTTATATAAAGGCATTGGGCAAATAAAAAAATAAATGTAAATGTAGAAAACACACTCACCGCGTTTAAGCCTTACATCTTGTAATGCTATTAAGCAGTGACATGTACATTAACTCCGGTTTGTTAAGTACACACTACCACACATGCACAGAAGAGCGGGGTTAATTAAAAGGAACTTTTTTCTCTAATTGTCCACAGAGAATGAGGTAAGGGTGAAGAACACTATATTTCCCATAGTGATCCCTAATGGTGCTCACATTGCAACTGCACAACAGTGAATACCCAGAAACTGAACTACACATATCCTTTGTAATGGCCGACCCCTTTCCCAGCTGGCAGCTACACCTTCAAGACCTGTGGCCTGGATAATTTACTAAGGTTGAATCTAAATATCAAGCCGTACCTCTAACAAATGAAACTTTTCCCCACAATCGACGGTGTAAATATAAGCACAACAGAAAAGCAGATACTGTATAGTACTGCAAGCATGCAATATGGCATTGTGAATGAGTCATAAGCCTTGGTTCTTGCTCAGAAGTTAGAGAGCACAAACTTCTTGAATAGTCCACCTGGTGTTACCATCTTCTTGGCCTTTGAAAAGAAGGGCATAAATAAAGTCTGTTTGTAATGACAGTAATTCTGTCAACAGAAATGCACATTTTGCAGCATAATTGGATTATTGTGCATAATTTAATTTGAACGGATTGTGTGGTTTCCTGGATGCCTGTCTGGAAGTACACAGATCTGATTTTAGGAGGCGTTAAATGTAAACTCTCAATAGACAGGCCACCTGGCATGGGTTTTATTTAATGCTAATTACTCACATTACATACCCTTGCAATTTAAGTTTTCTAGTTGAGAATGTAAGAGGTTGTGCAGATGACAATATTAAAAAATGCATTTACAGATCTGTTTTAGAATTTAAAAGTTATCTTCAGAATAGATTTTTCCCAATCTTCATTGCTTTTAATATTTTTCATTATATTTAATGTCCAAAATAGCCAGAGAAGAATTTGGCACCACACAATTCTGTATTTTAAAATGTGAATTTGTAAAATGGATGGATGGATGTATGGAAGACCTGATTACACCAGTATAAATTATAATTAAGAGAATTCAAATCCTGTTAAATGGTCAATTTCAAAATTTATAAAAGGTACCTTGTGACAGAAAAGCTGGGGTGTACTTAACTAAAGAAAATACTGTTACTGCTCACTTCCTCAGCACTGATAAAATGAAACGTATTATTTCCTAACCAGAACGCCACTGTTCTAAGAGGAAACTAGTAATATTGCAATTGGAAAAACTGTAGATTGACAGCTCTTTTAATGGGATTTTTTTTCTACACCAACAAAAACTAAAAAAAGAACAGAAAGCAAAGGTAGTACTTATTTGTTTTTATTTAGCTAAAGGTCATCTCCTGTGTGTGCTAGCCTGGAGAGTGTGATTCTGAAGCACTGACTCATCTCCTTAAGGTGCGATTAAACCTTTTTAATGTAGGGCCTTTTAATGGTTTGACATGCCTCCTTCTACTTGTGATGATTTATTAGTACTAATTTTGTTTTTGCTTAGGCCCTAATATCATCTAATTTCCATTTTATTATGTTATGTTGTTAGTGGAGTATCTGCTTCAATTTGTTTTTCACAAAGTACAGCATTCTGACTTAAAAACATTATAAACAATGTATACTGTCCACAAAGAATAAGGAAGAACGTGGAATAAATATTAATAAAATACTCAAATCATTCCTCCGCTACTTGTGCTCTTGTCATGTTTGTCAGGTGTTTTGCTGACATGCATAAGATTGTATGCAGTCTTTAGAATCAGGGATTGCAGATAAAAAATATACTAATTAGTAGCGAACATTTGCTTCTAGTTTGTATGGAATATCAAAGATTGAGCACTTTGTGTGTCATATTTTTCTTGGAAGTTTTATTATATGCGGGGTGACATGACTATAGTCTCTTAATCCTGAGGGAGAATATAAATGTACCAGCCATGTGTTTATTAAAATTAATAAAACAGCAATTCAAATATCTTTAGCATATCATTTTTCAGTATAGTGCTCCTTCATTGCGAAACACTTTTTGTCACACAACCATTTAGCCTGGTAGTAAGCAATGTGTCCACTGCTTCCTTTTACTGATTGCTGATTGCAGTAAATGACTGTCTCTTAAAGCATCTTTGTGTTAATTTGATTTAGTGTTTTATTATGGCAATGTGCTTTATCCTGTAATAAGAGAAAACATTTGGACAGCTTCCTTTTAAAATTGCCAGCTGCTGACATGACAATATTATTTGTCTGTACAAATCCTAGAAACTACAGTATTATCATTTTTGCATATTTTTTTTTTTCATGGATGATGTAATCGAAGCATCTTTGATAACACCACTATAGGTAAAAAATATCTGGAAGGACAATACCAAATATATCACTAAGAAGATTTGTTTGCTAGCTGTTGGACCAGTCACACTTTGACATTCCCTTGCTGTATTTGGTTTTTTAAACACTTCAGAGCTCAGAATGTGTACACTGTTCATCTTTGTAATTTAGGAATAATTTATTCAAGTACAGTTTAAAGAATTTTTAGTCTTGATAAAAAGAAAAAAGTCTTTGGTTCAATTATATTTATCAATCTTGGTGATGTTGATTGCTTTTATTTACAACTAGGAAGGTTTTTTTTTTCTTTTTCTTTTTTTTTTAAATGCTTTTTCAAAATTAGAAAAGAGTAAACTATACTTTATCTGGTTATTAAGAAAATCTTCTCATGTACTGAAATTTGAAACCCAAGTTTGTTTTATAAAATTGCCTGCATTCTTTACACTCAGTCATATAGAGTTTATGGAGCTAGAAGAACCAGTTTTTAAACTGGGATCTTTTTTGGTACTTCCCTGTAAGATTAGCAAGGACAACAGTGTTCAGACAGTGATCCCCAAAATGATTTCTATGGTCTTACTCAGACTAGGCTATCAGTCCATATAACAAGACAACATGTGATTGTGCACAACTGCTAAGCTTAGTAGATAGACATCTCTAGATTTTGTATGACTCATTGTTTCCAGCTTTTTTGTATAGCCTGTTAGCCCTTGAGGACAGGAGTATAAGAGCATTATTACTAGTACATGGGTAACACAAACTGTTGAAAAAGGTTGAAAAAAATAAAACACAGCAAGTGTAACTGTTCTGTTCAGAGTCCAGCTGTGATGACTCCAATGTCTGCTTCTTTTGATTTTATGTTTCCACCTTTTAATACTTTTGTTGCATGAATCACTGCATTCATTCAGGGAACATGATGTTCTGGTATCTTTGAGCTGACGTATGAACATTAATCATTGACGACACTTAAATGTCTCTGATAATAATCGCATAAAGCTACATATTCATTGCCATCCAAAACTATAGTAAAACCTGCATTCTGTAATAGTTGTCTGTTTTACACAAAAAAGTCAGAAGAGCTTGTAGCCTGGTCTCCTTATGAATTATGTCATCTTGCCCCCTTTTCATCTGAAGTCAATGGCACTTGCACAAAAATTTGATTTTGATTTAGTTTCCTTCATCCTACTTAAGTGACCAAAATAATACCTCTCTGGCTTAACAATTTCAACAAAATCTGCAAACTTTTATTGTTTGAAGTGCAAGCCTGATGTATCTAGTATGAATAAGAAACTGCAAAACGGTTGTGAATTGGATGGTTGCTAAACTGTGTGGTATGCTTATTTTTAATACACATATTAAAATATGAATATGAGCAGTTGAATATGATGGTCCTTTCCACCCTCTATCTACAGAGCTCTTATATACATACTAAGAATGCTCCTATGCAGTCAGAGGTGTAGCACAGAACTCTGGGCTCTATACATAAGCTGTCTCTGTGGGCCCCTTCCTCTTGAAAACAAACTTTTCATTCCAGGCTTTTGAGCCCCTACCACAATCATTACCCTTTTTCAACCAATATGACACCCATATATGTAGTGATGCCCTCTGGGATCTTAGACTGGAGCTGTGTTTTTATGCTCAACTTAACATTAGAACTTTGGTAATATTTGTGAATTTCATACATCTTACTTAAATCCTCAGGTTGGTAGTGCCTTGGGTAATGGATGTCAATGGAGTGAAGCAGAGGTTTGCGTACATTGTGATGTGCTTGTGCAATCTGTTTCTGTATATGCAGAGGTGGATAGTAACAAGTTACATTTACTCTGTTACATTTACTTGACTAACTTTTTTAAAAAATTGTACTTCTAAGAGTAGTTTTACTGCACCATACTTTTACTTGAGTGTATGTGTGAAGAAGAAACGCCACTCTTACTCCGCTACATTGGGCAACACTCGAATCGTTACAGTATAGTGTATCTAATGGAGAAAAAGTATTTTTGCCAGAGAGAAGCAGAAGCCGCCAGTGGATCTCCTGCATGACTGTTTCACCAAACAGACGTAGCAATAATAATCACAAGACTCCATTTCACCAATCAGACGTAGCAACAATAATCATCACATGGCTCCATTTCACAAATCAGACATCGCATGCAATCACATGACCACACACAAACTGTAGCGGCATAACGGCACAAACTCCTCACAGACAGTGGACAGGAAAAGAAAGAATACAAGTGGAACCTCAGTTTGCGAGCATAATTCGTTCTGGAAACGTACTCGCAATCCAAAGCACTTGTATATCAAAGCGAATTTCCCCATAAGAAATAATGGAAACTCAGATGATTCGTTCCACAACCCAAAACTTTTCATATAAAAATGATTAATACAAAATATAAAGTTAAAATACATAAAACAAATTAACCTGCACTTTACCTTTGAAAAGAATCGTGGCTGGTGTAAGTGAGTTTCTAAACTCTTGTGGGATTTCACCCAATGGGACAACATCCCATTGGAAGAGCATCCCGGAAGCGACCGCAGGCACTCGGCGCTGTAGCAGTTCACCGTAAAAGCGAATCTGGAAAGATCCCGGTCATGCTATAAGCACCTGCCGTTGATGGGCGATACAAGGAACATTATAAATGTACAGGGCATAGTATTACTTGGCCACTAACCTGGGCATGACCCTGCCTGACTGCTGTGTCTGTGTATAGGAGAGTGGCAGATCCCGCTACAGTAAATAACCATGCTGTTCCTGTTTCAAGCTGAATAAAGATGGTGTCGCTAAAGTGTTGAGACTCCGCTTCATGTTTTGGGGTGCAAGACGGGGACTCGCACATCACAGCACACACACACACAATGCTGTACTAAATCGTATACACTCGTATGGATGTTGACTATATGAGTGAGGCACGCTGACTGACGATTGCCCACAATCCTGCAGCGAGAGAGAGAAGAACCATCAGCTCATTTGTGATCATGTGACGCTCGACAGACAAAGCGTATACGGACTACTCATATTGCAAGACCTCACTCGTTTATCAAGTCAAAATTTATTAAAAATTTTAGCTTGTCTTGCAAAACACTTGCAAACCAAGTTACTCGCAATCCAAGGTTCTACTGTACATGAAAAATGAGAGCCAACTCCTGCTGAAGCTTAACCATCACTTCACTGAGTGAAGAACAAGCACGTTTTAACCAAACCTGCACAGACACAGACAGTCAAGGTAAAGTGAGACTTCTTGTACGTGCACTAGCTGCCTTGTTCTAATGTTATTTTCTGTCAGCTGTGCTATTTGGAGGGCAAGTGCATATGCAGTATTATACTGTTGGGGTCCAGTATATTTTGTCACTGTAAGTAGTTTGCACTGTTCAAACATACATGTTACCTACTGTAGATATTGGCTTTAAAAGCTTTGAAAACTGAGATTTGGAACTTTGTGGTGTTTGTGCATCTTTATTTTGTAAACATGTTTATTTTTACTCATTTTTTATTTTATTATTTGGAAATAGCAGAATTTGCACATTATTTTATATTTTTGTCTGTCTTATTACAACATTTCTAAAAAATAAAATATTTATTATGATCAAACAGTTACTTAGTACTTGTAGTCTTTTCACCAAATACTTTTTTACTCTTGCTTGAGTAGTTTTTTGGATGATTACTTTTTACTTCTACTTGAGTAATATTATTTTGAAGTAACGCTACTCTACCCACCTATGTGTATATGTGACAATTTTTCTACCTAAGCTGGTGAGTAAAAAGCCTGAGGAACTAGCTTGTGTCTACATTGTATGGCCAGCTTGCATTTGTAGAACATAGAGGGGATAATACAGAATTGTTTCTCCTTCTTGTAAAGAAAAATTAGCATTTTATTGGCGTCATGTCTGGTCCAGTCTGAACCTGGTGCTTTAAATAGAAATGTCTGACTCTGTTTTGCTGGCTGTGTAGTCTGCACTGTACTGTCAAGTTTGCTAATATGCCAATTATGGAATAGTTCATCTATGCTTAGTGATGAGTGTTCTCTATTTTTATGCACAATAACCTATGCATACTAATAAATCTGGACATTTTTTCCTTTAATTTATGTAGTTGAGAGCAGTGGGAGTATAAGAAATATATTTATTGCTCTTTAGCCAGATTCAACATTGTCTGCTTGATGTGAAATTGCATATATTCAGAATATTGTCTTTTGTTTCCTCATTAGTTTTTTATTTGCTTGACTGTGCTGATGGTGCAGTTTATGTCTATTTTAATATGGCAGATAGTCTAAATGTCTGTGTAAATATCAACTGAGTGCCATATACTAGAAGGTTGAGCTTCAGGATTTTCTTTCACTATTTATTATGTAGGCAATATGTGAGGTGCCATTTGCCATAATGCTGTTTGGGCAACATGTTCATAATGAATACATTCCAGTGTGATTAAACAGTGAAAAGTGAAATTCACACATACAGTGTTTTATTAATTTTCCATTTTGACAGATACATTTTGCTTGCCAACTCATTTTGATAGCAAACATACAATGTGAATTTTGAATAAAATTCTGGTTAATCATTAAAAGACTTGTGACTGGGTACTTCCACTGTTGATTTTAAGGGGAACAAAATATCAATGCTAAATGATTCAGCTTATTTGTTTGGAATGATAATGAAAGCAGAATTAATTCTGTGTAACACATGCTTGATGATTCATTGTCTTGCTTATACATCAGTCCAATAGGACTGTACTCGCTTAACATATGTGTGATTGAATGAGTGTGACAAGGAATGAATGTTGGAGTGTGTATGTATAAATTGGTGGAGGGGTTTAGGTGAGCTGGACCGGGGTGAAATGATGTTGACGCAGATACTTATGATGGCTCTTGACCCAGAGTCTACTTGTTCAGCAAGAATTTGGCCTTGTTAATTTTGTTTGGTGCCCTCAGCACTGGAGTCCTATTTTTTCATTCTGTTGTTATTCTTACCCAATGATTCCCTGTGGGTTTACAATTTTTTTTTTCTTTCACAATCCATCATTTTATCTTTTGTTGACCTCATTGTTTGACTGGTCTGTTTTTCTTTTTGTATTCTGTATTTGAAAAAAAGCAGCAATTTGAGATTTATATTCATAACAAGTTCAGAAATGTTTGTGTTTATACTGTGATTTTTAAGTTCTTGCCCATTGATAAACTTCAGTTAAATTCAATTCTTAAACCTTTTTTTTTGTTTTGTCAATGTGTCACATGTTTCTGTGGAGTTTGTATTGTATTTCCTAATACTGACAACAATTAGTGGAGTAGACACCATGACAAATGACACTGAAAGTTTAGAATCCACTAGCATGGCCACTTGTAAATAATGGCTTAAATAACTAACACCTGGGAAAAAGCGGCATTGAATCATAAAAATTATGAAAACCTCAAAACACCAGGATAATTTAATGGTTTTGTCACTCCATGTTACTTTCATAAAAGCGTCTTACATTCTAATAAATTTGAAGGAATTCTCCACCCAGAAAAGATTGTAATTTTTAGTGATGGCCAAGAAAAATTTGTAAACTCATGTTTTTTTGTGGAGAATGAAAATAACAGTTTCTGATATAATGGGACCTGTGGTAACCAAAAAATTTCAAAACTGTCCGTAAACAAAATCTCATGTTACTCATGACACCTAATCTTCATGTCAAGTCATGACATGCAAAATAAGTGTATTTTTTTGCTAGAATATTGTTGAAGAAATACCTACGGAAAATAAAAGTACAGTAGTCCACAAACAAGAATCCCCTTCACACAGAGCTGTGCTTTTGAAGTGAGGACCTCTCTCTCCCCATTATTCATCCGTTCAACAGTATGACCCAGTGTGAAGGGACATCCAGTTTATGGACTACTTTCATTCTCTGGAATTATTCTAGAGTATCCTTTAACAAACCCAGTTTTGAAATGTAAAGTCTTTCACTATTCTAGATCTATAAATTTGCTTGAATCTCTAAATTTTTCTTGAAAGTTGTAGTTCATTAATCAGTTTTTCTTAAAACACAGAAGTAAATTTACTGCCATATCCACGTCTCTCTCTGAGCATGTAATATTTATTAAAACTGGATTCATTGTTCAGATTTGCATAACTTTTTTTTTTTTATTTAAATTGGTGGTGTATAACTGAATATTGATGTACTAAGGTCTATATTTTGTGTGGCCTTTGTTAGCCAGTTGCCACAGAATTGGCTGCTGCAGTGGGCGATATATACTTGCATAATAATGTCAGATGATTTGATGTGTGGATACAATTCTGCTTGGATCCTGAATTCAGACAAATTTTACAAGTAAGTATTATGCAATTGTGCATCTGACTACAAATGTTTGTGCTCTTCTGCAGCAGCTTTGTAAAACTCAAGAAGTTCAGATGCAAGCTCTACAATTTTTGGTACCCCAAGAATAAAATGCAAACTGCCAACTACATCAGAAAAGGTCAAAGGAGAGAAGAAGAAATGCATCATATTTTCACTGAAAAAAATGACTAAAAATGTACTATACTACAAATATGGGTAAAATTAATGTGATACCAAAAAAAAGATTTCCTCCTCCATAATACAGTTTTTGTATGCAGCAGACCGAATTGAGGACCAGGAGCTTGAATTTCCCACATCATACAAAGTACTCTTCTACTTGTCAGTGCTGGTAAAGACTTTCCGTTCATAGTTCATGCACATCATACATGTGGAGGTAAAAAAATGCTGCATTTACTTTGCAGAGTAAATTCTAAGAACTCTGACATATACAAATTTATTTTTTTCCTTAAGTTAGGTACTAGGGTTAGGCACAGCTGAACTGCAATCACAATATTAAGGCATGATGTGAACTAGATGACTTTAACTTTTTATGGCCACACCCCCTTTACTGTCAAGTAAGATTGTATTCACAAGAAAATTTGAAAAACATTCTTGAATGAGGCTTTTGAGAGAAGTGTATAAACAAGTACACTTGGGAGAGGGAATAGAAAACAAAACCTATAAGACAACAAAATCTACCAAATGAACTTAGCTGTAGTAAATTGTCATCAACTTTATTATTTTTTGATAATAATATCCATGGATTTGCAAAACCCATGGGTAATTGAAAATGTACTTGTCCCTACTGGTAACATGAGGCATTTCAAGTTGCAACTGGTATTCCAGCTCCTCCAGGATGGCACATACATATGTGTTGTTGCAAGAATGTTTGTTGTGTCTCCCAACACAGTCTCGAGCATGGAGAAGATACCAGGAGACAGGCCATTACACCAGGAGAGCTAGATAGGGCTGTAGAAGGGCACCATCCCAAAATCTTTCTCTGAGGAGGAATGGGAAGATCACTGCTCACCTGTGCTCACAGATAATCACTGTCCTCCTTGATTGGCATTCGCCAGAGA
The DNA here is from genome assembly GCF_016835505.1 of Polypterus senegalus. Lineage (NCBI taxonomy): Eukaryota > Metazoa > Chordata > Cladistia > Polypteriformes > Polypteridae > Polypterus > Polypterus senegalus. The sequence continues at coordinate 126,831,969 of NC_053159.1, read as the reverse complement.
ATGCCACAGTTAGCAGTTTTGCCATTGACACCCTGTTCTCTTCACAGATAAGAGAAGGATCACACTGAGCACATGTGACAAATGTAGAAGATTCTAGAGATGCCATGGTGAATGTTATGCAGCCTGCAATATCATCCAGCATAACCAATTTGGTGGTGGGTCAGTGTGGTCTAGAGAGGCATATCCTTGGTGGGGGTTGCACATACCTCTACATGTTAGGCAACGGTACCCTGACTACTGTTGGGTATCGGAATGAAGTCCTCAGAGCCATTGTCAGAACATATGCTGGTGCAAATGGACCCTGAGTTCCTCCTGGTGCAGGACAACTCCTTGCCTCGTGGCCAGAGTGTATTTAGTTCCAGGATGACAAAGGCATTGATGCCATTGACTGTCCAGCACGTTCCCCAGACCTGACTCAAATTGAGCACATCTGGAATGTTATGTGTTGGTGCATCTGGTGCCACCACATAGAGCCACAGACAGTGCAGGAGCTCACTGATGCCCTGATCCAGTTCTGGGAGGAGATCCCCAGATGGCGGAGACCATCTGCCATCTCATCAGGAGAATGCCCAGACAGTGTTGAAAGTGCATACAGGCACGTAGTGGGGCCATACACACTATTGAGTCATATTATGAGTTGTCATGATGAAATTCACGCAAGTTGGATCAGTCTGTGATTTCAATTTTTGAATTTGAGTTAACAGTGATTAGCATAACATGGCGATGTTGATGTGATGTTAAAATCCAGCCTTAAGTGGGTTGGTGATTTTGGTTTCCATTGTCCATTGTTGCATCATTTTGCTCTCAACGAATTACACAGTATTACTCATTATAGATTTTCTACTTAAATATTTAATTCATTGAGATCTAATGTGTGATTTAAGTGTTCTCTTAATTATAGGAAACAAGACTTCTCATATATAAGCTGTTAACAGGGATCAAAACATAAAGTTAAATGTTATATGATCTCATTTTGTAATCTAAAATTTGCTGATACAAATGAAGTCAGGATATCTAGTAGTTTTAAGTGCTTTTTTGATTTTCTTAAAATTCTTCCCTTTTGTTCTCTCAGAACACCTAATCAGTTTTTTTAACATCATCATAAAAGTCCCCCGATTTATCCTAAGTCATCGTTCAATAAGAATTGTCATCAAATATAGTTCAGTCTTCTTGACATAAAGACGCCCATCTAGAAATATAATTGTGATTATTGACAAAGTACAGTGGTTTGATATCAAAGATCAAAACCTAGTTGGGAATTGGCTTTACAGTGCATCCGAAAAGTATTCACAGCACATCACTTTTTTCAATTCAATTTTTTCTCAATTTTTTTATTTTTAATAAATTTGCAAAAATCTCAAGTAAACCTTTTTCATGTTGTCATTATGGGGTGTTGTGTGTAGAATTCTGAGGAAAAAAATGAATTTAATCCATTTTGGGATAAGGCTGTAACATAACAAAATGTGGAAAAAGCACTGTATAGTTGGAGCCGGAATCTTTGTTGCCCTTTTCCTTCTGTACTGGGGTGACTGTAGCAGTTCGGACTAAAAAGTTACATTGGCTGAAATGGCAAGCCCCCCACCACCCTTTGAATTAACCTGTATAAGCATTGTATCTACAGACAAGGTTAATATCATTAGACAAGGGTTATGACCAGTGTAAAAGGGATTCCTCTTTGGAGCTTCATTAAGCTTTGGAGCTTTGGAAGAGCTTATAAAAAGGTTTAACAGTGGTTTCCCATACAGTTAAATTAACACCAGTCTTTGTAACTATGATTTGAAGTTAATCTAATTTTCTACTTTAACCCTGTCTGCTTGTCCCATAACTTAAGCTCTAAATATGATGATTAGGTATTGTCAAGATTTAGTTGATAAATATTTTTTTCCTGTGTTAAAGTAACTATTTAATTTCCTTGGTATTCAGTAAATATTAGCTATATTTTTTTATAAAATGACCTTAACCTCAATTTTGTCTGAGATCAGACCATTGGGAGTGACACAGACAGTTCAAGTATTTATTTAATAAATTTCAAATGTTACTTGTTTCTATGGCCAATGACATGTACAACAATGACCGCACATACAGTCCTTATACAAACAACCATGCTTGCATCCTCATGCACACATTGGTAACATTGCCCTGATTTTTATCCATCTGTGGTATATACTAGGGGTCCACCTTATGTTCTACTAAAGGCAGACAGTACTGTATACATGGTGACAGTAGGTGTCAATGTTCCCTTCGGAAGACACTATTACTACTCTCAATAATGTTGGACATTTGCCTTTTTCAGGGATACATTTGTACTGCTGTACCCAACCTTATTTAATGATATTAAATATCTTCTGCTACCAGTTGTAATCTTTGTTTATATGTGGGCTTTCCAATTCACTGATTGCACACTCACAGTCACATAATACATCTCATCTTTATGTGTTATGCCCAATTTATTGTTGTGTTTGGCAATTTTTCTATATTACTTTGGGCCACATAGACATTTTGTTCTTAAATGTACCTATTACAAAAATACTTGTTATACATCATCACATAAGTTTACTATTGTTCTTCTTAGTTTACAAATTTCCCTAAAAATCAACAACCAATAATGCTTAAATTGGACTGACCTTAACTGACATATACTGCTTGTAGTGTCTGAAAATGCTAACATTAAATAACAGAGCTTCATTTAATAATGTTGTAAGTGCTAATCTGGTGATAGCCACTAATGTAGTACTAAATGTAGCAGTTATGTGTTAAAATCTGTGTGTTAAATGTGTTAAATTCTGATTAACTACAGAAGTTGGGCAGTGGGCACAGTCTAGATTACAGTCAGCCATTAATCCTTGCAGATAGCCTTGGTGTCTTCTCACACCAAGTGTCAATGGGTCTATAGAATGAGGTAATTCTAAAAATATTTGCTTTTGCACTAGATGCTAATCGTGTTATGCTAATCACATTTTCAAAACTATTTGCTATTATATTATTCCCATTGTTGTACAAGTTATATCAATTTCAATTAATAGAAATAATAGTTACAAATATTCATTAAGGACGTTACTCATGAAGAGTTCAATTGCCTTGTTATGCTTGAAGATCTTTAACTTTTCCTCTTACATCAATCATCACTCCACAGTTCAAGTCCTCTTTAAAAGATGTTGCTGGAGAAAAAGAGATATTAAATTGTGACACAATTCCTTCTATAGTGGGGGATTTATTATGATACAATGGTCAGGTCTTGGGATCCAATGGCCCAAAGCAAAGGATATTAATGTCTAAAACTCTTGATCCAATGTGGACGGATGCCTTCTATGATTTGGGACACACAAAGATCATGCATGTTTTCTTCTTAGAGTCAGTGGTTACCAGCCTGCAATTCCTTAAACTTTTATCTGGCTTGTTTGCATTAGACACCCACAGTTGAGCAGTCAGTTGGTCGATGGCCTGATTCATTGCTTAATCCCCCTTTGGTATGTATGGCCTGTTTCTCCTTAGAGGCAGGCATATTTTTGTTTGCAGACCTTTACAACAGCACAATCACCAGGTTCAAAGTTGTGGTGTTATTGTCTGTGACAGGTATTAAGTGTTTTTTTTTTCTCATTAGTGGTATTGTAATACTTCATCTGTAATTGCTGAAAGTTATTTATGGATCCCATAAACGAGACAAAGATGTCAGCTGTTGTACTAGTCCTACTATTAATATCTCATGAGGTGTTAAATCTATTTTGATGGGGGTACACCTTTTTAATATTAACACTAGCAGTAAAACAGATGATCATTTTAATCTAGTTTCTGCTTGCATCTTAGCTACTTTGTTTTTTTAATGGTCAAATTAAGTTATGCAGGTGGTAAGTATAATATACAAGTTTCCTTTCATTCTATCTTGTATTTATAATCTTCAATATACAGTATATCCTTCAATTAAAACATATTCACTTTAGTTGTATGTGCTTTGCCTGTTGTTGTGGCCCCCACTGAATTGAAAAGGATGTTCATCACAACAAGTAAATAATCATCATCTATACTAATAAAAGGCAAAGCTCTCACTGACTGACTGACTGACTCATCACTAATTCTCCAACTTCCCGTGTACGTAGAAGGCTGAAATTTGGCAGGCTCAATCCTTATAGCTTCCTTACAAAAGTTGGACAGGTTTCATTTCGAAATTCTACGCATAATGGTCATAACTGGAAGCTATTTTTCTGCATATACTGTAATGGAGTTGAGCTAGAAAGCCGTGGGGGGCGGAGTTTCGTGTGACATCATCACGCCTCTCACGTAATCACGCAGTACGTAGAAAACCAGGAAGAGCTCCAAAAACCACTGATGAAAACATACATTATATAATTAAGAAGGCAGCGAAACAATTAGAAGCGAGCGAGTGACATATAAAACCATATTCAGCGGCTCACGTGAACTGACGCAGTGCGCAGACAAAAAGCAACAGTGCTGAACAAAAACCGAATTACACTGCTATGCTCATATAGACAAAGCACATGCTGTGGCGCAATACTAGAAGCTTCGCCTCTAGCACCGGTGTCCGAGGTTCAATTCCCGAGAGGGGAAGCACTGAGTATGTACGCGCGCCTCACGATTCATTTTGGCCTCGCATCCCCTTGGTTTGAGACGTATGAAAAAATATGTGGTTAACGCAGAAAGACAGATCACCAATTGAAGCTTTATGAATAATGGATACTTTATTCGCGATCAATGATTTTTTTGGTAAAGCCATACTCAGTGCATTCATTAGATGAACGGTAAAAAAGTAAGAGCGAGGGGAAGGTAACTTATTGACACACGCAGGCAAAACCACAATAGCACGCGGGCTAATGCAGGGTCTTCCCTGAAAGAGATGACATCTGGATGGGAGCATATGTTGTTCTAGAACCTGAATATATTTTTCTGCATTGATGGTGCCTTTCCAGACATGCAAGCTGCCCATGCCACACGCACTCATGCAACCCCATACCATCAGAGATGCAGGCTTCTGAACTGAGCGTTGATTACAACTTGGGTTGTCCTTGTCCTCTTTGGTCCGGATGACATGGCGTCCCAGATTTCCAAAAAGAACAGTCTTCCATTTTGCCACACTCCATTTTATATGATCCCTGGCCCAGTGACAACGCCTGAGCTTGTGGATCTTGTTTAGAAATGGCTTCTTCTTTGCACTGTAGAGTTTCAGCTGGTAACGGCGGATAGCACGGTGGATTGTGTTCACTGACAATGGTTTCTGGAAGTACTCCTGAGCCCATTCTGTGATTTCCTTTACAGTAGCATTCCTGTTTGTGGTGCAATGTCGTTTAAGGGCCCGGAGATCACAGGCATCCAGTATGGTTTTACGGCCTTGACCCTTACGCACAGAGATTGTTCCAGATTCTCTGAATCTTCGGATGATGTTATGCACAGTTGATGATGATAGATGCAAAGTCTTTGCAATTTTTCGTTGGGTAACACCTTTCTGATATTGCTCCACTATCTTTCTGCGCAACATTGTGGGAACTGGTGATCCTCTACCCATCTTGGCTTCTGAGAGACACTGCCACTCTGAGAAGCTCTTTTTATACCCAATCATGTTGCCAATTGACCTAATTAGTGTTTATTGGTCTTCCAGCTCTTCGTTATGCTCAAATTTACTTTTTCCAGCCTCTTATTGCTACTTGTCCCAACTTTTTTGGGATTTGTTGACACCGTGAAATTTTGAATCAACATATTTTTTCTTTAAAATGATATATTTACTTGGATTAAACGTTTGATCTGTCATCTACGTTCTATCACAAATAAAAATTTATAAACATTAAAAATAATGTGTGTGTGTGTATATATATATATATATATATATATATATATATATATATATATATATATATATATATATATAAACTGCTCAAAAAAATTAAAGGAACACTTTGAAAACACATCAGATCTCAATGGGGAAAAAGAAATCCTCCTGGATATCTATACTGGTATAGACTGGGTAATGTGTTAGGAACAAAAGGATGCCACATTGTTTGATGGAAATGAAAATGATCAACCTACAGAGCCCTGAATTCAAAGACCCCCCAAAAATCAGAGTGAAAAAATTATGTGACAGGCTAGTCCATTTCGCCAAAATTTAATTGCAGCAACTCAGAATTGTACGCAGCACTTTGTATGGCCCCTGTGTTCTTGTATAAATGCCTGACAACATCGGTGCATGCTTCTAATGAGATGACAGATGGTGTTGTGGAGGATCTCCTCCCAGATCTGGACCAGGGCATCACTGAGCTCCTGGACAGTCTGAGGTGCAACCTGGTGGCATTGGATGGAACAAAACATAATGTCCCAGAGGTGTTCTATTGGATTTAGGTCAGGAAAGTGTTGTGGCCAGTCAATGGTATCATTTCCTTCATCCTCCAGGAACTGCCTGCATACTCTCACCACATGAGGCCAGGAATTGTTGTGCACCAGGAGCCACTGTACCAGCATAGGGTCCGACAATGGGTCCAAGGATTTCATCCTGATACCTAATAGCAGCCAAGGTGCCTTTGTCAAGCCTGTAGCGGTCTGTGTGACCCTCCATGGATATGCCTCCCCAGACAATCATTAACCCACCACCAAACTGCTCATGCTGAATGATGTTACAGGCAGCATAATGTTCTCCATGGCTTCTCCAGACCCTTTCACTTCTGTCGCGTGCTCAGGGTGAACCTGCTCTCATCTGTAAAAAGCACAGGGCACCAGTGGTGCATCTGCCAATTCTGGTATTATATGGCGAATTCCAATCGAGCTGCATGCTGCTGGGCAGTGAACTCAGGGCCCATTAGAGGACATGGGGCCCTTGGGTCACCCTCATGAAGTCTTTCTGGTTGTTTGGTCAGAGACATTCACACCAGTGGCCTGCTGGAGGTCATTTTGTAGGGCTCTGGCAGTGCTCATCCTGTTCCTCCTTGCCCAAAGGAGCAGATACTGGTCCTGCTGATGGGTTATGGACCTTCTATGGCCCTCTCCAGCTCTCCTAGAGTAACTGCTTGTCTCCTAGAATCTCCTCCATGCCCTTGAGACTGTGCAGGGAGACACTGCAAACCTTCTGGCAATGACACATATTGATGTGCCATCCTGGAGAAGTTGGACTACCTGTGCAACCTCTGTAGGGTCCAGGTATCGCCTCATGCTACCAGTAGTGACACTGACTGTAGCCAAATGCAAAACTAGTGAAGAAACAGTCAGAAAAGATGAGGAGGGAAAAATGTCAGTGGCCTCCACCTGTGAAACCATTCCTGTTTTGGGGGTCATCTCATTGTTGCCCCTCTAGTGCATCTGTTGTTAATTTCATTAACACCACAACAGCTGAAACTGATTAACAACCCCCTCTGCTACTTAACTGACCAGATTAATATTCCATAAGTTTCATTGACTTTATGCTATACTCTGATTAAAAAGTGTTCCTTTAATTCTTTTGAGCTATGTATGTATGTATGTATGTATGTATGTATGTATGTATGTATGTATGTATGTATGTATGTATGTATGTATGTATGTATGTATGTATGTATGTATGTATGTATGTATGTATGTATGTATGTATGTATGTATGTATGTATGTATGTATGTATGTATGTATGTATGTATGTATGTATGTATGTATGTATGCATGCAACACTCATCACTCACAACAGTGACAAAACAATTACATTGACAATCATGTTACGTTATTTTCAAAATGTTTCCTTTTCTTTTTCATTGCTTCTTTAACACACTACTTCTCTGCTGCGAAGCGCGGGTATTTTGCTAGTATTAAATAAAGTCAAACCGAATAAATACTAAGGGAAGAGACATTTAGCTGGTCTCAGCATATTCAAAGTATTGGTCTCATTAATACTGTGTAACAACTGATAAGAGCTAAATGTTATAACTCTCCTGCAAATTACAAATATGTCCAAGGGTAGAAAGCAAAAATTTAAAAGTGACGGCAGAAAAGCATGGAAGTAAAAGAGTCATTTTCTGTGGAGTTTTCTGTAGGAATTAAGAATGTTCCGGTTTATTATTCTAAAGCACAAATTTGTTTTTTTTTACTCTGCACAATCAGGAGTGCAGGCAAGGAGATGGGAGTTAAAGGACAGCAATGTAGAACCAGAACATCTCTCAGTCAGCATAGTAAGCAGAAGTCGAGGAAGAATCTATTGTCTGGACTGATTCATTCTAAATAGATTTAGAAAAGAGATCAAAATAAGCCAAAATAGTTAAACTCCATGTTTCATTTCTCTAATTACAGAATATTGTTCAGGTATGTGCACATTTTTCTTTATATTTCAGTCTCAAGTTTTAAGAATGCTAGATATTTTACTGTGTCTAAGGCTGACAGGTAATTCATCTATCCATCCATTATCCAACCCGCTATATCCCAACTGCAGGGTCACGGGGGTCTGCTGGAGCCAATCCCAGCCAACACAGGGCGCAAGGCAGGAAACAAACCCCGGGCAGGGCACCAGCCCATCGGAGGGCACATACATACACCAAGCACACACTAGGGACAATTTAGAATCGCCAATGCACCTAACCTGCATGTCTTTGGACTGTGGGAGGAATCCGGAGTACCCGGAGGAAACCCACGCAAACACGAGGAGAACATTCATACAAAACATATTTATCTTTTATTACATAAACACCTTTATATTATTTCAAAAGTTATTTAGATCCGCAGAAAGCTGAAACGTTTTTAGGAAATACAACTAAACGGTTTTAAGAAATAAAACTAAACCTTCTGTCAGCTATGTAGTCATGTAAATATTAACATTCTGTTCAATTTCCCATTTAAAATTTACAAATCAAGTACACAAAGAGTAGATGGGAAAACAAATCAATATATGACAAGCTCCAGATGCCTTATAATTCAAAATCTACCTGTACTGTATTTAAAATTCCCTTAGTGCCTCACACTATTGCTAATTGACAATTGAGATTCTGCTCATTTTGTCAGTTAAACATTACTGTACTTTTATTGTAATTATAAGAAAATAGTCTGACAAATACATATAATATTTATATGCTTAACAACATTTTTTCCCTTATCCATGATTTCCTATTTATGCTAGTTCATGCACACTGCATTATTGACTCCAGGTTTATAAAACAACTAAACCAGTATTTTCACCTTTCATTCTTTTCAATCATCCTGTCAATCTTGACATACTCTGAATCTGTCCCACAGTCTTGCTGCACCCTCTTCTCATGTGCACAACTTTGCTCTGCATTCAGATGTTCAATTGTCTAGCTAGTCAATCCCCCCATTACAGTGTGTTGATAGTATTTCAGTTATTAGTAATCTCACCATATTTCCTACTTCACCATTTGTCTGCTCCCTCTTATGCTCTGAACACTCACTGTTGCCATTGAAAACACCAGCCAGAGAAGGATACAGACACCAAGCCCCCTTGTTTCCTTAAACAAAGCTGATGGAACACTGGGCAAGGGTTGCTGCATCTGTATATTTGAATCATTAACAATCTGCTGAGCCTTTTCCTCCGACAATTCTGTGATTTTTCTTTATCTATTTGTTTCACTAACCCCCACTTTGTTTTTATTCAACCTGTGTACTTTCTAGCTTTACAAGTGGTGCTACAGTTACATATTTTCCCAATCTATGGAAATTCTTATATTACTTTTTACCACTTTTCTTTAATCTTTTTTTTGTTTTTTTTATCATTTTATATTTTCCCCTAAAGGCAGTCCGCAAGTCCAGTTCTGACTAGAACTCACTGTAATGATGACTTCAGAAAAGTGTAATAATAACTAGGAAGACACAGCTATGGTCCTGTTAAAGAAAAAAAAAGAAAAATCCTAATTTTGTCATTTAAGCCCAGTCCTTTTTGTCTTCCTTTTATTTTTCTTTCTACGCAGCTTTTTTATTCCTTCTTCCCTCTTTTAGCTGGCCTCGGTGCACTATTAATAGAAGGACTATAATTTTTACTCATTTAATCTGTTTTCTGTCTTTATTTTATTGTGGTTTTTTTTGTCTTTGTATTTTATTGGAAGATCCAACCTCCACTTTTTTGCCTTTGTTAGGAAGTCCTCAATCGGGTACTTGAACCCTGAAAGTGCACCCCCTATTTGTTTGTTTGTTTGTTTTGTCTTTCATAAGTGCTCAAATGGTCAGGTCAGATCAGGCTGGGGAGCATGCACTGGTATAGCAAGTTGCCGCACCCACCACACAATGAAACAGCTAGGGATCTTGGTTGGCAAAAGACAGACACACTGTCCAGTCCCAAGAAAATTACCATCTATCGGCTGCAGCTAGGTGTTACTTGAGCATCTCCTTCGCCTGGTCTAGCTGCTTGGATCCTAAACATTTAGGATCCTGTGACTTGACCTCAGGGATGGCCGTAGTGCTGTAACTGATGCTCCCTCACAATGCAGGTAATGTGCCTCATTTGGGACTCCGTTAGCAACCACTTGTTTGACACAAAGTCAAACCAGCGGTACCCAAGGATTCTCTGAAGAGACGCAGTACTGAAGGAGTCCAGTCTTCATCTAAGGTCAAAGGATAGCGTCCATGTCTTGCAACTATATAACAGGAAGCTAGTTTTTCAAAGATGTCAGGAGCGCCACACACCCCTTTCCAGTGACCTCATGACCTCCCATGCTCTGCCAGTCCTCCTACTGACTTCATAGGAAGAGTCACCAGAGACATGAATGTCACTACTGAGGTAAGTGAACCTCTCAACGAGGTCAACATTCTCTCGTCAGACAGACCCACGGCTGATGGCTGTTCCTAAGAGGTCATTAAAGGCCTGGTATCTTGTTTTTATCCAGGACACTTTCAAGCCTCTTGAGAGCCCCAATCAGAGCCTCTATTGATTTCATAAAGATCAAAGCATTGTTGGCAAAGTCAAGATCAGTGAATCTTTCTTTAGCAACAGATAACCCGACAGCTACTAGACCCTACAACCCTGCTCAACACCTTGACCATGCAAGCAGTGAGCATAGTAGGAGTAAGAACACACCACTTATGAACCCCAGAGTCAACTGAGAAAAATGCAGAGGTTCTGCCTTCAATCTGCACAGCACTCGCAGTGCTAGTGTACAGGCCAGCCATGATATCCAGCAACTTTGGGGGGGATCCTGCGAATTTCACACAGGGCAGCTCCAGCAACTGACTCAAAGGCTGCAAAGAAACTGGTGATAATCTTTGTTGCACTCCATGTGGACCCTCAGTGCCACTCAGATAGTGCACTGGTTATTTTCAGAGGTGATATGTCCCCTTCTTACTTACTTTTGAGGCCTTTAACTACCCTAGACAATAGTATCTACTGGACCCAGTGAGACCCTGGGTTCAGCACCAGTAACTCTTTCTGAAAACCACACCTGCCATGGGTGTCTCCAGCTAATTCCAGAAAGTGACCTCCTCACACAGCGCTGGCACACTGTCTACGGAGGGCCATGGTCTTGAGCTCAAGGAAAGCAACAGATAGGAAGTGATAACTTCCCTGGACAACACTTGAACCTGGCCACACACTAGGTCAATACACTAGTCATGGTGCCTCATAGGCCAGAAGTCACTTGGCACTATTCATACTACACTGGTGCATCCCAGTGAATCCCTGAAGCTGCGTAAGCTCTCTCTTTGGTAGAGATGAGGTGTGACATAGTTTTATATTATCTCTTCTTTTTACTCAATTGAGTTGGGACTTGAACCCTCACAAGGGGGAGACTTTGGGGACTTGAACTCCAACGTAGTTCCCTTTGTAAACCCTATCTATGTAACAGAAAGGATTCCTTTAATCAGCTAAGTTCTTTTACATAACACATTTGAATATATTTTAATTTTCACCAATCACTTTTAGATAAATGGTATATTCCAGAAACATACCTCTTAAGTATTATGTAAACTTTCAAACTACTTAAACAAATGTGCTTGTACAAGTGAAGTCAGGATGTCCTCGTTTAAGAGGCAGGCAGTTTCTGGCACTTTTATTTTCTCTACACTGTGTCATTTGTGTAGCCAACCAATGTATTGCCTTTTCACAGCATGCTGCTTATAGAATCTTGCATGTTTTCCGACAATACTAAGTTTGTTTATTACAATAATGTAAATATAGGCTTCCTCTTACTGTTATGGAAGTGCTGTGTCATTTCCCTCTCTAGTGCCAACATTTTCTACAGTGGAGCAAACCATTAAAAAAACCCTGAGGAAATCCATAAATTATAAATGAAATGCCTCAAGCAATAAACAAAACAAGTTCTTTGTAGAAAGATTTTACAATTTAAGAATCAGAAATGCTTCTGGTGCTAGGTGCGTTATAGCAAGCATTATGTGATCAGAATAGCACCTGATGCCTGGAATTAAAGACATGTTCTATTCTTAGCTGGCTAAGGGTTATGAACTTCCTAGCCTTGATAATATTATGTTGTATGCAAATCTGATCCAGCTCCCAGTATCCTTGAAGGCCTCAATACAGATCATCAAGAAGCATTCTTTGAGTTAAATGATGAATTGTAAAATACATAAACACTAGTGGAAATTAAGTGGAAAGTACATTTTGTGCGAGAGCTAGGAGGCAGTTTTTCACAAGTATTGTTTAGAACAAACTACCAAATGTCTGGGCTAAACACCAAATACTTCTAAACTAAAATACTAAAATCAAAATTTCTTCATATAGTTGTCAAAAAACAACACTGATTGTGCAAAATACAATTAATTGTTGGGATCAACAAACACTGCAACTTCTTTTTCTTCAGAAATACTTAAGAGGTGGTTTGGGGGGGGATATATAGAAATTTACAGTGGTACTGTCCAGACCTGGAATAAAACCGTGCCAAAGTAGCCATAATAAAAGCCACTTTACATTTTCGGCCTATCAGCCTATTTTACTGCTGTGATGGCCTTATTTTTTCATATTATTATAAGTACACTCTTAATTACACCATATAGATTGATGTGTTTCTTCTCATATTGCTTCATATACCGTATATCTTCTAGTAGTGGCCGGCTTCTTATTGACACCCGTTTCCAATAAATGCCGGGTTTGAAGAGATGTTGCGACAAATAGACGCCGGTCTCTAATAGTAGCCGGTATCCTTTAAGCGCCGGTCTGTAGTAAACGCCGATCTCCAATGACCCACCGCCTTTTTCGTACGCTTATCCTCTTTTCGTACCACCTGGGCTACCGCCCTCCTGCAGTGAATCATATGGTAAGTACCTTTTCGTGTCAAAAATGTTTTGTCGTCGGATGCTATCGAGGAAGCAAGAAAGTCAAAAAGAAATTTCTTTGTGTACATTTTGCCCTCTGGTCTCCACGTCAATCATAACCCCACAGGGAGGGCAGAGGTGACGAGAAGAACATGAAAATGCCATCTTCGACACGTTAATCCTGATAAAACTGATTACTGCGCGACAACAAGCAATGGGAGTACCTGTATTGCCATCACAAGAAGAGGAGGATGAAGAAGAACTCGCAAATAACGAAGCAATCATTACCTATTCAGACGACGAGTAGATGGTAAGTACTGTACTTTATTGTATCTTATCCAGTCTCATGTCGTAATGTATACATACTGTATATGCGTGAGTTTGGAGCTTATTGCATTTCCTTATGTTGCGCAGGGGACTTGTCAGGCTGATGAGCGCTTTCGTGCGAAATTCGGACTGGTGCAGGCCAGTGCTGGTGGCATCATTGGCAAGAAAGTTGACGTCTACCATAACTTGTTTTTCATGCTTACGGTAGTACCGTACTGTATACTGCTTTAATAAGACCGTACTGCTGTACTGATAATTTCATTAAATCCTGAAATGTTCATCCGGTGTTGTTGCCTACATTTTGTGACCGTAAATACAGTACCATACTGTATTTTACTGCCAAATGAACCCCGTTTACCCATCACCATTCCGCCTGCAAGGGGAATAATAGCCGGTCTCCAACAACCGCTGGTCTCTTTTAAACGCCGGGCCGTCCAAATAATTTTTTGAATAAACACCGGGGCTACTATTGGAAGATATACGGTATTGGTTTCCTTTAGTGTTGATTTTTCACATTGTAGCATTTTATTCTTAATCTTCAGCTTCTACCCTCACACCATTTTATACCCATTTATTGGATTGTTTTGTTATATACATACACAGAATGGATGAAAGGGCAGATAGACATCCCTCATTCAGATTGCAGTTAACATGCATATAGTTATTTTAAGGAAATGATTAAGGTGGAAAGAATTAAAATATGATTCTGTACACTCAGTATAATTTTTCTGATATTCCAAGAATTCATAAGTCATGCAATTGAGTACATTAAAACAAATATAAAACCATGGCTCTGAAAAGCTAATCTGCTATGATTAGCCTTAATATTAATTTGGAAAGGGATCCTTAGAGTAAAGGTTAAAATGTAGTACCATTAGACATTTCAGTAACTGATCAAAGAACAAGAGAACAATTGCAGTTGTTCATTATACATAGTGAGTGGTTATAGGGAAAATTAAAAATGATAAAGGCTGAAAGGGCAGTAAAACAATTTAGCCCCAACCTCATTCTGCTGTACCTCTATAGCCTTGTAGCTAATGTTAAGTAGTTTTAGAAATAACAGATGAATAATGTCAGCCTCTTTGTCCTGGGAAAGAGATGTTGATAGATGCCAGTAGGTGTAATAATAAGAAGGTGTGGAGAAATTGTTTCTCTCTCAGTTCTGTTCACAAATCAAATTACTCTCTTAATGCATTTTCATCAATTAGCACTTGCCAGAATCAAGCTTAGTTTAATAACATTCACCTCTAGTTCAATCTTTTTTTAAAAGGGTAGATATTTGAGTCCGTATGGACTACATACCGAATCTCTGAGAATCATTGAGTTTTTAAATTTTTAATTAAGAATGGATTTCACAAAGACAAGTAAAATGAGATTCTCTTTCTCGAAGAAGGCACAGTGACGTATGAATGCACATTCACTGTTTTGAAAATGTAGATAGAATAGAAGAAAGGTTAATAAACCTAGTTAATAAAATGCGAATTTATACATTTCTTCTGCATCCTTTTCTAAATTTTATTGTTACTGTATGTCAGAACATGTCACATTTGTACTATGTGCATTATTAAAATTTATTCATTTTGTGACTTTTAATGTATAATAATTTGGTGGTGCTTTGCAGTACATTTACACAAACTTTCTTTAAATGTTGAGTGGTGTGTGCTGCTTTGTGTATATTGATTTGCTGTTTGAAATAGAGTGATTTTGTGGATTTTGACTTATTTGGTTTTCAAAAATAAGTTCAACTTCCAAGAAAGGCTCTTCTTTGTTCAGAATTGCAACTGTGAAGATTTTATGTGCATAATTGGGGTGTTTTTTAAAATTATTTAGTCATTTTTAATTTTTAAAACTGCATTTTTTTTATACAGTGCTAATATAACTAGTGCTGTTTAGATTAGTGATGTATTCTACTATCAGCCTTCACAGCCCATCTTTTCATGGTTATGGATGTCATTCACTCCAATGCCATTTAGTTTGGGCAGTCAAACTAAACATACTGTATTTGTTTGGACTGAGAGCATGAACTGTAGTCCATAGAAGAAAACTCGGAATGGAATGCACCAGAGAAATTTGAAACTGTGTTCTAGCAATCTGAGCTGGAAACCTAATCAGCTGGAAATATCTGTCATCTGGCTTATTGATTTTGCATTAACTTCTGCAAATGTGTTCTAGAGATGTCTTGATCTTTCATATGATGTGTCCTTGTCCTTTCCAAGTTTAAAGTACAGTGACTACACTTGGGTTTTTTGGAATTTCTCTTTGGATTTCATCAAGTTATGTTCAAATTGGGCCACAATTTGATTTGTGCTGTTAATAGAAATGTTCAGTTTGGTACAACCTTCATTTATTACATTGTGTTTGAGAAGTAAGTTTTATACTGCTGTTAACTGTACTGTCCTGGTTTTAACTGTGAAATTGTTTAAATTGTAGTGAATTAATGAATTTAATATGTTTTGAATTAATCCAATTAGCTTTATAGAAGATACTTTGCAATATTTGTAATTGCTGTTTTGTGCAGGTATTATCATTTTTTTGTGAGATGAGATCTTTATCTTTGATACCCCTCTTTGTTGCCCACTTCCATAAGATCTTAATGAAACCATGATAGCAAATTAGTTAGGTCAGTTTACTGAGAAAAGCTTTCAGTAAGCAGTGATCGTGGCTTTCTATTTTGTGGAAAAGGACTGACTTGTCCCATGCATGACCTCCCTGGGGTGCATATGTTCTTCAGGTCAGCCACAGGGGACCTTGGTTCTGCCATGTGACACTGTTGCTTCAGTTTCTTACGACTCCATCTATTAAGGTGTGACAGAGTTGTACATGAAGTTTTATGATTGGATAAAAAGTTGTTTTTCAATAAAATTTAACTGGTTAGATGCCTGTTTTCCTGGTTTGTTATTGGTGTAGTCCATTTCTGCTAACTAAGTGTGGCAGGTACTTCTTTCCCTTGGCTTGAAGAGTGGTCTTATCCCTTTTAGGTCAAGGAGGGACTCTTCACAAGAGCACAAAGCTATTCAATATCTAAATATACTTTTGAAAGGAAAATTATAAAGAAAAAGAGAGAGAGAGAGAGATGGAAAAATGTAAAGTATATGCCTTTATGATGGACTGGTATTCTGTCCAGGTGGTGTTCCTGCCTTGATTGCTGGGATAGGCTCTAGCTACCCCATGACTCTGTCCTGGATGAGCGCATTAGAAAAATGAGTGGAAAAAACATTAAGTATATACTTTAAAGTCATGTTAAAGTTTGTGGCGGATGGCCGGGGCCCATGCCCGGCCGCAATGCCCCTTCTGTACTTGATCCCGGGGAACAACCATGGGCCACACGACATCTTCCCCGGAATGCTTGGTTGCAGCCCCCTGGATTGCATCAGGGCCACAGACATGGAATTTCGGGACTCTGCCCTGTTGGGCTCCGTGGCCACCACCAGGGGGAGCTGCAAGGCCTCCTGTGCCCATATGGGTGGTTTTTGCACCACACCCGAAAGTGCAGCCGAATGCAGATCATCAAACACCTGAAGCACTTCTGGGTGAGCTATAAAGGGAGCCAGAAACCATCACTTGGAGAGCCAGAGTCAGGAGGAGGGAGACAAGGCTGCCAGGATGAGTGGAGAAATAGAGAATAGATTTGTGTTGCTTTTGTGTTGTGCTTGAAGGGGACTGTGTTGTGTCTGTGGGTATGGGGAATAGGTAGCCCACAAACGAAGAAAATAAAAGTTTATTTTATGTTTGCCTCCGGTGTCAGTCTGTGTCGGGTCGGTACTCATATAGCGCCTTTTATCACAAGACATACTGGAGCAGCAGTGCTGTTGGGCCTTCATATAATGAATTTAGGAGTAAACCTATCCTGTAATGAAAATGTATTCCATAATGATAATCTTCCATAATCCTAAGGGTATTAAAATATGAAGTTTGTCTTTATTGTAAATAAAGCACATAAACAGGTGATAAGACCCTGTGCCCACCTTGGATCCAAGTGGATACATTTCCAAGCATGTACACAGATTTTTCAGGAGTGTCATGGTGTTTATTGCATAAAAAGTGAGAAATTTACTTAAATATCGCATTACTAGATATTTTATTGCCCATTTTCCCTCTACTCCCAATATACATTTTTGAGAAGTTATTTATTTATGTTGTCTTAAGAATTAATTATGAATGCTTTGAATCACTTAATTTTTTTCTCTGGCACCTCCTGATTTAACAGTGCATGAGAAAACTCTTATATGAAACACTGTCTGACACATCTTTGTGCCTGATTATGCAAGATATTTAGCTTTTTGAGGGGAAACTCCTAATTTTGGCTCTCTAGACCCCAAAAACCTCATATTTCACCATTTTTGGACCATTTTATGTGTAGGAAATATCACCCCAATGATAAAGATGAAAGTGTTAGGTGTCTTCAGAAAAATGATTAGAAGGAGTTGAAGATGTGCTTTCCAAATCAGCCAACCCTTGGGATTCATCCCCTAATAGCATATTTTGGATCAAAGTTACTCCTTTTCTCAAAACTTTGAGAAAACTGGGATAATAAAGATATGTGTAGTGTCGTTTCGTGCTATTTCTTAGGTTGTTGATCACTAATATGATAATATTTTTGATATTTGATTCTTTACCTGTGGTTGTAGCCCTCTAAGAGCCACTCCCAAAACTTTAAACATGACAAATGTCAGGCATAAATGTGAAATTTTCGATTTGGACTATTTCAAGGTCATTGATTATGAATATGATGTTATTTTTGATCATTTACTAGAGAAATAGCTTTTTATGGACCTCTGTCAGAAAGTGAAAATGACAAATATTTCAAATATTTGTTGCCAACTATTCTTGTTTATTATATATTTCTATGTCATAAAATAAATCATTACATTTCTTATGAACATCACAAATCAGGGTGGCTTATTCTAATTCGGATTTTTTGTGTACTGTCACTGCATGGAATCCTAGGTTTCTAAGATTTATTGTTAATATATCATTCAGAATCAATTTATATTGAAGTTTTAGCCATGGATATTTTACATTTTTTAATGAAATCTATAGGTGGTCAGCTTTGGCAGATAGTACTAATTAAACGACAGTCTGTCTAAATCTGAGTTATGCTGCCCATATTATCATCCCATAACCTAATCTCATTTACTAATGAGGACATTTCTTCATTTGACATTTTCTGTTATATGTAGATGCTTTTTCATCACATGTGCAAATGTGATGAGGAGACCATGATCATAATTTGTTAGCAGGTATGCTTGCTTTACTCTGGCATGCATTCATAAATGGTGACTATGCTGATAGGGTCATTGGTTAATCAGATATGTCTGTTGGGCATTAATCACCTTAACCTGCTTTAAGGGACACTAAT
This sequence comes from Polypterus senegalus, assembly GCF_016835505.1. Taxonomy (NCBI): domain Eukaryota; kingdom Metazoa; phylum Chordata; class Cladistia; order Polypteriformes; family Polypteridae; genus Polypterus; species Polypterus senegalus. Next base: position 126,813,121 of record NC_053159.1, on the reverse strand, counting down.
CAATGCTAAGGCAGGGATCTGTGCTGAGTGATGTTGCTTGCCAGCCTTGTCTCCATAGAAACCAATTACATCTGCCTATGTATGCTCATAAAATTGACTAATTTGTAGCAAAGCTGGTGATATGGGAGTATATTAATCTGGCTGTAGAACTTACCTCTCACCTTTATGCAGAAACTTTTTAATCGACACAAACATTCCTTTCTTTCTGTGACTGGTAAGAAGTACTATTGTTTTAATTGTTCAGTTGTTATAGTTTTCTCTTTAAATGTTTGCTTGTTAAACCTTTATTTAAAATTGTGATTGATTAAATTGCTTGGGCACATTAAGATAACTAATCAATTTTTGTTGCTGTTAATTAACACTTAAAAAAACAAAGATATTCGTCTTCACTACTTTGGATGTTTTATTTGATATTTTACAGAAAATTAAAAACTAATTTTCAAGTCAAAACAACATTTTAAAGATTGTTTTCGTCCACCTCAATTATAAACAAAACAACAAAAAAAGAACTGTCCAGAAATCTTTTCTTATTTTTCATCTGAATGGACACTAACCATGTTGGTCTGTGTGAAATGAAAGTGTTTCATATAAATTCAGTTATAATGCCTCTATCTTTGGGAATACTCCTCGTTTGTTAGTTTAACTTTTAACTAAACTATATTTTGAACACAAACTTTTAAATCAAAGTTATGTTAAGGATATTTAATTAGAGAATCTTGGTTTTTAATGCCAAACACAACTACACATGTGAAAGTATGTTATGGGTGAAAATCAAAGAGGAGAGAAGAGATCATTTTAAATGATGCGATTTTCAGCACATGGTTTAATAGCATTGGATTTAGTTAATGAATTGATCAGTCTTGTTAATTACAGTAATAAATGAAACTTCAAGCTACATACTAATGTTTGTGTGTTGTGTGATTGATTGTTTGATGTCCAACTTTTTTGAGAGGAAAGAAACAATTAGACACAGTTTTTAAGTAAAAAAAATGTCTGAGATGTTTATACTATAAATACCATATTAATTGCTATTGTAAAAGGCAAATACTTGCCTTTCTAACTATTTAAAAATTATGAGCACACAAAAGATTTGAAGACAATAGGCCATTCTAACCAAGTGCTCATAAGGCCTGGTACCTTCTCTTTTGGATAGTGTCAAATTAAACTTTGAAAATCCACAAACTGTTGATGCCTACTACAGTACAAGATAAGTTATTATGTGCAACAGTGGTTCTCTGGGTAATCTAAAAAATGTAAAGTTTTTGCAAACTGTTTCTTATAACTAGATCCATCTGTGCCCTTGTGTTTTTGTTGAGAAGCTATTTTAAATTGATGGGCACTTTGCTAATGTATTAATTGTAAACACTTCTGTTATGCCTCAGTCTTACTGTGCTTACACTAGAAAGATTCAACTCATTTAAGTTTTCACCATACCTCATTCCGTACAGTCCAGGATCACGTTTATTTATTTTCAGTGGACTTTCTCTAGCTCTGTTATGTCTTTTTTGGAACATAGAGGCTAAAGGTGCGCACATTATTCTAGCTGAATCCTTACCATGTGTATTTATAGTTTAGGAATAACTTTTCTTGATTTTTACTTGAAACAACATGTTAGTTAACCCAGCATCCTATTAGCTTACTTCATCTGTTGTTTACATGGGATTTGGAGTAATTTATCATCAGCCAAAACTTTGTGACTAACATAGTCCTAATTGTACAATAATGAGCAAATGTTTGACTTTTTAGCTTTCCTGACATTTAGAATCTTTGAGTGTATTAAATGATACACTGTAACACACAACTCCCTCTTCGGTGGTTAAAGAACCTGGAACATGGCCCATTAGGGTTAAATTTCCCCAGCCTTCCTTAGAATGCCTAAGTAATTAGTCCAGAGATGTGAGTGAAATGCCCCCAGTACTATCTGTTTGGGTCTGCCTGGTTTTTCCAGCATCTTCCTCTGCCATCTGATCTAACGTATAACATGGTATTGATCGTTTGACAGTTTATCCCCCAGGAGAGGTGACTCTCTTATCCCCTGGGGTAAACTTCAGTGTGCATGTGTTGAACCGGGGCGGGGGAGGGGGGTATAAGTAAGTCCACACCCATACAATGCCTCTCATCTCCTTGGTAACTCCAGAATGGAACAGAGTCCAGCCCCCTGTCCAGGAGCTTGGTTCCAGATTCTCCCATTCTGTACATTGAGTTGAGCTCGACTATTTAAACGGTACCTCTCTACCTCATGGACTAGCTCTGGTTTCCTCCTCACCAGAGAGGTCTGTGTATGTCCCTAGAGTCAGTTTCGATAGCCAGTTATTGGTCTGCCGAGGCACCTGTCTTTGACATGCACCTAAGCCATAATGCCATCGTCCCATACAACTCCTGCAGGTGGTGGGCCCACTAGAGGCTAGACCCATGTTGCTCAATCAGACTGTTTCTGGGCAGGTCCCATGGGTAAAGGCCTGACTACCAGATGCTGGCCAACAAGCTCCTTCCACCCCAGGCCTGGCTCCAGGACAAAGGCCACTGTTTCCCTTTTCTGGGAAAGGTTACCGAACTCTTGATTTGACTTTTCATAGAGGTCAATATAAATGGCAATTAGTCAGGTCTCTCCCTAGCACTAGTTTGCTTTGAGTTACCCTTCCAGGGGCAGTTATTCTGGACAACTTACTATAGCTCTAGGAACATTAGTACACACAGACCCCTCCACCATGATAGGACAACGATTCACGAAAAGTCTTTGAAGCCTGGTTAGCTTGTGGGACTCGAGAGGCAGTTGAAAATTATAGACAGACCAAAAGGAGTGCAGCAATGGCAGTGGCAGGAGCAAAAAAACTGGGTATTGGAGGAGTTTGGTGAAGCCATGGGAAATTACTTTTGGTTGGTCTCAAAGTGATTCTGGCAAACTTTCAGGTGACTTTGGAAGGAGAAATAGTGCTTTCCCCATGAATTTTATAGTGGGAATGAAGTGCTGCTGACTTCACCCTGGGATATAGTCGGGTGGTGGAAGGAACACTTCAGGGACCTCCTACCCACAAACCTTCCTTGGAGAAAGGTGGGTCAGGGTGCTCTGAGGAAGGATCACCAGTCACTGGAGCGGAGGTAGTTTTAAAATAAATAAATAAATAAATAATGATAATTAATTATTGGTGGTAAGGCTCCAGTGGTGGATGATATTCACCCCTATATGTTAAAAACCCTGCATATTGGGCTGTCTTGAATGACACATCTCTTCAGTATTACGTGGAGTTTGGCATGGAGTGGTGGTCCTCATCATTAAGAAAGGGGACTGAAGGTTCTGACCTATCACACTTCTCAGCCTCTTTGGAAAGGCCTAAGCCAGGGTAAAGAAAAAAAGTCCTCTGGATAGGAGGATCTTGCTGTTTGTCAAGCCTTGGATTCAGGAGGAAAAATATAGATTTCATTCCATGCACAGAACACTGAACCATGTTTTTATTCTCACAAGGATTCTGGAGAGTTCATGGGAGTATCCCCCAGCATTTTAGATGTATTTTGTAGACTTGCAAAAGGCATATGACCATGTATCTCAGGGTGTCCTGTTTGGGGGTGCTTTGGGAGTATGGGGTACTGGGCCAGCTGTTGAGAGTTATTTGGTCCTTCTATAACCAGGGCAAAAGCTAGGTTTGCATTGTTGGGAGTAAGTCAGACTTGTTCCCAGTTGGTGTGGGACTCTGCCAGGGCTGCCCTTTGTCACTGATTCTGTTCATAATTTTTATGGACAGAATTTGTAGGCATAGGCAAGGAATGGGGTGTTTAGTTTGGTGGCTGCAAGATTGATCTGAACCTGCTGACTTCGTTGCTTAGACACACACTGAGGCAGTTTGCAGCTAAGTGTAAAGTGGCGGGAATGAGGATCAGCACCTCAGGTTCTCGGTCATGGTTCTCGGTCATGTGGACTTTGTATTGGTCAGTTGCTTTGAAAAGATAGCTGAACTGAAAGGTAAAGGTCTTGATTTAACAGTTGATTTACATTCCTACCCTTACCTGTGTTAAAGAGCTATATCATGGATAAAAGCAGCAGAAATTAGTTTCCTTTGCAGAGTGTCCAGACTCAGCCTTAGAGATAGTGTGAGTAGCACAGACATTCTGGAGGATCTCAAAATACAGTCATTGCTCCTCCACATCAAAGGAGCCAGCTAAGGTGGTTTGGGCCTCTGGTTAGGATCTGTATCCCCCTGGAGGAGTTAGAAGAGGCGGCAAGACACCAAGTAGGCCAAGTACACATGGACAAACTAGAACACTAAATGGTATGAGACAACATAATGCTGTAACTTTAAATCCTTCAGGACAGACTTTCTCAGTCATTAAGTAGCTCAATCCACCTGTTAACCAAAAATAGAAATTCCAAATGAAAATAAAATGGCCTATAATCCAGTAATTTGAACAATTCACACACAAAAAAAAACCTACAAATGCTGTTATTTTTATTTTGGATTTTAATGTTTCAGTAGCAGAGAACATTTGAAATGGATGGATAAGGACTTACACACTACATGTACACACCTGGATGGCCTTTTCATATGCAGTAATGTGATGTTGTACTGCTTGAACTATCAACTGTAAAACCAAACCATTTGCAAACAGTAGCTGTGATCTTACTGGTTTTAAATACTTCCTTTTCTGATCCTTGCTCCATTTTTTTTGTGCTTTTCCGCCAATGTGAGCAGAGTTCTTAAAAGGCATACTTAAAAATAGTGTTGGAGGCTTTGTGGATTTTTGTTTAACATTCAGAAGAATTGTTGGAAAATCAAATACATGTTCTGAATATCACAATATTGCTTGTTTTTAATAAAATATGGAATCAAATCAAAAATTCGCTAAATTGCCCAGCCTTAATAGTCCCATTCTATTTTAATCATGCCACTTTGCATGCACAAAATTCTGTTTTTGTGGCTGTACTATCTGATATTACATTTGCTTTGTCTAGCTTACAAATAAAGATGTACAAAATATTTATCAAATTATATGCTGTTTTCACAACTGTGTCACATTTGTCTATAGGCTGCATATTTAAACTAGTGCTTTTATGCAACTATGCAGGAGTCAAAAGCAGTTCACAGCTTTTCAGATGAAAAATAAAAATACTACTAATATAAAATATTTTTAAAAGCGCATGTTGTACACATGTATATGTAGCACAAAGAATATTTAACATTTAAATATTAATATTTTCATTATTTTCAAGTATTTAGCTGTCTTTAATGAGAGTAGTCCAAATTTAGTTTTAGCCAATTTGTCAGCCCTATTTTTAAAGCAAATGACTGGCAAACAGAATTAGTGGGCATAAGACAAAAATAACTGAGTCACTTTAAAGTCTGTTTTAAAAGAATTTACCAAACATCCCCAGTGTTAATAATCACTTTCCTAGAGGTGGTCTATTGTGTCATCTGTCTTTTCTATGCTTTTAGGTGGTGGGAGTGTTGGGGAGTTTCTCAATTCACTTCTTTGGAGCTAACAAGGCTACAAAAATGTAAACTATTAATGTACTATTTCCTTAATAATTAGCTGTCAAAAAGTTCCTCATAAATAACGTAAAACTGCACCAAGGCTGATTCACATCATTAATAAGGTAAAATACACATATACCGATATCAGATGTTGAACCACTGAACTTACTTGTAGGAGAGTGAAACATTATGAGTTTGAAAATGGAATCTCTGCAAAAGTTTTGCAATCAAAATTGTGATACACCTACAAAGTATCCAGGAAAAAAGTGCATGAGCATAAATGTGCTTAATAATGTTTAACCATTTCAGGTAAATGATTTCCCTCCCTTTTCCTCCTATTACCTATATACTGTAGTAGCATCTGTCCATATGTCAGTATCTACAATTACACTGGATATATTCTTATTTAGAGGTCTCTATCATCATGTTATCCCACTGCCAGAAAGATGAACCTAAAAACTGCCACTAAGATATGTGCATTCCACTTGAATTTATCTCTGGATTCCTTTCCTTTTTATATAGCTTTCTCATGTCTCAGAGGCCATCATACACTTTAAGCATTATGCACATTATTTTTGCTAATCTTTAATCCACTAACTTTTTTAGTTTTTTTTCTTTGTACTGAAATCTGTATTGAATATACTGTAGTCCTTTAAATGTACATCATAATACCTCAAATAAATACATCATTTATTTTCCCTCTCAGTTTATATGTTTTTTAAAATTTTGCCTTTTGTCTATCTTTACATTTTCTGAACCTGCCCAAAGAGTTTAGCTTAGAATTATCATGGTAATTTAACCAATTTTTGAGTAGCTACTGTGACCAGTAGGGGCTTTGTAGCACCACCAACCTCAGACACCACCACACAAACACAAGTTCCATGTTCAAATAAATGATTTATTATCAACAATACCTTCACAATGGCTCTCCAATACACACAATTCCTCTTTTATTTCTCACTTTCCTCTCCTCCACTCCTCCAGAACATAGTCTGATGGTACTTCTGGGTCAATCAGAAGTCCCAGAAATCATGAAGCATAGCTCCTAGAAGCACCCTCTGGTGGAACCTGGGGACCCCAACAGGGCTGCTCTATGTCACTACAACTCCCAGCATGCCCCGTGGGTATTCATTGGTGTACTTTCCTCCCAGGTTGCTGCCAACTAGCAGTTCAGATGAGCATGTGGCTTGAATAGTCCCTCTGTCCTTCTTTCAAGCTGGAAAACCAGGTAATGTTCCTCTATCTAACCTGTTGGGATGCCAGCGTACCCATTCTTTGGATGACATCCAATGCCCAGATCCTTGTGTAGACATGGAGCCTCCTGCCTCTTTCCACATCTGTTTGCTAAGTGGGCCTCCCGGCCAAGCACAGGAAGTGAGCCCATTCTGGCAGGGATCCAGTTCCAGCCTGCCATTCATCACATTGCGCTACCCTGAGTCGAGCCATTTGAGGCAAGACGGGCAGCCCTGGGAGGGTGTTGTGAATGTTCAGGTTGTCTGGAACAAAAGAGACACTGTTAGTATAACTGTGAGTCCACAAGGTATAATGACTCTGTGGCCATAGCACATAAGGACAATGTCTTCAACCATAGCAGTGGAAGCATTGGAATTTCCCTCTCCTCTACACCTCCAACTTTTGCTTTGTCCTCCTTACTCTCAACTCTGACTTGCCTAGATGTAGCAGGGCAGTTCCTTTTATTTTGAACCCTGAATACTTCCAATTGGATGTCAATGCGATGTCAAGGAAACCACAGAGCACAGCTCCTAGAAGTACCCCCTGATGGAACCCTGGGACCCCAAGAGTGGCTGCTCTACTGTACTACAACTCCCAGCATTTCCCGTTGGTATCCATTGGTGTACCTGCCTTCTGGGTTGCTGCCACCTAGACATTTTTGGGAGTATGTAGCGTAAATAATTCCCTTGTCTATCCTTCTAGCTGGTCTTCCTCCCGGGTAATATTCCTAAACCTGCTGGAATGCCAATGTACCCATTCTTCACATGGCATTCAACGCCCAGATTTTTGTGTGGGCAGTGAACCTCCTGCTTCTTTCCATGTCAATTTGCCACCTGGGCCTCCCCTCCAGGCATGGGAAGGAAATCCATTCTGGCAGGGATACTAGTCTCTGCCTGCCTTCCATCACATTGCATTTAAGGTGAATGAGATGTAGGTTTTGTCTGTCTTTAAAAACATATTTATTATTGCTAGAAAATTAGCTTCTGTACAGGTTTTTAAATGACCGACGCGCAACATGACAAGCAGAGCATGCAGCTTGCCAGCAGATGATCCGACCGCATCTCCTCAGCCGTTCAGCCCCCACCTTCACAACGCGAGCGGCGTTATACATCCTGCAAAAAAGACATTTAACCACACCCGAGGCAGGAAATAAAGGACAAAGAGTAGATGACAAAGTAGAATGTAAAGAATTCAAAAATGTTACACATGCACAGCAGGTTTTCTCGGAAGACACTTTGAAGTCCCGCGAGACTTCTTACACATCACGCCCTACTTACAAACAATTTCTTGGAGACACTTTAACATCCCGCGAGACAAAGAAGTGAGACAAAAGGACGGCTTCTGTATAGGCTTTTAAATGATTGTCGCGCAGTACAACATGCAGATCACGCAGCGCGGAACAAGCAACAGCTTTCTTAAAGGACGGCTGCTGTACAGTCTACGCACAGCGCGACATGCAAATCACGCAGCACGGCACAAGTAGCAGCTGGCTTAAAGGACAGCTGTTGTACAGGCTTTTAAATGATCGACGTTTTGGATATATTTTTCACTAGTAAAGACAAATCTTCAATTTTATATTGTTTGTTTGGTATAGAGGGTGTGACAGATAGGGGGCGCTATCGCTCCCTTGAGCCCTTGTCCAATACGCCAGACAGCAGTTAAGTCCAAATAGTTGACTTTTTATTAATCAACAGTGCACAAAGCACCCTCCTCTCCACTATACTCATTCAATAAACCAATAATCACTACAATAATCAATCCTCCACTCCCAGATGCGTTGCCACCCTTCCACCCAGCTCAGCTCGCCGTCTGGGAGCTCCCACAATCCTTTTATATTCTCTGACCCGGAAGTGTTCCAATCCCCAGTCCATGTGATTCTTTATCACTTTCGGGTCAGATAAAAAGTCCTTTTCTTCAGCCCTGGAAGCACGTCATTCCCCTTGTCCATGTGACTCGGACGTACTTCCGGTGCGTAAGGCAAATAACCATCGTTCCTCCCTGCAGCGTCTCCTAGTGGCCCCCATGGTATCCAGCAGGGCTGTGTATAAAAACTTCAATGTCCATGATGCCCTGCTGGTTTTCGGGGGACCTCCATACTGCAGGGAGGGCTCCACCTGGCGGCTTGGGGGTATTGGCCAGGATGAACGGCCGGCCATACACCAGAAGGGGCAGAGGTTAGGGTTAGGTACTACTGCCACTTTGTTCCAGGGTTCTGGGTGCACTGCCAGAACTTAGTTCTGGTCTGAGTTTACATTTTCATTCCTTATTTTTAGGGCTGCTGTTTAAATTCAACTTTTTAAATCAAAATTAACTGTATATTAATCGGTCAACAGCTCAAAGTAAGGGGTTTTTTTAGTTTTAAGCTCCATCACAATGCAAGTTACTCTGGCTCTTTGATTGATTTTGTCAATATTGCGGTCTTTAAAAATATATGAAGATGAAAATTAAGACTATTCAATCAGTTGCATAAGAACACCAGTTACATTGTTCGTTCAAGGGAAGCTCTTTTTTATTTATTTATTTATTTTTTATAAACAACATATGCAGATACATAAAGCAAATGTCCACAAGGGACCAGTGTCTAGAAACATTCCTTTTAAATGTAACTTAGTTACATTTTCATTACTTAGAAAAAAAAGAAAATATATAATTTACCTTATTTATTTTAAAATGTAATATTGTAATTACTTTTGCATTTCATTTCCTTCTAATAGAGATATGAAACACACACTTAATATATACCTTTTCCTGAACAAAGAGAAAAAAAAAATCACTAATAATTCCAGGTCAGGATGATAACATAAAGTAGGATTTAATGCTGTTAATTTTATTATGAAGCTTCTAGTGCTTCTTATTAGCCTTTGTTATTTCTTAGGATGTCAGTTATAGCATTGAGAACAGTAGAACAAAAGTTTATTTTAAATTTAAATGTAGTGGTCTATATGTAATGTGTGAGTGTGTGTGTGTGTTTTATTGAGTAGTGGGAAAGATACTTGTATGCTGTATAATTTGTACCATATATAAGTTGTGGTACAATGTTGTTTCCTTTTACCTCCCCAACCTTTGCCTCCCAAAGGAAAAAGGTGATGCACTAGTTATCATAGAGTTGGTATATATTCTAGTTCAATCGCGTAAAGTTAAATGGTTTTATTGTCATATTATTCATACACTGTATTTCAGAATACAGTGACACAAAATAACATTCTCCAGGACTGTGGTGCAACATACATAAACACAGGTCAAGTGCAAGACAGGTAAAGAACTATACTATAAGGAATTAGTTAAACGATAATCTTGACATTTTTCAAGTTGAAGTTACTTCTTCGCAATCATAATAAATATCAATTTACCACTTGAAACTGTGTTCTAAAGTGTTTATTTATAAATTAAAAAAAATCCTTGTCTGTTCTTGTAGTTTACAATGGGACTATAGTATATATTACTAGGGGGCTTTGCTCGCCCAACCAGGGCGTGCAAAGTGGCAGCCACTTCGCGTCTCTGGCGCTCGTGTTGAGAAGTGGGAGGGGCTGAACACACGCTAAGGACATGCAGTCAGATTAGCTGCTGGCTTGCTGCTGCTGCTGCTGCTGAGCTGCGTGTTCTGCTTGTCGCAATGCGCGTTGGCCTTCTCTCATGGAACATTAAAGTGTCTCTCGCGGGATGTCAAAGTGTCGTTCGAGAAGATTACGTCTCGACCCCAGATTTTTTTTTATTATAATAGAGATATATATACAGGTAGTCCCCAGGTTACGGACATCTGACCTATGACTTACGAACAGGGCTGCAGCTGCGATGCATGCACCTCAGTAACTGCTGCTCCGTCATCTTCGGCCTGGGGACACTGCAAGTGGTGGCTGGACGGAGGCTGGAGGGGGGCGATTTCGCTGCTCGTGTAGTGTAGTGTCCCTCGGGCAGCTCCAGGTGGCAAGCCTGGGTCCATAATCACCGGGGCCACAGCTATGGCTCGTGTGCAGGACGGAGGCTTGATGGGGCGGATTGCTGTCCGCCCACTACGCTGCCGCAGCTACTGCTTCTTGAATGGGGGAGCGGTGGTGGGCGATTCACTGCCCGCCTTTGGCCGCACAGTGTTCGTTCTCGGTGGGCGGACACTACAGGCAGCATACTGTAGTCGAGGGGACTGTGTGGTGAGATAGTGATGAACCCCCCACCGCCCCACCGCCCCCATTCATTCTCAATAGCAAGCCTGCTTGTACTGTTAAACACATAGCAGGAAGTTGTCTCTCATTCAGTACACCAGACATGTTGACGACGGGTGCCTTCCTGCTGTGATAGCGTGTACAGTGCTGTGCAGAAGAGCTCAACTTAACCTTTTGTCTTCACCCTTCAAGAATGTCTCTGAAACACAAATCTGATGCAAGTGCTGGTGATACAGTAAAGAAGAGAACAACCATCAACATTGAAAATAAAGTAGAAATAATAAAAGGGTCAGAGAGAGGTAAAACTCCATCCATTGACAGAGCACTTGGTTACAGTCGTTCAACATTCGCATTTATTAAAATAATGTACCTGTTCCAACTTGCATACAAATTCAACTTAAGTACAAACCTACAGTCCCTATCTTGTATGTAACCCGGGGACTGCCTGTATATACTGTATAATAGTTACTTCTTAAGTTATCAGAACACTCATAGACAGGAAACCAAAAGCCCTTTCGAAACTGAAGACTCCTCTCTCCCCGTGGTCAAGAGTCCTGTCTTCAAGTCAAAATGTAAGTTCCAGAACACTTTAGGGACATATAATAAAAAATAATTTTTTGGGTGGAGTATTTATTTAAGAAAACATGCATTATTTGTGTATGAGACATGCTTGTGATTAGTGCTGTGCGGTATACCGGTTCATACTGAAAATCGTTTTATATTTTTGTTATGATATGGATTTTTCTTATACCGCAACACAGGTAAAAATAGTCTAAACGATGTACGGAACTTGACGCAGTGGGAAACTTAAGGGGGACCTTTTTCACTGCTACACCACTAAACAAGCATACAACGGAGTACAGTACATGTGTTAGTAGAGGTATTGTGCGGTGAAAATGAACAAAGAACATTCCAAAACTGAAGCTATAGCAGATGATAAAGTTGAACATGATGACACAGTAGAACTTTTTGTGGAAAAAGGAGTCACATCTGTTGTCTGGAGATACTTAGGATTTAAAAGGTTGGATGTGGACCATTATTTTCAAAGGTGTGAATACTGTTTCTATACTACTGGATAATATTGCAAGCCAAGTTGTATTTTTTTTCATACTGTGTAATGTACCTGGGTACTGTGTAATAGTGTGACGACATGTTGACTTTAATTTCGATGCTTTATAACGAGAATAAAGTCGACATTTCTACTTTATTCTCGCCGTTCATCTTAAAATGAATATTTCATTTACTTGATTTTCTCAAACCCTGTCATAAGTTACGTAGCTCATTAAATGCTTTGTGTTGTGTTCCCAGAGCTGTGTTAATCACTACTGCTTCTTAAACTAATTTCCTCTTGCACTAAGAGCAAGTGCAGACAGCACACAGAATACATTAATTTCATGATATTCCTGCTCCCTGAACATCTAGAATGCTAAGATAAATACTTGATATAATTTTCTTGATGAAATGCATTAAAACATGTATTAATTATGTTGGGGGCACAGTGGCATGGAGGTTGCACTGCTGCCTCACAGCAATGGGGTTCCGGGTGTTCCCTGCTTTGAATTTGCATGTTTTTCTGGTGGGTTTTCTCGGCGTGCTTCAGTTTCCTTTCAAAGTCATGTAGGATGGCGGGATGCTGTATTGACCCTGCTAGTGTATGTATTGCTCGTATTCACCCTGTGATGTGTTGGCACCACGTTCAGGATTTCATCGTGCCTTGCACACAATGCTTGCTGGGATGGGCGCAACCCTGAATGGACGGGACCTCTTACTGTGAGGAAGCAGCACTACTGCCTCACTACCGTGCATATTTAATACCTGTTTTAAAGTATTTCATCATGAAAAATTCTTAGCATTCTACATTTTCAGAGAGCAGGAATATCATGAAGTGAATGTATTCTGTGCGGCGATCGCTGCCTCTTAGTGCAAGAGGAAGTCAGTTTAAGAAGAGCGTAGCGATTAACAACTGGGTCGGAGAACACTTAAAAAAGCATTTAATGTGCTACATAACTTATGACGGGGTTTGAGAAAATCTAGTGAATTAAACATTGATTTTAGGATGAAGTTTAGTTTACGACATTCTACTTTAATGACAAAATAAATTACAAAAATAAAGTGGAAATGTTGACTTTAATCATGACATATAGTTTTGTTTTTTTTCTTCACTGTGTCAGTTGTTTTTTTTCTTCACCATGGTCCTAATATGATTCCGTAGGGCTATACCACAAATAGCATTTTAAATGCAAGTTGCAGTTTATGCAAGTTGCAGTTTTATTATTTATGTATATAGCTTAGCTTGAAGCAAGGTCCATATGAATGCAGTTTGCCTTAATGATGGTCCAGTTGGTAAAGATGTCATCACCAAGTTGCACTTGTTTTATTTTATTTTTTATTTTATTTTTATTTGGTGAATACTGTGTAATGCACCTGGGCTTGAAGTCTTGAAGTAATAGTATTATTACTGGAAGTTGCACTATTTTATTGTTATTATGTATTAGTTTAATTATGCAGTTTAATGATGGTAAAGTTGTTTAAAAAGTCACTTTAACATGTCAGTGGACAGAGATTGTTAACATTAACAAAATGTAGTTGGTTTACAAAAAAGTATTTACTATTCCTTTTCTAAGACTTGTTCAGTGCAATACAACTTTTGACAAACACCTCTGGATATTTTACTAAGTCTAAATGCTTCTTTGGATGGTTGAAAATATATTGTCAAAATTTGTGCACATTAAAATGTTTTTTTGTACAATTCTCATGACAGTGGAATAGGTTATTCTTAGCCAGTCTACTGTAGTGGAAATATAACATCCACTCATGCATGGGGAAAAAAATACCGTCCAATACCTTGAAACCAGTATAATTTTGAAAAATACCGTGATATAGAATTTTGGTCATACCGCCCAGTACTACTTGTGATAATGAAAGGAACCTAGAAATAATTATTTTATCATAGATTCTTCATACCGTTTTCTTGATGTAAAGATACTTTTCTTGTTTATTTGCCCACAGCGGATGCCATGGGTGGAGTTCTGTTCAGTTCTTGATTACATGTTATTTGTAGTGCTTGAAGTAGAAAGAGATAATTATAGGTACTCTGCTTTTGCAGCTTTGCTTGTTTAGTTTGTTTGGTCTTTCTCATGATGCTTTTCAAATTTTAAACAATTTCTTAATTGAGTGGGTGGGAGAAATTTCCTCAAAGTCTTGAGCATCCTATTGGAAATGTAATTTAGCGATGAACTGGGGATACTGGGTGTGGGTAACAGTCAAAGCGCGAGGAACTCATTTGCAGCAAGTCACAGCAAGTGGTTAGTCACTGAAACAGAAAAGTGCAGGTTCAGTGCAGCTATGCATACCACCCCACTTTAATCCCTGGTTATGTGCTCAATATTCCCTATTATCGAAGTACAGGGTGGTCTAGATCTAATTATGCAGATCCAGATCATCTGGATGACTTTGATTTATGCGGGGACGATTCCAGTTTGACGCGAAGACGATTCTTCATGTCGTCAGTTCGCACACTTCTTGATGGTCTGGGATTTTTCGCGTGACTTTTTAAAATTATTTTTTATGGTGGTCTACAGAACTGAGACAGCAATTCACATTTGGGCATCAAAATTCAATGTCGATACCAGCTTTTGACTATGACCTTCCAAGGTAACTGCATGCTCATGGCCCTGAATGATACAACAGAGGAAGATGAGCTTAGCAAAATGAGGTGCACAGCCCATCTTGTTTTAAAATGAGTAAATCTCACAACATTGGTTTGCATTTTTTTCCTTGTTAAAACTATATGGATACATTCTTTTGCAAAATGTGTGTAATTTCAAGGCGTTTAAAGGCCTTTTCTCAAGCGTATTTACTGCCTCTATGCTAAATGTAGTTATACTACATTCTCTTGCCTCTCTCTCTCTCTCTCCAGGTACGGTTGAAGCCTGTCTACTCCACATGCTAAAGCGAAGAGCTGCTGGATTCCTGCGCAGTGACAAGATAGCAGCACTCTTTACAAAGATTGGCAAGGTGTATGACATAGCTGGGGAGGTGTGTCGAAAGGTGCAGGAACAAATGCAACAACAACAGCAACAAGCTGATGGAATTAGGTTAGCATTGGAAAGTCCACAGATCACTGCAAGAAATATCTTGTGTCATTATGTATTACCTTTGGAGTGAGAAAAACATTCATTCTGATCAAAGGGGTGGCACTCGGGAAGTTGGTTAAATAATGTTTATGAATATGCTTTTATTAAACTATTTAGTAATTTTTCCCTATGTCTATTGTTCCTTGTATGAAAAAAACCCTTTTAATATTTGAAAGAATTTGCCATTAGCAAGCTTTCAACTGTAAATTTATTTTAAAGCAACAGCAGGGCTCCACTGTACTGATTCTCTAATTCTCGTCATAATTTTAAACACTTCAGTCATGTCACCTTTTAATATCTGTTTGCTTAAACTGAAAAAGTTAAATTTTTTTCAGCCTCTACTCATAGCTCGTATCTCTCGTTCTCCTCTGGATTTTATCCAGCACTGCTATGTCTTTTCATAATACTGTATGGAGATCAAAACTATATGCATTACATTGCTTAAGCATAACTTCCATTGACACTTTCTCCACACATCATGCTATATAACCTAACATCCTATTAGCTTTCTTGATCTCTTCTGTACACTGTTTTGATACAGATACTGATAGTTTACTTTCAAATTTCATGGCTCTATTTGGGTATTCAAATTTAACATTTTTACCATCTATGTGTAATAGTTTGTTTACTTATATTAAAATTCATCTGCCACAGATATGGCCAAGGCTGTATACAGTCCTTGTCACTCGGCATCATTTTAGCTGATTCTGCATTATCTATTCTTCACCTAGCTTAGTATCATCTGCAAGCCGGTACTGATCCCTGAGGCACACCTCTTTTAACATCACAAAATTTTGAAAAATGCTCCACCCCATAACCCTTCTTGTATTTGAACCAATTTTGTATCCATCTACAGGTACATGCTATGCCAGAAATACCAACTTCTTTTAATTTGATCACTAACCTTTCATACTGCACCTTATCAAAAGTCTACTGAAGGTCAAGATTAATAGTATCATATCACTTCTGTTATCTTATGCTTTTTTGCTTCCTCATAGAATTCTTGCATTAAAGTTAAAAATATGAACCCTATCTATTTGCTAATACACCCTTTATTGACATGTGCTGCTCAATATTTTCCTTAATAATTGGTCTCATTATTTTACCTGTGATGCACTGCCTTTTTTTTACAATGTGGTAATATTAGCTAGCTTGCAGTCTTTAGAAATTATCCCAGTGTACAGAGATTTTTGAAAAAATGTGTCAAGGCTTTATGTACAGTATGTACTCACTAACTTCAGTAAGCACGCAAGGATTAATGTTATCTGGTTCTGGTGATTTGTTAATCTAAGTGGTACTTTTTCCTACTATTTCCAAATCACTAAGTACCTCCTTAGTAATCCCTGTTACCTTTGGAAGGTTACTGACTTTTTCATACATATAAACATTAGTAAAATGCATGTTTAAAGCTTTTGCTGTTTCATTGTCTATATACTCTAGTTCATCTTCACTGTTTATAATACTCTTCACCACCTCTTTGACCACTCTTTCTTTTACTACAGAAATATTGAAATAATCTTTTTGAGTCATTGTTTGCCTTTTCTGCAGTATTTCTCTTCAACTGCCTCGTAGCTAATATCCCTTCTAACAGTTTCTCTCATTCTATCATATGCCCTGTGGGTAGCACTGGAGTTATTAGTCTTAAATGGCTCTTATATATATATTCGGATTCAGCGGGTTAGCAAATGGATGGATGGATATATATATATAAAAAAATAAGCTGTATAAGGCATATATATCTATATATCTATATATATATATCTATATATCTATATATTTATATATTTATATATATATATATATATATCTATATATCTATATATCTGCCTTATACAGCTTATTTTCTTTTGTAATTTCCCTTTCCACCCCTTATTTATCCACAACAGAGTTTTGTTTAATTTCTTACTGCTTCCAAATATTAGGATAAACTTGTCCTGGATTACATGTAACCACTTTAAATTCTTTTCCACATCTTGTCAACTGTCTTGAAACATGGAAGCATATCACCGTATATCTTTAGTAGGCTCTGCCGCATCTATTCATACTTTTTTCTACTAAAATTAAACTTAACTGTGTCAGTTTTTGGATATGCAGTCTACCAACATACCGTGAAATGTGTTATATTGCCGAAGCTAGATCCAAATTGTTCAATCACACCTATCCCCAGAATCCTATACAGATTATTAGTGAATGACAAATCTAGACAAGCTTCCCTGCCATGTTAGTGATTTAACATACTCTAGTGAAAAACAGTTATTGATTACATCCAGATCCTCGCATTGTTGTGCTGTGCTATTTGCAAGACTAGCTTAGTTAAGTAATTAAAGTCCCCTGTGACTAAGTTTGGGTCAATAATACCTTTCCTAAAATAAGGCCTCAATTACTAATGCTTTCTAGTCAAATTCCAGCATTGTCACTAAGCTGTGGCTTAGCATCTATTTGAAACCTTATATTCAAATCTATTTTACATAAATGGTGACTCGTGCACCTTTTCAGTTCATCCTGTTATTCCTGAATAATTTGTACCTGTCTGTTATAATCTCCATGCCATATCCTGTTATTTTGCTAGATTTGTTATTCTTATTGTGTCATAGCTATATGTAGTTATTACTGCAGTGCAATTATGTTTACATTAATGTTCATGATTATTTTGTTCTAATTAAAATGAAAAGCTTGCAAATGTTAAATCTGGGTATTTGCATACTGATTTGAAGTTATTTTGCAGTGTTTTGATTTATCAGTGTCTAATATTAAGTAACACTAAATGTAAGAACATTTTTTTATTGTGAAAATATCATACTGTGGGAATATTTAATCGTGAAGGCTAAATTGTAATATGAATTATATCATAGGCAAAGTGTATTGTCTCATGCCTAACCGATACACTTTAAGCAAATTGCTGAATGTGTTTTTATCTCTTGCTAAACTGAGTCTGTCTGTTTCACTAAGAAACTTTGTCACTTGGCTGTTTCCATTTTTTCTGCATCAATGCAACTATTAATAGTATAACTATTTAAAACACTATTAAAATGTGTTTTTTTTACCCTTCCCTTTCTCTTCATGGTAATGCTCATTGTTCTGAGTGAGTTGTACATGAGAGAGAGAGTTTAGGAGCATGTGCTGATGCAGCACATTGCCGTGCCCACCACATGACAAATCAACTCAGGATTCCAGATTAGGACCCGAGTGCAGCCATGCAACGCATGACACCTCAGCACCACACTATTTCAGATGGAATGGAACAGTGTGAGGTTTTTTTATTATGGTGGCTGGAGTGCCAATTCTGCCACCAACCCTCAGAGTTAAATAGTATTCCTTTACTTCTTTTCTTGCTGGTGATCCCATTCACATATTAGCATATAAGAATCTAGCTAATTATTTACTTATATACTGCTAAAGCTTATGTCACATTACATGACTTCTAGTCAATGGATATATCAGATTTGCAGACAACAGTTGCTAACCGCATTGCCAGACCATGTCAATTTAAACGACTGAAAATCGCTGCCCATCACAAAGTTACCAATCTGCTGATCTTTCAGTGCAGTTGTGCTTGCATCTTTTTTGACTGCCAGTTCCATGCTGCC
Source organism: Polypterus senegalus (assembly GCF_016835505.1). NCBI lineage: Eukaryota > Metazoa > Chordata > Cladistia > Polypteriformes > Polypteridae > Polypterus > Polypterus senegalus. Next base: position 126,794,543 of record NC_053159.1, on the reverse strand, counting down.
TGATGGAGCCAGTGTTCTTTATTCTTTGTTGCTATATTAAATGCATTGTATTTCCTAATGAGTATTCATGGGTTGTCAGCTCTTGTGCTCACAGAGCCCGCCAATATGGCTAAATTTAAAATCAAACCTGTTTGATTTTGTTGGAGCAAGTTGCAGACTAGATGGACTGTCTCTGGGTATATCACATTAGGTGATTAGCTTCACGGGAGCATGCCACCTACTACCTAAAATTATGTAAGGGAAGGCTATGACTGAAAATTGTTCTGAGAGTCTCTTAATAGTCTTAAGCTGCACTATTCCTGCTGCCTCCCCCGCTTGAGTTGTGCTACCTGTGTCTCTTTGTCTTTATGGGTTGCTGCCTAGTTGCACAAACAAAAATCTTCATACACAACATGCCCTTGATCCTGAGCAGTTTTTAAAAATAAAAATGGATCAAAATCCTCCTACACAGGAAGCAAACTGTAATAAAAAATACATCTTGGCTCATTTTTGGTAACCAAAAATGAAGTTTTAGAAGCAAATATTATATTTTAATTAAGTTTCACACATAAGCAATGTACAGAATTTTGGTATAATCTACCAGCAAGAATGATGTCAACATGCAGTTCGTGGGCTTACATTCACAAAGCTCCAATCCAAATCTTTGTTACGCTTCCTATTGTATTAACAATTCTGTTTGTGCTTGTTAATTTTTTGGGTAGGTGGATTTTAAACAGTTTCCATTAGGCTTGGTATTGGTTTTTCCACCCTGAAACTAGATGAATTGGAGGCACCCACTAGGGTGGTCTTAGCTCTCCTGGGCCATTTCTCCTGGCAGGTTGCAACTACCTCTGTAATGTGCATCTTATCCCTTTCGGTATCCAGTTTCCCTGCCAAAGCCTAAGATGCATCTTAAGTTAAATGATTAATTATAATGTCTGCATCTTATTCCTTTCTTCATGTAGTTTTCTTTTGATATCCAGCTTCCTTGCCAAAGCCTAAGATGCATCTTAAGTTAAATGATGACTGTAAGTTGATTTAGTGTGAAAAATGTTAATATCTGAGTATGCTCTATTTTGGACTATTGCTTGATTCTGGACTGACTTCTGTCTTGTACCCAGCACTGTCAGGATAGGGTCCTGCGCCCTAAAACCACCTATTGAAATAAGTGGCTTAGAAAATTGTGTGATGAATGGCTATTATGAGACAGAGCTATTTTTATTAGCAAATACAGTATTTAATTAGGAAACTACAGGAACTGAAGGTTGAACTAGATTGTGCCAGAATAAATAACTATACATGTATGTTTTAAGTAATTTCATTTCCTATTTCAAGGTTAACAAGCTTATTGATATTCAATAGTTGATGTCAACAAATTATTTTGGTTTTTTTTTAATATTGCTTTAATCTTCTTAAATATCTCTACCCCTCATGTTACAGCCAATAACACCATACATTGTTAGTAAAGCTTTCAGCCAGCAGGTGCTGCAAAGTCTTGATTATAGAAAAGAAATTGATCAAGATAGCATTTTCTTATGTCCACTGAAGAGTTATTAGACCACAGATTAGGTTGTTTGTGACATTTAATCATTTTAGTCTTCCAGAGCTTTTTATTTATTTATTTTTTTTTTTTGGGAACCTTTAATTTTTCACTGACCTAAGCAAAGATTAAATCCATTTAACTCTTAATTAACATATTAAATCCTATGGATAATCTTTACCTACAAAGTGTGTAAAAGAAAAAAACACATTTACTGTACATTAATGTTCTGTTTGGTTGGTGTCATATATTGTTAGTCATTTAAAGAAAAAAAATGGATATAGCTGATTCAGTTATAAATTCACACATCAGATAAGCTCTTCTTTGTCTTTTTTTTTTTTAAATTTTCTATTAAATTCTGAAATGAGAAGCTAAAGAGGTACCAGTATTTTTCTGTTCTACTTTTATATTATTCAATTATAGTAGCTTTATAGAATATTAGAAAACATGGATCTACTATTTCCTTTTATTGCCCTATTTGGGAAGACTGGTAGTGTGAATAGGGAACAACGTTACATTTTTAGTACTGATTAAAAATTTTCATAGATCTAAGATGAGTAAAGTTAATGGGCAGCATTTTTCATTTGAAATGTCTAGTCAGTTAGTAAATAATAATGTTACATTTATTGAGCGCCTTTTACAAACCCAAGGTCGCTTTACATACAGAGTAAAAAAAAAAAAAACACAGTGAACCAGTACTGTGAAATCAAATAATAAACCATCACCAGAAATTCACAGCCACCATTTAATTTTTTGCATGTTAGACAATTAAGTGTGAATAAGGGAGGAATGGGAGTGATGTTCTAAACTGACTATCATTTTTAAAGCCATGGAAATGTATATACAGGTTGGCACTTTCTTATTACCATAACCATGTATGTAATTAGGTTTAAAAAAAAAAAAAAAAACCTAATTCCTGCCCCAGGAGACCACTATATAATTGTTGTTAGCAGGGACCACAATGTTTTTATATCTAATTTTATTTTCACTCAATCACCTCCTCAGAAACAATTGGGTGTTTCTTTCTTGATAATAATATGCCTTCTTCTATACAAATGTACAGTTATTTTTCTGCATTTATTATGGAACTATCAATTACAGATCAGTCTTTGATATCTTTGGTGCATCTTTGTGGAAATCTCTCCAAAAGGCTAAGTAATTGCCTGATCTGAATATAAAGGGGAAGTAGCATGCTAAGAGCATGAGTTCTGACTTAGCCTAGAGTAGAATAACTGTTCCTTCAATCCTTACTTTATTCTAAATAAGATTTTGAATGTATGGTGTGTGGGGTTCTGGAAAAGATTTAATGGCATTTGTGTGATTACTGAGATGACTGGTACTTTATTTTACTCTGTGTTTTAAGATGTTGCTGTTCCAGCGAGAAAAGTACAATGAATGGGCAGATACATACTTTCCATTAGTTACAGTATATGCATTATGGACAGTGCATTGCAGTTCAAATTAGGCATAATATCTTACCATTTTTCACCAAAGGTAAATGAAAAAAGGTGGGTAAAAATAAATTTTCTTATGCTATTATCACACAGTAGCAGTTTATGTGTGATTTTTCTATGCTGTGGTGTGCAGATTCATTTTCTTCCTTTTTAGTTATTTTTGTGTGTGTTCAGACCATAGAGTGTTGGTGTATGTGTGTCTGTATATTTATTTATCTGTTTGTTTATTTAAAAAGCTTCTGTAAAAAGCCTAATTGCCACCTGCAGACAAATAAAGTTCTATATATCTATCTATCTGTCTGAATTGATCTATGCTATACTATAGTTATAGTTAAGGACTTTAAGTTTAATCAACTTTTATAAATTTGTTACAAACATTTTTTTCAGGTCAGTAGTTGAAGGCAGTGAATCATATACTGTACAGGTGCTGGTCATAAAATTAGAATATCATGACAAAGTTGATTTATTTCAGTAATTCCATTCAAAAAGTGAAACTTGTAAATTAGATTCATTCATTACACACAGACTGATGTATTTCAAATGTTTTTATTTCTTTTAATTTTGATGATTATAACTGACAACTAATGAAAGTCCCAAATTCAGTATCTCAGAAAATTAGAATATTGAAGACACCTAGTGCCACACTCTAATCAGCTAATAAACTCAAAACACCTGCAAAAACCTTTAAATGGTCTCTCAGTCTAGTTCTGTAGGCTGGGGAAGACTGCTGACTTGACAGTTGTCCAAAAGACAACCATTGACACCTTGCACAAGGAGGGCAAGACACAAAAGGTCATTGCTAAAGAGGCTGGCTGTTCACAGAGCTCTGTGTCTAAGCACATTAATAGAGAGGAGAAGGGAAGGACAAGATGTGGTAGAAAAAAAGTGTACAAGCAATAGGGATAACCGCACCCTGGAGAGGATTGTGAAACAAAACCCATTCAAAACTGTGGGGGAGATTCACAAAGAGTGGACTGCAGCTGGAGTCAGTGCTTCAAGAACCACCACGCACCGACGTATGCAAGACATGGGTTTCAGCTGTTGCATTCCTTGTGTCAAGCCACTCTTGAACAAGAGACAGCGCCAGAAGCGTCTCGCCTGGGCTAAAGACAAAACTGCTGCTGAGTGGCCCAAAGTTATGTTCTCTGATGAAAGTAAATTGTGCATTTCCTTTAGAAATCAAGGTCCCAGAGTCTGGAGGAAGAGAGGAGAGGCACAGAATCCACGTTGCTTGAGGTCCAGTGTAAAGTTTCCACAGTCAGTGATGGTTTGGGGTGCCATGTCATCTGCTGGTGTTGGTCCATTGTGTTTTCTGAGGTCCAAGGTCAACGCAGCCGTCTACCAGGAAGTTTTAGAGCACTTCATGCTTCCAGCTGCTGACGAACTTTATGGAGATGCAGATTTCATTTTCCAACAGGACCTGGCACCTGCACACAGTGCCAAAGCTACCAGTACCTGGTTTAAGGACCATGGTATCCCTGTTCTTGATTGGCCAGCAAACTCGCCGGACCTAAACCCCATAGAAAATCTATGGGGTATTGTGAAGAGGAAGATGCAATACGCCAGACCCAACAATTCAGAAGAGCTGAAGGCCACTATCAGAGCAACATGGGCTCCCATAACACCTGAGCAGTGCTACAGACTGATTGACTACATGCCACGCCTCATTGCTGCACTAATCCAGGCCAAAGGAGCCCCAACTAAATATTGAGTGCTGTACATGCTCATACTTTTCATGTTCATACTTTTCAGTTGGCCAACATTTCTAAAAATCCTTTTTTTGTATCGGTCTTAATTGATATTCTAATTTTCTGAGATACTGAATTTGGGACTTTCATTAGTTGTCAGTTATAATCGTCAAAATTAAAAGAAATAAACATTTGAAATACATCAGTCTGTGTGTAATGAATGAATCTAATATACAAGTTTCACTTTTTGAATGGAATTACTGAAATAAATCAACTTTGTCATGATATTCTAATTTTATGACCAGCACCTGTACATATAATTAATTTTTGATGGGCTTGTTAATTTCAGTAAGGTTTTCTCATTATTATAATGTTTAATGTAACCAGATTTTCTTTTGTGTCATTCTTTTTAGTGACCTTTTTAATTGTTCAGTTATTTTTATCAGCTCAATTTTTTCTTGACATATCAACTAAATGCAACATCCTGACATGTGCTGTGATATTTCAATGTGTGGCTTCTTTCTAAACAAACAGCCAAACAAGACTGTAAAGAGTGCCAATGAGTGATAATTTTAATTTCATTACTTTGATTCAGTATGATGTCTGCCACCTATTTATATGCAAAAACAGTCTTTTTTAAGTATGTAACAGTATGAATGGCTTCAGTACATTACAGAAGCTTTTAAACAACTGACACATTAATAAATACAACTCATTTTAAAAGAAGTATTCTTAGGATTTTTAAATATGAGGGAATTGTGTGATGTTTAAAAATTTTAGTTTTCTAATTTAGTCACTCTGCTAATCTGCTTACTAGAAGAAACTACGGATATGTATCACTCTTTATTCCTTTTTTCTGATATGCATCTTATATAGTATAGATACACATAAAAAAAGAAATTGCAGGATTATGTTATTTTTAAAAATGACACACATTTCACATGGTCAGAGTGAAAAAAATAGGGCAAAGTGGATTAACATTTCAAAAGGTGCAGAAGACCTGTATTGCATTGTGATTATGAACATTGGTCATTGGTTATTTGTACAGTAGATACAGTATTATTATTAAAACATTTAAAAGATATTATTAATGTAGTAATTAAGTAGACCTTTTATTTTCTTCTGTTCCTTTACCAATTGGCCAGAGCCACTTTCAGCTTGATTTTTCTTATATTCCTACATTTTCCTTTGATTCCTTGAGTGTCACCATTTTTTGTTATTCTGATACAGTATATTTATGCATGTAAATACTGAATTTTTCTGTATTTTGCATGTCGATATTTTAGAGTGTATTTTGAAATGTTTGTCAGTCTATTGACTGAGAAGAGTGTTATACAAAAATAGTACTGTATATTAAAATGTATATATACCATGTTACTTTCAATGGCAAAATATATTTTGTAACATATTGCACAAATTAAGTGAAGTACAATGTAAGCACAAAGAAGTTATATGATAAATCTGGCTTATGCACACTGCCATTGGAGGATAATAAAACCCCAAAATTTTGAATTCCAGGTGAACAGCTAGTCTGATGTGTGACGTTACATACAATTGAAAGTATCAGTTGGATGGGGATGAAAAATGGTACTTTCATTCTGAAAGAAATTATTGCTAAGAAAGCCTATTAATTAATTAGGTAAAGAATTCAGAGACCTACTAGAATAATGAAATGTAATTTCATTCTAATCTGAGCTTGCTATGTTACTTATGAAACTTGCTTTACTATTCATAACAATACCTCACACTTAAATAAAAGTCATTTATAATTGTAATTTTTTTTTCTCAAGTTCACACACCCTGTTAGCTTTTAAAAACACTTGGTTCTGTTCACAATACAATGTAGTTATACAAGTCTAAATAAATTATACATTTTATTAACTGATGTATGCAAATATATATGCAGTATATGTATATCTTTATATATAATGTAATGTAAAATCTCTGAGATTTACAAAATTGTTACAATATGCATTCATTTTAGAAGGAAATTAAGAACAGAAAAACCTAGGAATAATGAACCAGTTAGGTTTAGACTAAAAATATTTGTATACCTTTTCATGATGCTGGAATTATTTTCTTTCGGCAATGGGGGGAATTACATTTGAAATAGGTTGTTACCTTGTTTTTTCTTTTCCTGTTTGTTTAATAATAAGCCTCACTTCTCTTTAGGAGAGCGCAGTCAGTTGGACAAGAAACTCTGAAGAGGCAGGGTTCAGTTGTGGGCCGAACCCCTCCAATGCTTACTCCCCAAGCTGTCAAGCATATCTGGGTCCGCACAGCACTTTTGGAGAAGGTCTTGGACAAGATTGTGCAATATATTGTGGACAACTGCAGGTTGTTATTCCAAAATGCTTTATATTTTTTATTATATACAGCTACAAAAATATGTTGAATATATACTGCATGTCTAATATTTTAATTTTTATGTTCCATCTTACTTTAGACATAATTCAAATGAACATAATGTACTAGAACCTAATATTATTCTTGAATTATCTGAATCTGGACCCAAAGTATGTGGATCCCTATTTTCTAGTGAATTTATGTATTTATTTTATTTTATTTTGTTTTGTTTATTATTATATTTATTTTGTTTATTTTTTTATTTTTTCACTTATTTCCCCTAAATCTATCAAAGCAATTGAGGTCCTCTTTTCGAGTTACCTACTTAAAGCTCATAGTAGGGTATGAAAATCCTGCTATTTGTTATGCTAGTCGCAAGCTTCAAAGATGATTGGCTGGACTTTAGCTTTGATGTAGTACACCTTTCTTTTCCAGCCAACCTCTGTTAATGGCCTGCTGGCAAAAGGGGATCTGAGCAGCTGCAAGAATGGTGCACATGTGTTGAAACTATTGGGAGACTCGGTGTTGAAGACTTTAAAAAATGCTCTCAGAAACCAAAGAGCTACCTGTTCACAAAAATCTACACTTGAAACCAAACAAGAACCTGATGATGGTTCTATCACTATAATTTAGTCTAGAAAATGGTGATAAACCTAAAGGCAAGCTATAGCCAGAATCTAGACATGAAACCATACTAAAACCTGAGGGAGAGATATAAAACTGTACTATTACCTAAAGGTGTGTTTTCTACAGGATGTAGCTTAAGTTACGTTACAACACGTCAAAGAAATTGTTAAAAGCAAAGAAAAACAAATAAGAACTACATAAGAATAATAATGAATAAGTAACACAAAAATTATTAACTTTCATAAGATAGATATATAATTAATACAGATGTAGAGTCCTTAAGTACATAATTGTTTTTTAAATCTCTAAAAATGAGTCTGATTATAAACTCAGATGGCCAGCAGAACAGAAAAAAATAAAAAAAATCTAAATCTGCAGGGGTTCCAAGGCCAAACGACTGCCCAGCACCCACTGAGCATTCTACTTATTATAAATTTTCTTAATTCATTCCTTAATGTTTTTAAGGCTTTGTCTTAGAGAAATGAAGGCTTTGTCTTAGAGGAATCGAGGCAGTTGGTCTCATGGGAAGTTGGGATATCTGCTTTCGTTCCAGCATCACACGTGATTGTAGAGTGCTTTGGTGAAGTGGTGGTAGTCGTGTAGAACGGCACCTCCGAAGCACTGAAAAAGACAACAGAGGAAAGTATAGATTAATAATGAATGTAAATTTATTTAAGGATATGATAATTCTATACATATCTAGTTTATTAAGAACAGAACTAAAATGCAGCTACAAAAAAGCAAAATTTAAAAAGTGAGTTTTTGGGAATTTTTAAAAATGTTCCACAGTGTTACTGTTACTTTTCAGCAAAAGAGATTGAAAACAAAAGGTGTAAAGCAACAAAAAAAAAAAGTTAGGCAGTTTTGGCAGGGTTCAAGTAACTAGTTGCTATAAATACAGTACCAATAAACACAGATGCCAGTGTATTGACAAAAGCACTACCTGACAGAATTGAGAATATAGAACTCTCTGCTGTCTTACATAATTGAACTGGATAATTAAAGGATAGACCTTCATTTATTTGTAGTAATACATATGTTAGTTGTAACTGAATCCCCTGAGAGATTGTTATCTCTGAATGCAGAAAAAGCATTTAATAGACCTGAACTGACTATTTCCTTGGATCATTGGATAAATTTGGTTTTAGACCTAAAATGACTACATTGCTCAGAATTATCTATACCATATATTATGCCTCAGTTTTGTCCAAACTGGTTCCTGAGTCATTTTACTTAAATGCAAGATTGTTAAGAAGGTTTTCCTTCCTCCCTAATTTAGTTTACTACCCCTATTAAACTACTCATGATTTACCTACACGTTTACCCAGAAATACAGTGAAATTCAATTTACTAACTTAACACAAATGTAATTCTTCATATCAATGGTTTTTTGCTTTGTATAACTGATCTTGAAACAACTCTTTAAGTATAAGTTACATAAAGTGGATATATTTCTGTTAAAATTTCAGTCTTAAAGTTAAATTAAAACAAAAACATTTTTCCAAGTTAATGCCTCTGCCCATAGGTCTTTTTAAAAATATTTCAGGTTCACTACGTTATAGCAATTTAAGGCCTAGGAGTCATAGTTATGCAATGCTCTTTAAAGATTTATTCAATCGATCAACAGTCTTTTTAATTTTGTTAATTATGGCGATATCCATCACTTAGCATAAGTTAAGAAAATTAATATATTTGAAAAAGTCTTTACCTCTTAATGCATGCTTATTCACATAAAAACAGCATTCAATAATTAGTAACAGCCGTAGTTTTTTTTTTTATTTTATTAAATGCCTGTACTGTATTAACTTTGAATTAACAAATCACGGCTTCAGAATCTAAAACAGATTGTGGTCTTCGGTTCCCTAATTCTCTCTTATTGCTGTGCAGAATATCCTTATATTCTGGGAATCTGGAATGACTCAAGACATTTCTGAATCTATACTACATGGTTAACCATCAAAAGGAGATCTAACGTCATGTCTAAACTTTCACATTTAAGAAATAGAGTGCTTTAAAACACACTTTTTCTCAATAATTAATGATTATAACTTAAGTCAAAAGTTTTATCTTTCACACAAAAATAAATAAGTGTAATTTAATTTCTACCTTTTATCTACTACAGAAATGTTGCTGAAATATTTCCTACTGATGTAGGAGTTATATTGTAACTATGCAGAACCTTCCATTACACCACACCTTTAGATAACCTGAAATAAACAACCTGCCTTTAGGATAATGAATAGTAATCAGCCTTACATAGCATAGACTGTTTCAGATGTGCATTATTTCAGCTGAAAGTTTTATATGCAACACCTCTTTCCTTATTAAGACTGTCAAAAGCTACAAAGGATAAAATCCAACTAGTGGTAAAATATGTGTGTTTTTAAGTGCTGCATGTAAGTGCTGTACAGTTGTCTTGACAAAGTCCTCACCTCATAACCTTTTTGAATTCTGTCTTTGCCTATGTTTCAGATTTTTAAACTTGCCATAACTTGTCATTGTAGTAACATGTGTAATACGTGTTGTAGTTTTTCATGATAAGTTTTGTTACACTATTTACTCTTTTGATTAATTTATCAATCAGAGCAAAATGTACTGTGCTTTTAAAATTTAGGAAAGAAATCATTCACTTGTCAAGTGACAAGTCACAGATGGCCAGCTTTTTATTAACACCATCCAAGTACAACAACCTAAACTAAATGCTGATTAAGGTAAATTGCTCTAAAATCTCTAGCAAAATTGCCAACCTATGATTTCCCTAGTATTATCTTGCTTTTTTTTTCTTTGCTTTCTTTGTCTTTAAAATGAATAACTCAATAACTCATGAGAATTTTATAGATGTAGTATTTTTCCTTAAAATTATTTAATAAAGGAGAATGAATGTAATATATTTTTTGATTGAAAATGATTATTTGTAGGTTTACTAGAAATATTATTGTTAGACCACATACTTGACTGCTCTGAGATTCACATGTGAGTATAAAATAGAAATTTAGTGGACAGCACTCATCTTTAGTTTTTTTAAATGAGTATTAATAACCTTCATTCTGTATTCTCACATTCTGGCATTTTTATTCATTTTCAGCATGTTGTGACTAATGATCACTTTATCTGTTTGTACAGCAAATACTATGAGAAAGAAGCCCTGATGCATGATGCTGTTTGTGGCCCTATTCTGGCAGCTCTTCTTGGTGAGTGGCTGGAGTTTTCTTTTGTTTATATGACTTTTTTAACTTTCTGAAAGAAAATCATTAAATGATATATTTCAAAAATTATCTTCCTTAGTTGTTTGGTAACATACATGAATGAAAGAATTAGACATTTTTAATTAGTTAGAAATTTGTGACCTTTAATATAATACCAAGCTTTAATAGTAAGCTACATACTACCTGTTAATTGATTCTTACTATGAATACAAATTGCCCATCTAGATTCATTAATTAAAAAAAAATAATAAAAAAAAAACTTCCTCTATATTTATATATAAATATCTATATTGCTATTTTGCTTTTAGTATTTTAAAGAACAATTTCTATATTCAGAATGCTAATGTCTATAAATACATAGATTAGTGAGCAAATTGGCCCACTAAAAGGGCTAACTTACAGTAATTCTGAAGTTTGAAAATAATTTTTTAATCTGGTGTGTCATAGTTTCTTATCATAAGAAATCCCTACCCTCTTGGCTTTTTTGTGGATTGTTTAGTCAATTCTCACTAGACTAATGAATAATTTTAATTTACAGATTTCTTGTGTAATTTGCAGCTCAGCTACTTTGTTAGCCATAGACTAAATATCTTGCAACATTGAGCACAGTATAAAGAACTATCATCTTCTCTGCAGTTGGACCATGTGCATTGGAATACACCAAGCTTAAGACATCTGACCACTTCTGGACAGATCCTTCAGCCAATGAATTGGTCCAGAGGCACCGCATACATGGGGCTCATGGCCGACAAGACTCGTCTCCCTCTAAGCGTCCTACTCTTGGAGTGAGTACATAAAAAATGGTGGAAAGAACTTATTTCTGTTGTTATATTAAAATGAAAAGAAGAAATTTAGTTTGGCATTCTTCAATAATATAATATTCAAAGTCAAACCAGTGTTGTTTGGATAGGCGCCTCTGTAAATAGGTCACATAAGTGAATATTGGCTTAATTTGTCTCCTAGCTCTTGACTTTATCTTGTGGATAGAAAAGATACTGCAAACTTTGCTAAGAAAAGAGAATCTGCAAATGCATAAAATTGTCCAACTTGACCTTGAACAGTTCCTCATAAAACAGTATTTAGGCTTCACACATTTAGAAGTGAAGAAGTAGAGTGACTTAATGTGTTTGGTAAAGATGCGGTTTTTCCAATCAAAGGAAAACATATGTTTGGGAAATGCCCATAGTCCTATTTAGAAATTAAGCTAGTCCAGTGTAGCTTCTGGAGGTTAAATTTGTCTCTCTGGTATGGTTTGGGAGAAGATGATACCAGGTGGAAATGTTATCATCTACTTTAACAATATATATAGTATCAATTATACACTGGCTCACCACAGGTACATGGGGCATCATGTTCTTGCTTAGGTAACACTATAATGAATGATACTACTAAAGTTGAACAGAGTCCGCAGACCCATGAATGTCCCTGAATATAGTGGTATGGGCTGAAAAGGAATACCATGTTTCTAGAAGTGAGTAAATGCAGAGCAGATATAGCTGAGCGAAGTGTTTAGCTTATACATTCACACACAGGAGAAGATATGGAAGGTGTTAATGCTGTGTATTGCATGCTCATACATCTGGTTCTCATGTGGCATCACATATCTTTTGCAGAGGCTTGGATCATTAGTGAAAATGTTCCATATACACCAGACAATCCCTATGGTACTAAAAAAGCTCATTACAAAGATGGGTTGTTGTAACCATTAAACACCCAAATACAAGGGTCTCGCTATATATTGTTTAGAAATAATAATGCAAGTAATGTTTCTGATTAGACATGCTACTCTGATGTTAAGGTGAGCCTTAGAGCATACTTGTCCTGTTGTTAAGGCCACAGGACACACTACAGGATGACTTTTCCTCCTTAAGACTTACTTGATCTGCTGATAGGGTGCTTCTCCCTCAGTCTTGGTCAGCACAGGAAGTTCAGTCACTTTGGGTGGATTCAAATGACTTTGTGAATCTGACTTTGACAGTTGGTTCTGCAAGCACATTCTGCCTCTCCCTCTCTGTAAGACAAAAGTTGGTCTTGTCCGTTACAGGAGATGGACATCTGAAGTGGAACTCCGTTAGCAGCAGTGTTAATTTTTCTCGTATTTCTATCATCCTGTGGTATCCTGTATTTACCCAACTCGAGGAGGTTCTATTACAGTATATGCAAGCATATGTAAACATGACCGGTAAGAAAGGGGCTCAGAAAAAAATGGAAAAGAAAATCAAAGCTACACCCAAGCCTAGACAGGCATCAAGTCCAATCTCAAGGTAGGGCCTTACAGAGACTGACCTGGAACAGACAGGCGAAAGTACAGATCTCCCGGGGCACTACATAGTCTCCAGTTGAGAGTGAATGTGCAGGTGATGCAGGTCACGATAGCTCGTCGATTCCAGAAAATCAATTGAAACTGGAAATGGCCTTGCCTTTCGTGTTTTATCTATTCCTCACGAGCCGGGAGCATTGGCTGTAACAGGGCTTGTCACTTCACCTGATGAGCACAAAGGCTGAAAAGATCTGTCCGAACTGAAGATAATGAGCAGTGCAATGGCCACAAAGAAAAATATAAAGAAAAACGAGAAGCTGCGGCAGGATATTAAAGACCTGGAGGTACATGTAAATAATCGCTTTGAGGCAGCCTTTAAAGGTATGCTAGAAAAAATTTAACAAATTCAGGAAAATGTGTCGAAGTTTGAGAAAAAACTGAGAGTACTTGGCGATCAGTTTGAAGACGTTTAGCAAACATTCACAACTCGAATTGAAACAGCCGAACATCTGGCATCTACTGCTGACGGGAAAGCAACGGCTGCAAATTCCAAATGCAAAAAACAGACTTGCTGTACTGGAAGATGAATGTAGAAGGGATAATATTAGAATTGAAGGTCTCCCAGACAATTGTGAAAGTCCAAACCCAGTGAAATTCGTAGCTGAGCTATTCTCCAAAATAATTGGATAGGATTGTAAATCAGACACCGAGATAGCAGCAGTTTACCACATTCGGGGATCAAATACTTCTAAACCTAGCAGTCTTATCATGTGCTTCGAAAAATTACAATTTAAATTACATGTAATGTCACTTCTCAGACAGAAACGAGAGATTTTATTTGAAAATAACCACATTCGCCTTTTACCGGATTTCTCACCCTCAACAGCTGCTAAACGTGCAGCTTTTTACAACATTAAACAGCGCTTACTGAAAGCCAAGATCAGATCCAGCCTCTTGTACCCTGCCAAACTGAAACTGGATATTCAAGACAAGCATTACATCTTTACCACTACGGAGGAAGCAGAGAAAGAATTAAGAAAACTGATCTTGACACATTTTTGAAATACTTTAGTGAGTCGCATCCTGCCATGGCATGGCAAAGAAGATCTTGCTGGCTGTTTGATTCACTTGCAGGGATACTGGTAGTGTAATTATACATCCTTTTCCCTTCTTGTCCACTTTTTGTTTATGTTTTAATTACATTTATATGTGTGTATGTATGTACAGTATGTGTGGAGAAATAATAATTCTTTTATTTTTTCTTCTTTTTTACTCTTCTAAAGGACACAATTTAACATCATACCCTTGGTTTATTGTTATTATTGTATTAGGGGTTACTATGCTTATCTAGAGCCACATTTTAACACCACTGTCTGGGTTAACTATTTTACTATCTCAAGACTGCTGAAGATTATATTTTATGCTTATAGTAAATGGATTGTATTGGCAATCAATATCTCATTTTTATTCCTCATATGTTGCTGCCGGGGGGCTTGTTTTGTTTTGGACATGCTCTGTCTCTAGGTATGTCAGAGGACTGGGATTTTAGGAAGTGTGGTCAAGCCTCACGTGGGGAGGTAAAATGTGGGGGGGACTATGGGGGAGAGAAAGAGAGCAGGCTACTTCTAATCCTGGGAAAATTGGAAATTAAGGTCAAAGCTGTCTTATTTTCAGTTAAGACTAAAAAAATGACAACAAAAGCTCAGAAACAGTGTCTTTAAGACTGGATAGGTAACTTTGTGAGATGGAATGTTAAAGGCCTGAATAATGAATTAACGAGAAAGAAAGTATTCTCTCATTTAACAGGTCTAAACGCTAAAATAGTATTTTTACTGGAGACCCACTTATTAAGCAAGGACTAGTTTCGGCTGCACAGACTGTACTGGCCAAATATTCCATTACAGCTTTACAAAGAAAACTAGAGATGTGGGAATTCTTATACATAGAACAGTCTCATTTGTGGTATCTGATCCAGAAGTGAGATATGTGATTGTCATAGATAATTTATGTAACTGTAAAGTGAATTTGATAAATATTTATGCACCCAATGCCGATGATAGGGAATTCATACAAAATGTATTTGCATCCATTCCCAACGTGAACACTCATAAAATTATAATGGCTGGGGACTTTAATTGTGTTTTAAACCCAGACCTAGATAGGTCTCCTGCCACAGGGGTGATGACATATAACACTGCAAAGATAATTACACAGTTGTAACTTGACCACAACTTATCAGACCCCTGGAGATTTCTAAACCCAAACTCAAGAGCATATTCCTTTTACTCCACCAGTGCATCATTGCTACTCAAGAATTGATTATTTCTTTGTAGATAACAACTTCTTGCCTAGAATTAAATCTTGTATGACACTATTGTTATTTCTGACTATGCACCCTTGTTTTTGGAGGTAAAATCACAATGAGACAAATACATCCTCAGAGGTTCCTGCAGAGGTTTCTGAAGGCCTTCTTAAGCAGACAGATTATCTCATATATTTCCCACAGAAATAAATTGTAAACCAAAAAGGTATTGGAGCTAATCAATGAAATTACTAGAATAGATCAAGAACATGCCAGGTGTACAAGTGAGGTGCTTCATTGGAAAAGGAAGGCTGTGCATTCAGAGCTCAACCTCTTAACAACTAAAGAAACTGAACAACTCATACTTAAATCAAGACATCATTATTATGAACATGGAGAGAAAGCTAATAAGATCTTAGCTCAACAAATCCACAACCAAGAAGTTTGCCATGCAATCCCAGCAATCACCAACACAAATGTAGACAAAATAATTGACCATAAAAATATAATGCACACATTTAGAGACTGCTATAAATCCTTATATTCTACTGAGATTAAAGAAGACAAGACACAATCGAATGCATTTCTGGATGCATTACAGATACCACAAATACATACTCTTAGTGCAGAGGAATTGGATAAACCTCTGGCACTATCAGAGCTACTAGATGCTATATACTCACTGCAGAGTGGGAATGCAGCAGGCCCTGATAGTTACCCTGCCAAATTTTATAAGAAATTCTCAACTTGGTTAACTCCCCTTCTATTAGAAAAATTTACAGAAGCTAGAGAAAATAAAATTCTACCTCAAACTTTTTACCAAGCATTAATTACTGTCTTTCCTAAACAAAATAAGGACTTATTAAAATGTGCATTGTACAAACCAGTCTCACTTCTGCATAATGATGTTAAGATACTCTCCAAAGTCCTAGCTAGAAGGATGGGGAAAGTGCTGCCTTTGGTAATATAAGACCAAACTGGATTTATTAAAGGCAGACACTTAGCTTCCAATCTTCGACCCCTGTTTAATGTAATATATTCACCAACAAAGTCAAACACCCTGGAGATATTATTATCGTTGGATGCAGAAAAAGCATTTGACATGGTTGAATGGAACTACCTTTTCACTACATTGGAAAAATTCTGGTTTGTCCCGAACATTTGTGCATGGATCAAATTACTGCATACCAATCCAGAAGCTTCAGTTTGTATTAACAACATTAATTCAGACTACTTTAAACTAGAGCGTAGTACCAGACAAGGATGCCCCTTATCACCACTGCTTTTTGCAATCGCCATTGAGCCACTGGCAATTCACTGTCAAACTGCTATTGAGATAAAGGGGATTATCAGAGGAGGACTGGAACAGAAAGTTTCACTATTTACAGATGATATGGTACTGTATATATCAGTCCCACAAAATACTGTGCCTGCAGTCCTAACAGCAATATCAGAATTTCAAAAGATTTCTGGTCTCAGAATCAATTTGAATAAAAGTGTGCTCTTCCCAGTGAATTCTCAAGCATACAATATTAGATTGGACACATTCCCTTTTATCATCGCTTATCAGTTTAAATACCTAGGGATAAACACCAGAAGTAAATATAAAGCTCTTTATCAACAAAATTTTGTCGTCTGTATGGAAAAAATTAAGCAAGACTTGCACAGATGGTCCACCCTTCATCTTATTCCAGCTGGAAGAATTTGTATTGTTAAGATGAATATCCTTCCTAAGCTTCTCTTTTTTTTATTTCAAAACATTCCAAAACACATCAATAGATCATCCATCCATCCATTTTCCAACCCGCTGAATCCAAACACAGGGTCACGGGAGTCTGCTGGAGCCAATCCCAGCCAACACAGGGCACAAGGCAGGAACCAATCCCGGGCAGGGTGCCAACCCACCGCAAGACACACACAAACGCACCCACACACAAAGCACACACTAGGGCCAATTTAGATACACCAATCTACCTAACCTGCATGTCTTTGGACTGTGGGAGGAAACCGGAGTGCCCGGAGGAAACCCACACAGACACGGGGAGAACATGCAAACTCCACGCAGGGAGAACCCGGGTCTCCTAACTGCAAGGCAGTAGTGCTACCCACTGTGCCACCTTGCCACCTCAATAGATCATTTTTTAAGAAATTAGATTCAACCATAACCTAATTTATTTGGAATTCAAAACATCCACATATCCAAATGGCGACCCTACAAAGACCTAACGCGGAAGGCGGCATGGCTCTACCTAACTTTCAGTTTTATTACTGGGCAGCAAACATACAAACTATAAAAACATGGATACAAATAGATGAACATACACAGGCTTGGTCTGCAATAGAAATAAAATCCAGCAGTACTTCTTTATATTCCTTGCTTTGCACCCCAATAAATGCAAGTTATTGCCAATATACTAACAACCCAGTAGTAGGAAGTATTTTAAGATAGAGAAGCTTTTATCTGTGGCATCTCTGCATGAGAACCACCTTTTTCCACCGTCTCATAAATATGCAGTTTTTAACGCCTGGAAAACATTTGGGATTAAATAATTTAGAGATCTGTACATAGACAATATCTTTGCGTCCTATGAACAATTACACTCCAAATTTTACTTTCCAGCAACACATTTCTTTCACTACCTTCAAATTCGAAACTGTGTTAAACAGAACCTGCCTAATTTTCCACACCTTCCACCTACCTCTATGCCGGAATAAAATATTGCTCAGTCTCAAGGACTCAGACATCATTTCTGTAATATATAAAATTATTTTACAGTCCCTCCCTTTCAAAGATCCAAGAGAACAGTGGGAAAAGGATCTCTTACTCAACATTTCAGAAAAGGAGTGGAAAGTAGCAATGCACAGAATTCACTCGAGCTCCATATGCACAAAGTATAGAATTATTCAACTCAAAATTGTATATTGAGCTCATCTCTCTTGTTTAAAATTGTCCAAAATGTTTTCAGGTCAAGATTCAACCTGCGAATGCTGCAGTCAAGTTCTGGCCTCACTGGGCCACATGTTTTGGGCCTGCACCAAATTAACATCATTTTGGACCAAAATCTTTAAATGCCTTTCAGATAGCCTTGATGTCACAATCCCTCCTAATCCCCTAAAAGCTCTGTTTGGGGTACTTCCAGTTGGGCTTAAAGTGGAGAAGTACAAACAAACTAATTGCCTTTACTACACTACTGGCACGTAGACTTATCTTGCTCAACCAGAAGAATCCTAACTCGCCTATTTTAAGTCAGTGGGTAACTAATGTTATATGCTATTTGAAACTGGAAAAATCTAATTTGCACTTAGAGGATCTGTATAAAACTTTTTCAAAACCTGACAGAATCTAATAAATTTTTTTTTTCTTCTAAAACTTGAGTTGTGTGGAATGTTATTTGATTTTAATAAAATCAATAAAATAAAAAAAAAAAAGATAAGGTAAGACAGTATTTCTGTCAGCTTTATGTAGTGAATGGAGAGGTTGGGATATGACCAAGCTGCACGAGCACTTTCAGAATGGGAAAGTGCCAGTCACTTGCGTCAACAATAACCTCCTCAGCACAAGACCTCCCATTGGGAAGTATGATTGATCAGTTTACTGAAGAAAAACTGGCTTTAGTTAAAGCTTGAATTAAATGGCACGTTTGGACAAAGGATAATGTAAAATAGTCTCCTGTGGAAGGGTTAAAGTCCCTTCTGAACAAGGACAAGAGATTAAAATTGTAGCGGTCAATTGCCGCTAAGATTCACATTGACGGTGTTTTATGTATTTTAGTGGTGGAGATCGCAGGGACAACCCCAGCCTTAGATCGACCCACTCACACTCACTACAGAGACCAAACAAAGCAAACTGGGAACATTAAACAATAAAGAATATAATGAAATTAAATTAATTAAATGCAAACAATAATACCCTTTGACGATATTAAATTTAACATATAAACACAAATACCACACAGCAAAGTCCATGGAAATGCCAAACCGGATGAAATGGGAGGTGACGCGATTAAGTCCAGCGATCTGTATGTAGAAAGGGAAGGGAAAACGCAGTCCTACCGGTAGTTGCTGAAAGGATGAAGATGGGTTGATGGTTCAGAAGCACTCCTTTTCTTGCGGGAAAGCCAATGAATCTAAACACAGTCCTCAGTATACAGGTAAACCGACGATCCAGACCCCAACAAACAAATACAATCCAGGACACAATGATGACAAATGGCAGAATTAACAGCAGGCAGTCCGACAGATAAATGCAACACACAACGTACAACAACAAAAACAACTTTTCCTCTTTTGGCCACCTGCCCTCCTTTTAACCTCATTTCACCACCTTTGACCCCAACAGCCCCTGAAGGGACTGCTGGGAGATGCAGTTTTAATTCATAGTAGTACTGCTACAAAGTTCCCATGAATGGATTTAAAATCTCTGACACAGTTGTAGTCTGTGGCTACTTTGTTTCCTAGGGATCATCAGTATGACATCAAGCTTCAGAGTAGTAAGTGGGAAAAGGAAACTGGGGGCTAAGGAAATGCTGAGAATGATGAATTTAATGCTATTGCCCCTATGAGAGAAGTTTGTGGTTGGCACTAGCTTAAGGATGGCTCCTACAAGCCATCATTCACCTTAGTATATCATTCATAGACACCCAGTGAGCTCAGAAACTTATAAAAAGACATACCAATCATTGAGATGATTTTAAAAATTAAGTTGAACATATTAATGCAGAGTATGATCATATGTGGGGTGATATGGAGCATTTAGTTTGTCTGTTCTTGGGGTGCTCTGAGTGGAATGTGAAAAAACAATTGCCTACACTGAAGTTTCCAGATGGGAGAACACCCTGGGGTTAAGATGGATATGAATCCTTCTGTAGGAGATAACATCAGTTTAAATCAATGGAGGGGCTACTAAACAGACCCTTGGAATCAGAACATCTTCTACTCTTGCTTGTACTGGTTTTTTTAATTTCTACTTAACCTTGTACAGGAGTAACAGCAGGACTGGGTCATGGACCAAGAGGGTTTATTAAAATTCTTTGTAAGAGTGCCAAGGGCAAAAGCTAACAGTTAACAATATAAGTCATTCAACATAATCGGTATATAATCAATTACTGAAAGTCATATTTAACAGTAATAATCAACTCTGACAACATTTATACAGCCTGCCACTCGTTTTTATATAAAGTGTACAGTACTGGAGACAACACACAGCCCTGGGGCATTCTGGTTTAAATAATATTTATTGCTGGGTGTGATTTATAAGAAAATTATAAAACCAGATAGTGAGTTTAGAGTTTACCCAGAGCCCTAACAATTTGTCTAGCAATAGATGAGCTGGATAGTATTAAATAAACTGCTAAAACCTTTAAAAACAATCTTAATGAACCTTTTTCTTTGTTCCAGATGTTCAGGGACATTATTTAGCAAAACCAACAGCCATGAAAGGCAAACTGATATGGATCAAGATAGTAGTTGACCTCTGGAAGAAGATGCTTTAAAACAAGTCATTCAAAACATTTTTCCAAAATAGATGTTAGTGCAAGTCCTTCAACTCTTTTGGCTTAATGCTCATAGCCACTAGGACAATCGCAGATCATTTCCTGAGGTCTAGAATGACTCCCTTATTAAAAGACCATTGTAACAACTTTTGAAAAGACTGTGTTAATTGATTAGGGCATTCCTATTATATTTTACAACTGATTTTATCTGGACCATAGGCTTTGCCTTGGTTTATATGGGTAAATTGTGAAATGACATCCTCAAGAGTGATTTCTGTACATGCTATAGATTGATAAACTTTTAGTTTGTTCATAGTCTCTGTATACACTGATGTAAAGTTGGGTCAAAGCCACAAAAAAACAAGTTCAGTTCACTCATAATCTGTAGCTTGTCTATAACAGATATACCATATAGTGGTCATTATTTGTAAACCCTTTTCCTTTGAGTCATTCTTGAAATATGTTTCTAACCTGTCCCTATATGTGTACTTGCAATCCTTTATTTTCTGCTTTAATTTGCTTTTGTAACACTTGGCTCCAGATTGAAACATTCATTTTTTAAGTTTAGGACCCAAGGGTTATTATTGGGATAAATCTTAAATTTTTGAGGGGCAGGGAGTTGCTGCATCATCAGATACTGTTTCCATCCATCAGAATGTCTCAATCAGAGCATTCAAGACAGCCGCAAAACGTTTCTATCGATTCAGCTGTACAGCATTTATTTTCTGTCTTCTTTGCTTTGATCTGTTGCAGCCTTGGCTGGTACATTGGCTTGAGTTATATTATAATCAGAGCCCTTACACCAGGTAATGGCTTTCTTTGATAAACATTGTTTATGTTGCCATAGCAACAGTCGAGCAGGCACTGTTCCACGTATGGACACAAAATATATTGTATGGACACAAAATATATTGTTTTTTCTCTGGTAAATAATCCTCTAGCCTACAAAGATTAAAGTCTCCAATAATCATATTGGCCACATCTGGCAATTGTTCCCCAGCTAAATAAACAAGTTCCTGAATGGTGCTGGCAGATGCCTATCAGTCCTCAGACGGAGCAATGTAAACAATAAAAATTCAGATCTGATTGATTACTGTAGGCAAAATATATGATCTAATATTAATACCTTAACGTTCAAAGTCCTTTGTTAATCTCCAGTGTTTTGTTGTGATGCAAGCTGGGTTGTAGTATTTCTCGTTAATATATACACATGTTACACTACCTTTATGCTTATCTGAGTTCTGTTTCAGTCCATTCTCACTGGAGTGAATCCCACTAAGTCAACAGCAGAGTGGCGAAGTATGCCTCTGTAAGTCAGGTCTCTGAAAGACAAATTAAACAGGATTGATGAAACTAAGATTAGTATGGCATACAGGCATGAACCTCCTCTGCTTTATTTTGAATGCTTTGTATGTTTCCCAATACATTCATTGGAAGTGGTTGTCTGAAAGGTTCCCTCTTTATCTAAGACCACAAGCCTAATTTTGCCATATTTTCTTAATTTGAGGTTCCTATCTTTGTAGTATTTGGTGGGTGTCCCAAGAAGATGCCAATGACAGAAGCTTGAGGCCACAGACAGACTTCAGACTCTGCAGTATGGTCTTCACAAAGATTGAAAAGTTTATATTTGGTGAAACTTTAGCAGCCTTCATCTTGATTTTTAAGTTATGATTAATAAATATAGTTGGACTAACGATAAAAAAACACGCACATGTAGCATTAAATAAAGATAAGTAAAATAAAACACATGGGGAGACGCATAAACCGTGTTGCTGTTGAGCTCAGTACTTTGAATCTGTCTGCTTCTGTTTTTCCGAATAATTCTCCAATGTGTTGAATCCATCAATGAGGCTGAGTTCAATTACATTTTGGGAATTACAGATAGTAAAGTAGTAATACAGCAAATTTTTTTGTTAAAGATTAAAAGTTAGGATATTCAATCCAAGGCAATGCCACTGAAATAACAGTTTAGAGTATTCTGCCCCTCAAATGGTACTACTTGCTAACTCTAAAGTCTTACTGTTAGGCTTTAGTTAGAAAATGATGGAGACCCCTGGTTTTGGGAGATGTGACTGGGAGGACAGATTTTACACTACCTGAACTCAAGTGGTGAATTGTTATAGGATTTATGTGCTAGTCATTGTCACAATTCTCATAAGTGTGATGCTTCAGTCTATTTCATTTACAAAAGAGTTTCTCTTATATCTCTGGAAATTCCCTACAAAATATTGGAAGAAGTTTCTAAGTATGTGATGACCTTGTTAACCGAAATCACTGTCCTGCTACTCTGACACTCTCCATCATCACTCTCGCTTGACTCTAAAGAGTTGGCCGTTTGGAGAAGTTTTCATTGTTTACGGAGAAGATGTATACAATAAAATGGCAACTGACTGTGTGTGTGTGTGTGTATTCGGGGCCCCAGACTGCAACCAAAAATAGGATTTAGCAATTATCATTTCTACTTAATTTGCCAGTGGCAAATGAAATCATTGAAAATTTAAACTAATTATATTGTAATAGATGCAAAAGGCCATTTTTTAAATTAGTTGATCGGATGTACCATTAACATATGTGTCAGTACGGGACCCCCTTTGGATATCCGTGAGCCACATAAAGGCTGGTTTACGCTACACGTGCCTGTGCAGAGTGCGAGGGACATGGAGCAAAAATGACATCAGACTCTGAGATGTGCAAGCAAAAATATTTCTAAGTACCCAAATAGATAACCGCTATTACAAATGGTGATTCTCAATGAGAGGCTGATTACGCTTGTGCTGGACTAGTGAACAAAGGGCTGAATATGATGCAACTGGTCATCGAAACAAAAGGCAGGCATGCAAAACATTTGGAATTCATCATGTAGTTGCCCTGTTATGAACATACATGTGCCCCATGGAATTCAGTTCTCCCTTCTGATTTGGCACAGGCCCACTAAGGTGTGATTTTCACAGATCTCCTTGTGTTCACGCATCTTTGCATACTGTTTTTCTTTTGATTTAATGCATGCTAAATGCCAGCCAATCCGTCAATAAACACAGATTTGCAGTGATGTGATGAAGTCCGCGTCATTTTTTTTGTCATTTTACTGGGGTGCTCTGTGATTGATCACAGACAGTAAACTTTGTTAAAATGGTATCGATAAATGCCATGTTGTTAGTTGTTACTTTAGACGTTTTGCCGTGTGCACTTTGTTCTGTTGCCAATAAGTTCTTCAATGGGAGCTTGCCAACAAAGAAACATGGAAAATAAGATTTAGTAAAAAATAATCATAGTAATAATTATAATTAATAATTCATTACTTGACACCCAAGAACTCTGTACAAATACATTTTAAAGACAAATCGTTAAAATAAACGTACAAATCCACTTTTACACCGTACGTGGTTCCTTGTTCTTAAACATTTATTCGGGTAGTTTTTTTCTGGGGGGGAAAAAAGAGGGGAAGGCTTTGTTGTGGAACTCAAGTTTCTCCTCTGTTATATGAGTGATTAAAACCATGTGAATGAAATAGTTTAAGTTCTATAAAAAAAAAAATCATTTGCCTGTCATGTGCACCCCTTTAAATTGAGGAAGGATCTAGTGTTCACAGCAGGCATCCTTATCCTATAAAATTGTTTCCTGTATATTACATGCACAGTTGATCATGACAGATTAAAACTGATCATACTGTGAACACTGTAGTTAAAATGCTGCATAGTCTTTAATAAGCCTATCAGGGAATGTTCTGTAGCACGTTCATGTGCCTCTGCATCCCATCCACTTTAGGGGGCACTAATTTTCCACAGCTGAGCCTTTGTTGTTAAAATACTCTTCTGTTTACAAAATGAACACTATACCACTCAAATCAAGCTAAATCTATTTAAATTAATCTAGAAAGTCTTTTGTCACTTTTTTCTCAACTGTACCATTTTGTCCTATCCACTGGAAGGGACAGTTATTGCCCCAGCTAGAACAGAGCTGCAAAAATGCATGCCCCTTGTCTGTTGCTTACAAAATGAACACTGGGCAGCTTAAATTCTTCAAAATGTATTTTAAAAGGTTGTAGAAAGTCTTCTGTATCACTTTCATGTCTACTGTGGCCTTCTGTCTCATCCACTGGGGAAGGCACTCATTTCCACAGGTGCAGCAAACTGTAGAATTGCATTTCCCCTGCCTTCTTTGATTTTGCCTCAAGCTGCAGCAGCTGTTGACAGTTGTGTTCTCACAATCAAGGGGGCAGACCATTAACACTAGAATTACCAAAGCTTATGAAAAAAATCATAATCCCAGTCCACCTTAAATCCCTTCGCACGTCTCCTTTAAGCGTCTTTTGTCTTGTAAATGTGTTGATCAACACAAGCAGCAGGCAACCTACTATCCCATCCCCATACCAAATCCGCAGCTCAATTCACAAAGAAGGTTCTCAGTGCTCAGTGTTTATGTTGGAATGAATTGACTGGAGTTGTAGAGGGTAAATAATACATCGTCATTTGGAATACATACATTTTATGTGTGTTCTGCATCTACAACAATCTCTATAAACACATTGTTAAAACGGAAACATTTTTCATGTTTTAGTAATAAATAACAAAACGTAGACATGACCTGTATAATGTGCGTTCATCACCGCTAGGTCAAGCATGTTGTAGCACACAGCAACCGGCCACCTGCGTGTTCCTATTTGCACTGAATAAGCTCATGCCTTCTGGCCCATGATGTCAATGCAGCACCAGGGAAAAAAATGAAAGAAGCAAATATACTGTATGTGACATTTTGAAGAAATCCTTTTATGACCTGAATAGTACCAATCAGAAAAATCATCGTACTAATGCAATTTTATTTGAAAACGAACAGGGTCAGATCGGCTGTAAATTTTATAGTAGTTGTAAAAATTAGCATTTTTTGTCAGTTTTATTCTCTCAGTCACATTCATGCACTCACATTACCAAGATCTGACTCTATCTAACAGTGTCAGTATAAATTTACATTGAGATACAGTAATCCCCCATCTATCGCGGAAGTTATGTTCCAGACCCACCCACGATAGGTGAAAATCCGCGATATAGAAAGACCACATTTTTTTTTTTTTTTATAGTTTAAGCCTTAAAATACCCATCCCACATGCTTTAAACACATGTAAACTTGTTAAAACATACTTTGTAAGCACATATGATATGTGGATGTCGGGCTAAGGATATGAGTAACCTCTCTCTATTATAAAACATTTTAACTTCACGCAAGACAAGGCAGTGAGACAGGATAAGAGCTGCTGTATAAGCTTTTAAATGATTGACATGCAGAGCGGCAAGCTGAAAAAGCATCTTGGCAGACGCAGCACAGGGCCAGCACAAAGTCCACTTCTCCTTAGCGTGCACTCCGCTCCCTCACCTTCACAACACGAAGTGGAAGGAGCGTAGCGCACCTCCGGGGAGGGGGGGTTTAAGCAAAGTGATCGTGACCAGATCTGAGTACTTCTCCTTAGCGTGCGTTTAGCCATGTCACACACACACACACAACTCCTCCTCCTTCAGAAGGCACAGAGGAAAAAGAACAGCAATCTTGGCAGAAGCAGCACAAAGTCAGTAGCTGATCTGTCCACTTCTGCTTAGCGTGCGTTCAGATCCCCTCTTTCACAACTCGGGGAGTGTTATAAGTGCTGCGAGAAAGAGATTTAACCACGTCCGGGACAGGAAATAAAGAACAAATATTGTTTTTACAAAACTTTTAAAGTAAAAATGAAAATAATGCATATGTAACAATTCCCATGAAAATAACAATCTCTTTAAATTGTTTATCCAGTAAACCAAACGAGGGGGTAAGCGAGTGAAGCGAGCAGGGGCGGAGCCCCGTAGTGATAATAATAGTATTAATAAATCCGCGATGTAGCTGGGGCGCGATAGCTGAACCGCGATACAGCGGGGGATTACTGTACCAAGAAGACAGATTCACCAGCATTTGTATGTTAGCTTTTAACCCTCCAGATCAGAGAATTTCCAGTTCCATTGTCTCAAAACACCATTCACATCTACAGTTATTCTTAGTTTTAAAAAAAAAAAAAACACTATAAATTTACACTGCCTGTTACAGACGCAAATCAAATGTATGTTCTTATTGTATAATATTAACAATAAGAGCAGCTCACTACTCAAAACGGTAAATTTACAAGGCAGCCAGGATCGAACCAGTCACCTCTTGATTACAAGTCAGCAGTTCTTACCGCTGCACCATGGAAGCCGTAGTATTATACTTGTACCTTTTGTGAAAGTGTTTATTTGATATTTGGATTTCAGCCTTCACACATTATATACACTTCATGTCTACATTTTATCATTTATTACTAAAACATGAAAACTGTTTTAACGATTTGTTTACATAGATTGTTGTAGACACGGAACACACATGAAATGTATGTATTCCAAATGACAATGTATTATTTACCCTATACAACTCCAGACAATTCACTCCAACATAAACACTGAGCACTGAGAACCGTCTTTGTGAATTGAGCTGCGGATTTGGTATGGGGATGGGATAGTAGGTTGCCTGCTGCTTGTGTTGATCAACACATTTACAAGACAAAAGACGCTTGAAGCAGAGGTGCAAAGAGATTTAAGGTTGGACGGAATTATGAGTTTTTTTCATAGGCATTGGTAATTCTAGTATTAAGGAATGAAAAGTTACAGGAGTTTGTGCAGCACACTGGACTAGAATAACTTGCTCAGCAAAAAAATGTGGATCTTAGACAAAGCCAGTGTGTAGTACCAATACAGGCATTACCTTTCAAAATATCAATATACTCAAAGGTGCAAGTCTCACCTACTTTAGAGATATCCTTTAATTTCATGATGAGAAAACAGTGGAGGTTACAGTCAAGGAACTAAAAAGCAAGTTTGAAAATCTGAGGGGTAACCACAGCAAGAAAGCTCACATGGGTCTGAGAACATTCATTGCTTCTCAATATTATATCATGATTCATGGCCAGATGATTTAACCACTTTTAGAGAAAATGAGATTGACACTTTAATTAAATACTATCCAACAGTCTTCTTGAAGAATGCATGTGATGTCAAGGCTGTACAAACAAAATGAAGATACCTGATTAATACTAGAATTACCAGAGCCTACGAAAAAACTCGTAAATCCGTCCCACCTTAAATCGCTTCTTAAAATCGTTCACAGCTCTCCACCAGTGTCTTTTGTCATCTAAATTTGCTGATAAAAATCAGGCTGCAAGCAGCTGGCTATTCCATCCCCCCACCGACTTAGAACGTGCACAATCTTCTCCCAGCTCATGCCTTGATTGATTTTCTGGGAGTGAAGTGGAGTTTTAGAGTGGAAATAATAGATTGTTGTTTAGAACACACGCATTTCATGTCTGTTCCGTATCTACAGTAATCTGTGTAAACACATTGTTAAAACAAACGTTTTTTATATTCTAATAGTAGATGACAAAATGTAGGCATAAACTATATAATGTATGAAGCCTGAAGTATCCAAGAAATACTTTCACAGAAGGTACAAATCTAACACAACAATTGCGCTTTTATTCAAAAATATAACTGCAGAAACAAAAAGCCGCCTTAACATGCGACATTGACAGCTGGTTATTATGACTGCCTCCATGGCGCAATAGAATCAGCTGCCGACTGGGAATCTAAAGGTCGTGAGTTCAATCCAGCACCACTCCATTTTGAGAAGTAAACTGCTCTTAGTCTTACTATTTTAGAATAAAAACATACATTTGATTTCAGTCTGTAACAGCCGGTGTAATTTATGATACTTGTAAAGGTTAGCTTTGGTTTTTTTTTTAGTCAGTTTTATTATCTCAGCCGCGTTCACGAGCCCAAACACACCCCACCCCTGCATCTGAAACTGCTGTTTTCACATAGACGCGCTGTAACAGAGGTAAACTCATCTCCCTTCTACATCGGAGCAAGAATGCACATACCATTGCTTGCATACTAAAGTGTCAGCAGGCACTTTTCGTGGCATTACACACATTTTTGAGCATGCCTTCCGGAAACACTACTTGTGGTTTTAGGCTTTAGAAAGTAAGTAAATAAATAAAGGTAAATCGTGTCATAAAATGATTTCTTCAAAACGTCAAATGTTATTTATTTGGCATGGATATGCAGTTTTTGTGGCATTACACAGGTATTTTTTTAGCATGTCCACGCCAAATAAATAACATTCGACGTTTTGAAGAAATCATTTTATGTGAGCCTATATATATATATATATATATATATATATATATATATATATATATATATATATATAGATATATATATATAGATATATATATAGATATATATATAGATATATATATATAGATATATAGATATAGATATATAGATATATATATATAGAGTGGTCCAGATCTAATTATGCAAATTTCATTATGCTATAATTTATTAAGTTTATTACATAGAAAATCACCCGAAAAATCCTGGAGAAGTGTGCGAACTGACGACATGAAGAATTGTCTTTGCGTCAAACGGGAATCTTCCCCGCATAAATCAGTCATTCAGACGATCTGAACCTGTATAATTAGATCTGGACCACTCTGTATATAATAATAGGTATAAGTATATATAAACTAAGCAATGCACATACTGTAATACTTACTTAACCTTCTTTAAGATCCCTTTTTATAGTCCTCAGATTGTCACAGCTTGCTTGAAAGATTTGTGTGCTTGGCCAGAGTTAGCAAATATTACACAGTATATTGCTGAAATGAATGTGTACAGATCACAGTATTATGTATTTAATTTCAAGCTCTGGTTACACCAATATATACAGTAGGTTTTCCCGATAACAGAACTTTTTTGGGACAGTCTCATACATCACCCTAATATAGATGTGACGACATATTATTTTATATTCTGTATTTTATTTTTTCTCAGTAGTGTAGTTTACACAGTTATTACCAAGTGTATAGTGTTGCACATAGTATCTTGTACAGTAGACACATTTGCACACAACTAGTAATCGACAATCACATCCATACATTCAGAACAGACAAAATATGATCTATCATATGAAGGGTTTACTTGTTGGGAGTAGAGTATATGTCCTTTGCCAGTTCCCTTGCTATTTAAATATCTTGATTTAGCCATGAAAGTGCCTTGAGCAACATTACTTCAAGGGAAAAATACATACATATACATTGTTTTTCACATGCTTCTGTGCGGCAGTCACCATAATAGTTTTAGGTATCCAGCTTTCAGAGTGCCTGGCGATCCAGATGGTCTAATCCTTTGTATAAAACCAATTTATATCCATTAGCTTCCTCTGACTCTGATCTACAAGACCTAGTTAAAAATGGAAAGCTTGTGCTTTAAAAAGAGAATACACAGAGCAATCTCTGGTTAGTTACTATGTACATCATTTGCACTGGGATTGATGGATTTGCCAACATTTTTTTTTCTGGCTCAACTTTGTCACTGTGTGCGTGTACTGTACAGTAAATACAGTATTTGTTGTATTGGGCATTTGATTATCTGTAACAGACCACAGACATCTCTCAACCTAGACCCATCAGGTCGTGCGGCCCGAATTTAGAGGTTGTGAACCCAAGAAAGAACATCAGCATTGGCTTGGAGGGAGCCTCTGCGATAAATGACTTCAAACCGATAAAACTGTAGGTCTAAATAAACACTGTGAAACACCTTCATTACACCTAGTTCTAACATCCTCTTGATCTCAAGTTCCACTTTGGCATTTTTCGCTTCTGGGAGATGATAGGGGCATTCCCTAACTATAACCCCGGGTTCAGTAATTATGTCATGTGCAATCAGCAAGGTCCTGCCAACTACCTCTTCAGGATTACTGATTTGAGCTCCCGCTTCTGAGCAGGAGTCAAATTGGGACCATAGAGTGTATCCGGAAATTATTCACAGCGGATTACTTTTTCCACATTTTGTTACAGCCTTATTCCAAAATGGATTAAATTCATTTTTTTCCACAGAATTCTACACACAACACCCCATAATGACACCATGAAAAAAAGTTTACCTGAGGTTTTTGCAAATTTATTAAAAATAAAAAAAACTGAGACATCACTTGTACATAAGTATTCACAGCCTTTGCCATGAAGGTCAATATGAAGGTCAATATAGAGCTCAGGTACATCCTGTTTCCCCTGATTATCTATGAGATGTTTCTGCAGCTTAATTGGAGTCCACCTGTGGTAAACTTAGTTGATTGGACCTGATTTGGAAAGGCACACACCTGTCTATATAAGTTCCCACAGTTGACAGTTCATGTCAGAGCACAAACCAAGCATGAAGTCAAAGAAATTGTCTGTAGACCTCCGAGACAGGATTGTCTCAAGGCACAAATCTGGGGAAGGTTACAGAAAAATTTCTGCTGCTTTGAAGGTCCCAATGAGCACAGTGGCCTCCATCATCCGTAAGTGGAAGAAGTTTGAAACCACCAGGACTCTCCCTAGAGCTGGCCGGCCATCTAAACTGAGAGAGAAGGGCCTTAGTCAAGGAGGTGACCAAGAACCCGATGGTCACTCTGTCAGAGCTCCAGAGGTCCTCTGTGAAGAGAGGAGAACCTTCCAGAAGGACAACCATCTCTACAGCAATCCACCAATCAGGCCTGTATGGTAGAGTGGCCAGACGAAAGCCACTCCTTAGTAAAAGGCACATGACAGCCCACCTGGAGTTTGCCAAAAGGCCAACACCATCCCTACAGTGAAGCATGGTGGTGGCAGCATCTTGCTGTGGGGATGTTTTTCAGCAGCAGGAAAAGGGAGACTAGTCAGGATAAAGGGAAAGATGACTGCAGCAATGGACAGAGACATCCTGGATGAAAATCTGCTCCAGAGCGCTCTTGACCTCGGACAGGGTCGATGGTTCATCTTTCAGCAGGACAACGACCCTAAGCACACAGCCAAGATATCAAAGGAGTGGCTTCAGGACAACACTGTGAATGTCCTTGAGTGGCCCAGCCAGAGCCCAGACTTGAATCCGATTGAACATCTCTGGAGAAATCTTAAAATGGCTGTGCACTGACGCTTCCCATCCAACCTGATGGAGCTTGAGAGGTGCTGCAAAGAGGAATGGGCGAAACTGGCCAAGCTTGTGGCATCGTATTCAAAAAGACTTGAGGCTGTAATTGCTACCAAAGGTGCATTGACAAAGTATTGAGCAAAGGCTGTGAATACTTATGTACATGTAATTTCTCAGTTTTTTTATTTTTAATAAGTTTGCATAAACCTCAAGTAAACTTTTTTCACGTTGTCATTATGGGGTGTTGTGTGTAGAGTTCTGAGGAAAAAAAATTTAATCCATTTTGGAATAAGGCTGTAACATAACAAAATGTGGAAAAAGTGATGCGCTGTGAATACTTTGCGGATGCACTGTAAGTGATAATTTTTGAGCGAACAGAGAGCGGGGCTGAACAAGAACAGGGTTGACCTCCCTTTCCCTCCATGGTTTCAGCAGGTTAATATGACATACTTGTTCAATCGGTCGAATATTAGGTTGTTTAACTAAATAGTCAACAAGACCTTTTCTTTTTGCTCCTTATCCTCGTACGGGCCTTGCTGGTGTGCCAACAATTTATAGTGGGAGGTAGGAACTAACACCATCCACGGTCACCAGGTCTAAATTCCTGTAATGTCATCTCATGGTTACAACACCAGGCCTGCGCTTCTTGGGCCTTTTCTATATTCTTTTTTAAAATGGGTGCAATCTTTGGAAATCTATCGTGTAATTGTGAGATGTTTTCTAGAATGTTGTTAGATGGGAGGGCCTCCTCCCATCATTCTTTTAGGATGTCCAATAATCCCTGGGGTTGGCGTCAGTGTAATAACTTAAAGGGGAAAACTCCATCAAGGCTTGTGGGACCACCCGATAAGCAAAAAGGAGAGGGAGTAACTGGTCCCAGTTCTTCCTGACTACGTTGACCACCTTGCATAGCATTTGTTTGAGGGTCTGATTAACAATAACAACAACAACAACATTTATTTATGTAGCACATTTTCATACAAATAATGTAGCTCAAAGTGCTTTACATGGTGAAGAAAAGAAAAATAAAAGACAAAGTAAGAATTAGAATAAGACAACACTAATTAACATAAAATAAGAGTAAGGTCCGATGGCCAGGGAGGACAGAAAAACAAAAAAAACTCCAGATGGCTGGAGAGAAAAAATAAAGTCTGCAGGGGTTCCAGGTCACGGGAATGCCCAGTCCCCTCTGGGCATTCTACCTAACATAAATGAAACAGTCCTCTTTGTATTTAGGGTTCTCTTGGAAGGACTTGATGATGATGGTCATGTAGACTTCTGGCTTTTAATCCATCAATGTAGAACATCACAGTGCTTTGATTAGGTGGTGATGGCGCAGAAACCGGGAAAAGAAACAGAAGAGAGAGTAGGGGTCAGTATAGATTTTAGAGCCACCATGAATAGTTATTATAATGAATTGAATATACAGAGTATCAGGATTAAATGAAGGTGAAGTTATCAGAAAGCCATGTTAAAGTAATGTGTTTTCTGCAGTTTTTTAAAGTGCTCCACTGTATTAGCCTGGCGAATTCCTATTGGCAGGCTATTCTAGATTTAGGTGCATAACAGCAGAAGACCGCCTCACCACTTCTTTTAAGTTTTGCTCTTGGAATTCTAAGCAGACACTCATTTGAGGATCTAAGGTTACGATTTGGAATATAAGGTGTCAGACATTCCGATATAAGATGGAGCAAGATTATTTAAGGCTTTGTAAACCATAAGCAGTATTTTAAAGTCAATTCTGAAACACACAAGTAACCAGTGTAGTGACATCAAAACTGGAGAAATGTGCTCGGATTTTCTTTTCCTAGTTAGGATTCTAGCAGCTGCATTCTGCACTCTGGTCTTTAGATGCTGAATTCAGAGTAATTTGGCAACCTCCTTGAACGTTTCCGAAGTTAAAGGTGTCTCTTGATCTGTTAAGTTTTCCTTAGGGATGCCTACCCACATGAAGACCCCTACAAGTTCCCGTGCGATTAGTCTTAGAATTAAGCTGTTCTTGAAGGGACAGCTTCTGGGAAGTGAGTAGTGTAATCTGCGAGGACTAGAATATACTTTATGTCCTAGAGCCAAGGGATTGAGGGGTCCCATGATGTCGACACCTATTCTTTCAGATGGGACGTCAATAAAGGGAATGGGAATTTGAGGAGCATGGTCCCTTCCAGGAATCTGGTGTAAATGACATTCCACACAGGAAGTAAAAAAATGTTGGACCTCCTCATTAATCCCCGGCCAATAGAATCAAAGCTTAATTCTCTCCATGGTTTTCTTGTCTCTCAAATGGGCACCAAGAGGTAGGTGTGTGCTAATTTACAGATCTGCCACTGGATGGTTTGTGGGGTTAGCAACATTTACCTCACCCCCCAACCCCCGTTTTCAGCTACACTGTACAATACATCATTATTAATGATGAAGTGGGGACCATTAGGTATAGCAAGATCTGTGTGTTGGCCATCCACGGAGGCTATTGCATTTCCCATAAACTTAAGAGAATCATCATTCCAATGCTCCTGCTTCATGGAGGCCAGCGTTTGCCTAAACCAGGGGTGTTGAACACCTGATTGAACTGTTGATTTTGTGTTGTGTTTTTCTTTTCTTTCTAACTACACAAAATGTTTTGGTGATCTGGGAGATCATCCTTACTGAGACCTTTCCTTATTTTCAGCCATTGTGTGATGAGTACAGGTTATTTGGTCATGTGGTGGATTGTTTTATGTCTTCTTATTGTCAGGATGCTAATTAAGCAAAAAGAAACAACAAAGGTGCCTGAGTCATGTTAATTAAAACTAAGCCAAAAAATGAGTTTATTAGCAGCAAAAACTGGTCACTAATTAAGAAGATGGTTAGAATGAAAACCTGCAGCCAAGCTTAAACTGAAAACTTAGAGGAAAGAGGATCATGGTTGACTTCAATGGGTAGAGTTTCCGACTGGGACGGCGTGTTGCCAACAGACTTTCCGAGCTGTGTTGTCTCGGCTTCCACTTTGTCGCACTGAATCCCCCACATGATCCTTTACTGCTGGGTGGTTATATGGCATTGACAGTTTGGGGAGGAATATCTCCGTCCATAGCAAAGCCCAAAGAATGAGTAGGAGTGATGTGTGTGGAACTGCGTTTATTATAAGACTAGCCTCGTCCAAGTATCATCGCTCTTACAGAGCCTTCATAACTGATTATGTAAGTGGCATACTTCTTCCAGTCTCCCCATGAATACAGGTTGACTGGTCACAAGCAACAATGGATAGTGGGTTTAGGCTGAGGGTTCGTCGGCTGGTCTTCAGAGAAAGAATTAGAGGGCAGTGCCAACCCCTGGTCTGGTGGGAACATACAGTGCATTTATTTGAGCCCATAAGCTGTCTTCCAAGCGCACATGTGTAACACCTGTTATACTGTCTTGTGTGACTTTTATAAATGCTAGCTACCTTTTATCTTTCTGATCTTCCTAAATGATAATGTAACCTTCCTAAATTGAGTCTTAAACCTTAAAAATTCTTAGCTGCTCTTGCAAGTTCAAAATCATAAGCTTTATTAGGCATTCCCAAATGATTGTTATTTGCCCAATTTTGTATAATTTTATTGTCAATTTAGTAACACACTGCTTTGTACAGGAGATAGGATTATATCCCACTGGTAGTCTGGGGGGCGGCACGGTGGCGCGCTGCTGCCTCGCAGTTAGGAGACCCGGGTTCACTTCCCGGGTCCTCCCTGCGTGGAGTTTGCATGTTCTCCCCGTGTCTGCGTGCGTTTCCTCCGGGCGCTCGGTTTCCTCCCACAATCCAAAGACATGCAGGTTAGGTGGATTGGCGATTCTACATTGGCCCTAGTGTGTGCTTGGTGTGTGGGTGTGTTTGTGTGTGTCCTGCGGTGGGTTGGCACCCTGCCCAGGATTGGTTCCTGCCTTGTGCCCTGTGTTGGCTGGGATTGGCTCCAGCAGACCCCCGTGACCCTA
This sequence comes from Polypterus senegalus, assembly GCF_016835505.1. Taxonomy (NCBI): domain Eukaryota; kingdom Metazoa; phylum Chordata; class Cladistia; order Polypteriformes; family Polypteridae; genus Polypterus; species Polypterus senegalus. Next base: position 126,758,701 of record NC_053159.1, on the reverse strand, counting down.
TTCGGATTCAGCGGGTTAGAAAATGGATGGATGGATGGATGGTAGTCTGGGATAGCCTAAAAATTAGGATGGAGAGATATGGACTATTGCTGATGAAATGTAAAATATCCTTAGCTTATTTCCACCACAACCCTACCGGGAAAAATGAACAGACATTTTTTGAATTTGGGTCTTTATTTTTTTTCCCCCAAAGTATTGTGAATTATATGATTTAAAGCCAGTTTATATTTATAATTAATATTGTTTGTAAATGATACCACTAAGGTAAGGCTAAATCATATGCATATATATTTTGTTTCTTTCTTCTTAGATCCGAAAAAGACAGTCCAGTGGCAACATGTCTGAGGACAAATTTGCCACCTCAGCACGGGAATATGTGGAGTCTTTGCATCAGAACTCTAGGACCCACCTTCTGTATGGCAAGAACAATGTCCTAGTGCAGCCAGTGAGTTTGTATTGGTCTCTATATTACTTTTTTCTCTTTTGGGCTCCATATTACAAAGAAGAAGAGGGCAACTAGGCTTATTTCAGGAGTGAGAGGTATGATCTGTGGGGAAGACTGAAGGAGTTAAACCCTTTCACTTTAAACTAATTGAGATTAAGAGGTAAGGATGTGACATGTAGAAGTTTTGAAAATGTATGATTGAGGTTAGTACCAGCCTACCAGCTGTTACCTTAAAGTTATCTCTCCAGCATGAGCTCAGGATTAGAATTGATTAACAGTAAATTTTGTTCACATATTAAGAACTTTGTTCCATTTAGCTACGATTCTCTGTGGAAAGAAGAATTTACTAACAGCTGTGAAGAGTATCAACTTGGAGACTTTCATACCTTATCAGTGATGTTTTAACAATCCATATGTTAACCTGAATTAAAATCTATGCTCCCTGCCTAATGAAAGAAACATTAGTGCTAAATTTCACTTGTGCATCTCCCAGACTGTGGGCTAATGGAGGCCCATATCTTTAGAAATCCTTTTGTGCACCTTTCTTGGTTTATGTGAATTAGCCTTTTTTCTGTTATCCTCTGATCCTTTCTCTCTCTCTCTCTCTCAATTCAGTATTTCATTATAATTTTATATGTTATAGGACATGAAAGCATACAAAACAGTATTCAAGTAACAATATAATTTGATCTCAACATCTTGTGCTTCATTATTTATCTTATATGGAGAGCACACAATTAACTGAGGTGTTCCTGCCCTAAGAAATGCATACATTGACTGGAACATTTAACTAATTACTTTCTTTCACAGAAAGTCACTGTATGACACTTTGTTCTGCAAGTTATTCCTGTTACATTTGGTATGCCTCCATGTTGATTTTACAAGTTTTACAGGCTATGTTTTTAATACAAACATAAAAGTTAATGCTTCATAAAGCATATTGTAATGACATTCTCCATGAATGGTGTTAAAATAAAAAAGGATTGTTGATGCACTTCAGTTACTTAAAGAAAAATCAAAATTGTACTTGCATTTTTATTTTGTTAGCACAAGTACACAACATCTCTCAGATCAGTAAAGCAAAATCAATTATTCTTTTGCTGAATATGGATAAGCATCTGGTTTTGCAGGCACACATTGAATTTTTAAATAAAATATATTGCTTTTTTTAGGACATTCATGAGCATGCCATCCATTTCCTAAAAATCCTGGGTGATGTTTTAGGTTATTCATACACTCTTGGTGAAACGTCACCTCAGTTTTCTTCAAATTTAATCAGTTGAAATGCATTAAATAGCCTAAAATGGTGAAAGCTAAGCAGTATACTGCCAGAGGTTTAAATTTAAAGTTTAGGTTAGAAAAGACTGAAAAAAAGAAAATTTCAGAATATTACAACTAAGAGATTATATCCTACACATGTTCTGCAGCAAAGTAGATTAAGCCTTGCAACTTCAAGCAAATAATTTGCACAGCTGTCTCAACTTCTGTTGATTACTTAAACACCCTCTGTCTCTGTTACTACACCTTCTGAAGTACTATTCGGACAATATTACACTGGCATAGAACAAATTAAACAATGGAACATTAAAAAAAAAAAGTAATTAAATCATTAAGTGTACAAAATTTAATTCAAATTTTTGATTAATCAAAGTAGCCACCTTTTGCTGATATAACAGCCAAACTGTGGTAACTCTTTAGGTTCAAAATGCCAGTCACTCTATGCAAATTACCAACTCTGCTTCCAGCAAAAGAACCCCAGACCATCACAATTCCTCCTCCATGTTTGACAGTTGGTGTCACACACTGAAAAACCATACATTCACCCTTTGGGATGATCCAAAGATTTCAAATTTTGATTCATTGGTCCATAAGAATTCCAGTCTGTAGTAGTCCACAGCCGGTATATTAAAGCCCTATTTTATCCTTTAAGGCAGGGGTGTCAAACTCCAGGCCTGGAGGGCCGCAGTGGCTGCAGGTTTTCATTCTAACCCTTTTCCTAATCAGTGATCAGTTTTCACTGCTAATTAACTCCTTTTTCCTCTATTTTAATAGCCCTGTTTTTAAGGATTCAGTCCTCTGAATTGATTCTTTTCTTCATTAAATGGCAGCCAAATATAAATGAGATGTGAAACAAGCTGACCGATGACCAGCAAACTCCAACCAATCTCTTAATGAGAAGCTGATTCTTGCTGTTAATTGGCTTGTTGTTGCTCTCATTCTGCCACAGCAGACATTTCTAAAATTGTTGATTTTTCTGTTTTTTCTAAGAACACTGTCAAGATGTTTGGGTGACCTTGGACATCAACCTTACTGAGACCATCACCCTTCTTTATTTTCAGATATTGTGTGATGTGGCGGCTTATTTTGTGTCTCATTATTGTTTGGCTGCAAATTAAGGAAAAAGAGACAACTAAGGGGGCGGAGTCAAGTTAATTAAAACTAAGGCAAAAGAAGTTAATTAGCAGCAAAAACTGGTCACTAATGAAGAAGGTGGTTAGAATGAAAACCTGCATCCACTGCGGCCCTCCAGGACTAGAGTTCGACACCTGTGCTTTAAGGAATAGGTTTCTTACTGCCACTCACACTGTCAAACCCGCAGTACGAACTCTCCTTTTCTCAGTAGAAACTGAGTTGCTCTTTTCAACCACAGTTAAGCTGTGCTTGAATCTGTTGTGCAGTGAGGCACCTATCACACAAGCTGGTGACCCTCAAACACGTCTTCTAATTGGGTTGTGACTTTTGGTCTGCCAGATCTCTTTCTATCAGAGTTTCTTTCAGTTTCCAATTGCCTTTGGATTGTGCAGGACACCATACTCACTGACTCACTGCAATTTCTCTAAATGAAAGGCCTACACTTCTAAGGGAAATAATCCTCTGTCTCATTTCATTTGTTAATTGCCATCTCCTTGCTATTATCACTGGAATTTAGAACTTTCTGGGTTGTAGAGGGTGTAGCAACAGTCTGTTCCACCTCTGCTTTAAGACAGAAAGAGGGGTTTTAAATAATCAATAGAAGTTTGGACACCTTTTCAAATTGTTTACTTCAACTTGTAAGGCTTAATTTGCTTTAACAATTGCAGAGCATCTTTAGGTTAGAACCAATTAGTTGTTCCCTGAAGAAGGCCCATTTGTAATATTCTAAAATTTCTGTTTTTTTCCAGTTTTTGCTATCCTAAAATTTAAATTTAAACCTCTGGCAGTATACTGCTTACCATTTCACCATATTCGGTCATTCATTGCATTTCAACTAATTAAATTTCAAGGGAAACTGGAAAACTGAGGTGTTCTAAAACTTTTGACTGGTAATGTATATGTCATGTTCCAGAGATTACATATTGGTCAGTTTTGCAAGGGTGCCTCTAACAACTTAATATCATATGGGAAGAACTTTATTAGTAAAACAAGAGGTTTGACTTCTCTCTAAGCCAGAGCTTGGCTGTGCATTGATTCATTTAGAGGCTTGTATATGAGTGGTGAGTGGCATGTATACAATTTACGTCAGCAGCATACATATGGCTTTTAATGATTTTGTCAAATTCATTTTCCATGACATTCATTATTTAAGCTGCTGCTTTAGAGTGACTGTTAGTTAAAAATTACCGTGCTAGGTGGCGTTTATATTGTTTTTCATTGCATTAAAATTCTGTTTATAAATTTGTTAGTCTTTTTTACAGGTGTCCAAACCCCAGTTTTAGTTTACCTTTTGTTCATCTTTCCCTACACTTTTAACAACCTAGTACAATTTAATTTGCTCAGATATTGCTGTGCATTCATATTATACCAAAATTGCACAAGTTCACAAAACTAATATAAAAATGCATTCTCTCATCAAAAACACACATAGAACCTGAAATAAGAATATCCACAATAGGCTTCATTTTGAAAAATTAATAAAATAATACAGATCTCCATTCTAAAAAAAAAAAACTTAATACTTCAGTGCAGTGTAACCTAGTTTTGTATCTGTGCAATTCAGAATCAAGAAATCAAGAAGCCCAATATAAAGCAGGCTTTTGGTAAAATGCTATATCTTTAGTATGAATAGTGCAAAATAAAATGTATTAAGTATTTTTTGCTATTCATCACCCTTATGGGATAAAAACATAATGTTTTTGCTGTGAAATACATACTGTATGCTATGTAAGTTTAAAAAAATCTACATTTGATAATATTTTGACTAGTCTTTTTTTTTTCTGCAGAAGGAAGATATGGAAGCGCTCCGTGGATATCTGTCACTACATCAGTCTGCTGAAAGCCTAACACTGAAGTGGACCCCAAACCAGTTAATGAATGGGACCCTGGGAGACTCAGAATTTGAAAAGAGGTAGTGGGCTTTATTGCCCTGTTTAACTGGGATGCAAGGCCCAAGTGTCAGTGTCATGAGATAAAGCTATTATATAGTGCTAGCTTATTGCAGCCTACTGTTTAAATTTGTTGGTTTCAGTAAAACTGAAAGAGAAACAGGAAAGAGGAACCTTTTCTAGAAAGTCGTAGTTACTCCAGATTGTCTAGTTTTGAGTGGTTTGTTAATTCTGTTTTCATTTCAAAGCAGAATTCTGGATGTTAGAAGTGCTCTTCCAAAAAAAACGTGCACAGGCTACTTTTTACTTTCCTATTTTTTCTCTTAATTTAATAAACGCCTGCTGTCCCGCCCCAACTCCTCCCAGAATTATGCCTCTTTGAATATGCAAATCAATATAAATAGCCCTTAAGCTCAGCCTTCTGTGAAAAGCACGGGGGTAAAATAGAAGAATTTCAGCGAATACCAAGTGGAGGCAAGGAAAAAAGTACTATTTGTTGGTTTAAACAGTGATATAATCAACAAAAGGAAGTTGATTGAGTTGCAGAGTGTTTGAGAAACTCGAAAGCTCAAGTTCACAAAGTCGCACAATGCCCAAAATAAAGAAAGAAGTTGTCAGATATCAAAGTCACTGTGAAAAGGCAAGTCGTAGCCCACCGTCTGAGTGTCATATGAAAGCTTATTAGGGTATAGGGAAAAAAAAAATAGGCACACAGTGGGGAAAAAAGCACGAAATGTCAACTTTAATCTCGAGATTTTCACTTTAATCACATAGTTTATTTTGTCATTAAAGTAGAACATCATAAAGTTCATCTTAAAATCATTTAATTTACTAGTTTCTCAAATTCCGTTGTAACCAAAGTAGCATGTTAAATGCTTTGTTTTTGTGTGTGAATCACTACGTGCTTCCGGGCTTTCTCTTCCTCCGACAGGGCACAGAATCCATTACATTCGTGATATTACAGCTCTCTGAATAATTAAAATACTAAGATGTATACATGATATAATTTTCATGATGATAGGAGTTAAATCATGTTATTAAACATGGGAACACAGTGGCGCAGTGATTGTTCATGTCTCACACAAGATGCTTGCTGCGCCATGCGCGACCTTCGATGAAATACTTTATTGTAGCAATACTGTCTCTTTCAAACGTACTAACCCCTAATTCCTGTCCTTACTTTTCTTTCTCCAAATACCCAATCACCACACAATCAGCTCTGTAATAGACGTTAAGCCATCTGTAAGCTTAGAACGCCGATTCTTCAAAACTTTTAAGGAACATTGAAATATCTTCATAGTACGTGTTTAATTATTCTATCCATCTATCCTTCCAGTGTCGTGCAAGCACAAGGAAGTATACAGCACGAGGCAGGAACAATCCGTGAACGGAACGCAAGCTCCTAGCTAGTGCTGTGGCACTGTGTCCTGGCATGTTTAATTATTAACAATATATCTTATTTAAGTGAAGTCAAAGATTTATCTGTATGATATAATAAACATATTTTGCTGCATTTCATCTTAAAATTATACCGTCCTCATATGTAAATACACGCTTTATAAAGTGGATCAGGTTGTGCAATATTATAATTGTAGTGCAAGTTTACAGTGAGGTAATTGTACTTGTAAGTACAAACAGTTCTACAAGGAGCAATTGATTGAGTGTGTTTATAGTTCTTGGGATGAAACTGTTTCTGAACCGCGAGGTCCGTACAGAAAAGGCTTTGAAATGTTTGCCGTGTGAGAGCAGTTCAATAGAGAGCATGGCTGAGGCAGCGTGTGCTTGATGCTGTATACCGATCATTCTCTTTCTCAGCTTCTGTACATCTTTTATTCCCCACTCAGATACAGTGATATAAATCCTCTGAGTGGTGCAGTGAGAGTAATATGGAAAAAGATGATCAGATGTGGCAACCCCTAACGGGAGCAGCTGAAAGAAGAAGGTGCAGTGAGAGTAACAACGCTAAAGCAGCTATTGTATTTAGAATAGTTTGACCATTCCGTGGACCATTATATTGTTACTGGTTAATTACAATCAGATGCATTAAACTAATAAACAATATTCGGTTAATTTCAGTGTATTTATAAAGCCGTGTCAGGGATGTGGATCTGAAAAAGAAAGGGTAACCAAACAGGAACAGTAGCACTGCTTTGACGCTGGATGCCGCCAGTCTGCAAAACCGAGCAAAGAACCTGCATACGCCAGGGTATGAGGTACCGTGGAAATGTGCATAACTTTACGCCAAGTTTAGGTTTTATACATCGCGATTGAGCAATGGAAACATTTGTACACAATATTTTTGTGCGTATGCACCATTTATACATCAGCCTCCTGGAGTGTTATATTTATGGTCTGAGGTGTACCAAATGAAGAGGAAATGAGATAGGACTGTTCTTTTTGGTGCGCCAGTGTTGCTCACATCTGTATCAGAAACACATTTACTGAGTAACAAATTGCAGTCTGCCCGACAGTCCAATATCCAGTACAACTTTTGCTCATCCACCTGCATATCTCTGAGTTTACCCCTCAACGGGGTAGCTGGAAGCTATTGAAGGCACGAGTGAATTATAAAAACATAATCCTCACATTGCTGCCAGCTTTTGCCAGGTGAGAATAAGCCTTGTGGAGCAGACAGATGATTGAATCCTCCACTCCAAACTTTGTCCAATAGGCAAACTGCAGCGGATTCAGGTGGTTTACCACAAGAAGACTCGTATAAATAGGCATGCATGCTTCTTCTTTTCCTGTATTCATATGTATGTGTGTGTGGTAAGAAAACCTCAAATTACTAAACATAAACATTCAATTTTTGACAGTATTCAATAATAATAATAATAATAATAGGCTTACTTAGCCGAATCACTCAAAAACTGCTAAAGACTCATTAGCCAGAACATTATAGAGTTCCTGCGGTGGGTTGGCACCCTGCCCTGGATTGGTTCCTGCCTTGTGCCCTGTGTTGGCTGGGATTGGCTCCAGCAGACCCCCGTGACCCTGTATTCGGATTCAGGGGGTTAGAAAATGGATGGATGGATTATAGAGTTCTTTGAAGCTGTCATTATCAAAATGACAAGATCAAATGAGCTTATCCAAGGATATTTTATCCTATAAGTAAAAAACAAATATAATTAGCATATGCACTTTGGATTTGGCTTATTTCTTATAAATGTAATTTTGGATCTTTTATCACTGTTATACAAGCTAACCAAAATACTAACATTTGAATCACATATTACTTTCTTTTCATATTTTTTCTTTTTGCTCTAGGAATCAATGCTTTTCTAATTGATAATTTAATGTGGTTTTCTCCAAAAAGCAGTGTAAAATATTTTATGAACAAAAAAAGACAATAGAAATAAATACAGTGTGTTAGGAAATGTTTTGGTCTTGTAGATTAAGGAATCTTATTCTTAATTGTGAAATTTGCTGTGCTTTATGTTTTTATTTATTGATAACATCACATAACATTCTCCGATCCACCTAATCCAGTTCAGAGTGCTAGGGTGGGTTGAAGCTTGTCTTGGCAGCACTGGGCTCAATGCAGGAAGCAACTGTGAAAGATGAGCCAGTCCACTGCTGTCCATTAACATATGTACCCACATTCACACTCCTTTGCAACCAATTTAGAATCACCAACAGAACTGTAACATTTTCAGTTATTCCATGCCAACATGATAATTTCTGGTATTAATTAATTAATAACAGCAAGTATAAAAATGTATAGTTGAATGTCATTTGCACAACTCTCTTCTGTCATCTTCTCAATTAGCAGATGCAGCAAGATAATATTTAAATCAGTGCTTAGTCCTGTAAACAAAATGAAGATTTTACAGTAGGAAGTTTCTTCTAGATGTTAAGATGTTCGATATTTCTAATAAAGCATCATTAACATCTTTTACTGTTTGATAGATATATTAGGTAGTATGTGTAACCTGTTGTAGGGGATGTTTTAATGCAGTCTGCTGAAACTTTTCCACTGGTAGTGATGTTAGAGCACTTATATGTAAATCTTTAATTATTTTTGGTCTTTTGTTCTAATGTACTACAACAATTACTGACTTATCCTAAAGATCAAGAGGACTGCTGAATCATCTGTTAATATTTAAAACAGCTCTGAGCATTCTAAGCCTAATCCAATTCAAGGTTGCAAGAAACCAGAACCTATCCTGGTGCAAGGCAGGAATCCTCTCTTGACAGGGATGATCACCAAGGGAACTCCTCTCCCCAGTTCAATGAAAGATGGAATCTCTAAAGGGTGAAATTGCCAAGAGTTACAGAGATACAAAAGCTCATTGCAACTGATGAAATGGTCAAGTAGCCACAGGCAAAAATCACCAAGAGGTGTTTGAAGTAGATTATCACATGCAAAAAATATAGCACTATACCTTATTTTTTTACTAAATTGCTAAATTACTAAAATAATTTTACTATTGCTCTTTGTTGGGTTTTTCAGAGTTAGAAATTATAGTATTCATTTATTTCTAATTTATATTCAATTTTTTAAATTCTGCTCACTGGAACATCAAAATTCTGAAAGACTCACAGCTTTGAACTGTTGTCAAAGTAGACAAAAATTAAAAGAAAATTTGATTAGATGTGGTTTAAAGAAATTTTATTTTTAGTATAATGCTGTTTACTGAGGGCAGGCACAGAGTGTTGTGATATGTTCTCAGATAAAATTCAGGAAAACAAAGCATTTTGCAACTGATTAACCTAAATGGAAACAGCAATATCAATCCATTAATTATTGAACTATGGCCAGTTGACAACAGAGAACAGGAAAACAAAAACACTAGTATCCTGGGAGAAAATAAACCTCTGCCGAATCTATTGTCAATTGTAAGAGACAAAATCAGACACATTTCCTGTTCTATAAACCTAGGCCAACTAGTCACACACCCCCTCCTGGGCATTCAAGGGTTGTCTAATAACAGAATCTTTCCATCCAATGCTTAGAAAGGTTCCCAGTATCTCAGATTACTTTTCCATGTGCAGGAGAACAGCTTGATAGTAGAGCAATGGCACCAAATGTCACAATAAAATACAGAGAAGTGAAATTGAATATAAGAGGGTTGGTAGGAGTTTATAATTTATTGTATTACTTGTATTTTTGTACAAATGACAATCAAACATAGATGTAGTATGCACAGCTAATCAACAGCTCTAATCACGGCTGTAACAAGGTTATTTGTGCCAAATGTAATTTGTGAAATTTATTTCACAAAGCCATGCAATTCAGCTGAGAGAGACTGCCAGGGAGATTGACAAATGACATCCATAAGTTAGGTTAGGGAGACCGGCAGAAAACATGTGAAGGACACAAGCAGGTTATTTTAAAAGGTGCTGATGTTAGCAAAAAAATCCCAGAATCTGTGAAGGTATTAATACCAGCCGTTTTTTCTGGTAGTCTCCCATATCTGACATGAATTCTATGAATATGTAATTATGTGAGTGTTTATAATGACAAGTATCCAACAAAACATCAGAAGTGTCTCACTATGCTCCTGACATTCCTCACTGCTGGATGGGATATCTGTGTGTTAGGATTCTCTCACTAGGCTGTGATGTCTCTTTGCTTCTCTCTGGCCTGTATACATATGTGTACAGGATTATGCATTATATTCTGGGAATTAATATTATCTTTTAAAGAAAGTTAAATACATATACCTCTTTTTGTACCATATTTCTCTCCCTTGTAATTATTTTCCACCATGGGTACAAAAGGAATGGTATTGGATCTAGTCAATTCTGCATCAAGAAACACCTCCCAGGGGAGAAAGAGTGACCCCTGCTGGATACAATGGTATGCTAGACTAACGTAGTGAGTGTTCAGCTTGGATTTAAAGGCTGATGCTGAAGAGATGTCTCTTGTATAAGCAGACGGATCATTCCAGATCTTTAGGGCCCTGTACCTAAAAACTTAAATTCCAATTGTTATTTAACTACTTCTTGGAATCATAATCAGGCTGGCCTTTTGGGATCTTAATGCATGCTCTGGCTTGTAAGTAATGATAAGTGCAGATAGGTAAACAGGACCTTGGACATTTAAGGCTTTATATTTTAAAAAGGAGGATTTGGAAATCAGCTCTAAGGTTAACTGGGAACAGGAGTTATGTGGTCATACTTTCTAGTTCTTGTAATTCTTGCAGCAGCATTTTAAATTAGCTGAAAGCTGCATATAGAAAATATTGAACAGCCTGTGAATGGTGTCACTCCTACTAGTCACTCCTGCTAGAAATAAATGCATGAAATAATTTCTCAGTATTTTGCATATCTAGAAACATCTTATTTTTCCAATCTTAAAAATATTGGAAAATTATGTTTTAGACAGTTTTGTAATGTGTGTTTTAAAAGAAACGCTAGTTTCAAAGGTAATGCCTAAATTGTGTGCTCATTCAGTAAAACTAATGGTGATTCCAACTGAGTTAAAAGTGACAGAATATAATGGTGGTCTGTGACATTCCCTTTAGTAAATAACATTTTTTTTCTATATTCAGAAACAAGTAGTTCTCATCCATCTACTCCTTTAACACATTAATACAATTAATTAAGGATACCATTAGGTAAAAATGATTTGGACTAGAAGAAAGATATATTTGAATGTCTCCTGTATATGAGTGAAAATTAATGTTATGTTTTCTACTGACATACTTCTCAGTGGAAGCATGTAAAGCCAGAACTGTAAGGATTCAAGTACTGAGCTCTGTGGAACACAGTATTTAACTTATGAGTATAGTGATGGAGTACTTTCAGCACATTTCTATATGCTGTAAATTAGTTTGACAAATAAGAACTAAACTAGGCAAAGACAGTGAGTGAAAGCTCAATATAGTTTTCCAGCCTATGTAATAAAATAGAATGGTCAATTGTGTCATATGCTGCACTTAAATCTAACAATATAATTACTTTAAAATTTCCTCCATCCGAGGATATTAGAATGTTGTGTACAACAAAGGTTAGTGCTGTTTCTCTATTGTGATCAGTATGAAGCCAGACTGGAAGTTTTCAAATAAATTATGTGTAAGGTAAGACTGAAGCCGCGTTGTAAGCAACTACTTTTTCAAGTATTTCAGACTGAAAAGATAAATTTAAAGTGAGTCCACAATTATTAAGTATATGTGAGTCTAGTTCTGATTTATTTTTAATGTAATAATCTGATAATTGACACTTTTAGTGCAGCAGGAACTGCACAATTCAGTAATGACCTATTGATAATGCAAAGAATGGGTACTGCTAGAACAGTCATTGAGATTTCAATGGTTTTGTTGGTACTATGTACAAGGGACAAACTTCTTCTCAGTTGTCTCTCTATCTAATGTGCTGCTATCTTTGGATTTGTTTTTCAGCATTTTTTGGGACTATGCCCTCACTGTGCCTTTGAGCCAGATTGTCTGCATTCACTGCCATCAGCAGCGTAAGTAACATCCTTCATGAGGTTATTGTATAGTCCTGTCAGGCCTTTGTGTTTAATAATTTTATCGTCTATCATCTCTTTTGTAGCGGACTGTGGGGGAACTCTTGTTCTCGTGAGTCAGGATGGGATACAGCGTCCTCCATTACTCTTCCCTCCAGGAGGGCATCTCCTGGCATTCCTTTCATGCTTAGAGAATGGACTTCTCCCTCGAGGACAACTGGAACCGCCCCTTTGGTCTCAAAAAGGCAAGGTGAGTTCTAGTTTTAGAACATAACAAGCTGAATGATCCAGTCAAAGTAGAGTATGAATTGTGTTGTCCCTTTTAGGTAATCCGCAGTGTTTCTCAAACTCGGTCCTGGGGACCCCCTGTGGCTGCAGGTTTTTGTTCCAACCAGATTCCTAATCAGTGACAACACCTGATAACACTGAGCTCATTTAATTAGCTGTTTTTTTTTTCTTTTATTTGACATTAAGAAAAGCATAGCAGCATGATTTTTACATTTATAAGACATTTATAAATATTTCTGCTTTTGCTATAGATTTAAATGCTTAACTTTCTTTTGTTGATTTCATTATACTTTGCCCTTTCTCTGTGCAGTTTTTCCCCCTTCATTGTATCTTAATAATGACAACTTAAAACAAGCAGATCGGACGCACTGGCAAACAACACTGAATAATCAAAAGCTGCAACTACTTTAGCGTCAGACCCACTAATTAGTAAATAATGGATTAATTTAACAATTAGAACACCTTGAAAAGTAGAATGAATATCAAGACAAATACTGTTAAAAAGAAAATAAAATACATTATTCTTAACTGCTTGGTACATTTGAATTTTTTTTTTTTTTAGCAAACTTAGTTTTCTAATTAATATATTGTTCCTTAAACACAGAAATTGGGAAATATCAGTTCATTTAATTAGCCAAGGAGTTAAATTAAAAACAGAAGCTGGTTGGAACAAAAACCTGCAGCGACAGGGGGTCCCCAGGACCGACGTTGAGAACCCCTGAGGTAAGGTGTATAATGTTGCTACCCTGCCTTTGTTAAGCAGTATGACCAATATTCAGGCATATCAAGCAGGTTGTGCTCTGCCTTAAGTGAAAGACATTCTTGCCCTGCCTCACTCTTATTAGTAGAGATACAGTGGATATTAAACATCTACGTACACTTGCCAAAATAACAGGTTTTGTGTGATTAAAAAAATGAAACCAAGAGAAAACCTATCAAAATGTATTCCACCTTTATTGCAAAATTACAATCTATACAAATATGGAAACCAATCAGAAACTGTTTAGTGGAAAAAGGAAAAAGAAAACATACAAAAATCTGGTTGCCTTAGTCTACACACCCCCTAAACTAATACTTAGTTAAAACACCTTTTGATTTTTTTACAGCACTCAAGTCTTTTTGGGTAAGGGTCTATCATTTTGGCACAAATGGACTTGGTGATTTTTGCACACTCCTCCTTGCAAAAAAATTTCCAGATCTGTCAAATTATGATGGCATCTCCTGTGCACAGCTCCCTTTGTAGCGCACCACAGATTTTCAAATGGATTAAGGTCTGGGCTCTGGCTGGATCATTCCAGAACGTTGATCCTATTTTTGGGTCGTTGTCATGCTGAAAGGTGAACTTCCTTTTCATCTTCAGATTTCTAGCAAAAGTTTGAAGGTTTTGTGCAACAATAGACTGATACTTGGAGCTATTATTGATTCCATCCATCTTGAAAAGAAAAGTAGCCCCAAGTATTGTGTTGCCTCCACCATGCTTCACTGTGTGTATGGTATTCTGTTGATGTTATGCTGTGTTATTTTTGAGCCAAGCATATACAGGTAGTCCCCAGGTTATGGACATCTGACCTATGACTTATGAACGAGGCCTTGGCTGCAACATATGCGCCTCAGTAACTGCCGCTCCGTCTGGTGCAAGCGGTGGCTGGAGGGGGGTGATTTCGCTGCTCGCGCAGTGTAGTGGACCTCGGGCAGCTCCTGGCAGCAAGTGGTGACCCTTGGTCCAGACACCAGCGCCACAGCTATCGCTCTTGTGCAGGATGATGGTTTGCTGCCGCCCCCTATGCCGCTGCAGCTACTGCTCCTGACTGGACGCAGGCTGGATGGAGTGGAGGGGGCCGTTTCACTGCCTGCCCAGCACACGGCTGGTAATGCTGTGTTTCCTGCAGAGGCATTAGCTCTCTTGGAAATGTGTTCTTTTAATATTGTGGCTTATTAAATAATTAAACAATATCATAATATACCAGAAAAGGCGATATCCCTCCCATAGTGATTACGGCAGTACAAGAATCACATGAGACAAAATATCTTTTAGCTTACATTTACTGACGTTTTACGCAGTTACAGACGGGGAGGCATATGGACAGACTTTATCCAGGTGGGAATCTGGATCAACACAGTCAGCCATTTTTTCCGTCCCTACGCTGGGAGGGTTTCCAACACCTATTGTTGGCACAGCCTCGAAGGGTCTGGCCACTGTCCAGACCTTTTATATGGTTCTTGCTTCATCTGCTGGTCTTCTCCGTCTCCGAACAAGGGCTGAATTCCTCTCCCACAAAATACAGAAATATCATAGTGCTTACATGTCGATTCTCATTCTCCCAAGAAGGAAAGAAGGTTTGTGCTGATAGAGGACAGAAATACCCTAACCTGTGTTTAAGCTGACTATACAAGCCTCCAGTTGTCTTTGGCTATCTAATCCAATGCTTGGTCAGCAATTCTAACTGCTGAGCCTCTGTGTGCCACAGTTAACATGCACATGTGAATAAAACTCATAACAGTACTGTCCAGATACAGTGACATAAAGAAACATGTAGTATTACAAGCCACCCTTTGTCACTGGATCTGTGACAAAAAACAATATTTGAAAGTCATATCCACAAAACAAAAGGTACTTGATCCCCCATCACAGTGTCAATATTTCAAGTCATTTTGGACATGTGAGATGTAGTATCACTATAGCTTCTGTACCATTCATCTAAAACCAGCGTAAACATGGACAAACAATTACATTTAACATGCTGTTATCAAGTAGTGATATCTCATCAATGGTGTTAGTGGAGATTTTTGCCCTGTTATTTCTTACATAGTCTGTGTTGTGTCTACATATTACTGAATTCATGCAGTGGGTGTCATAGCATCAAATTATATTACAATCCTATATAGCATCTTGATGGATTATTCTTTGGCACTCTATCATTTCTAGCTTCAATATGTTGCTAGATGTGCCCACCCTTTGATGTCTGATCCCTTTATGAGTTACAATAGTAACATAACTCAGATGCTATTCTAGCTTCATTGCTATGATTATTAATTGTTCTTAACTAGTATTATTGCATAATTGTTCATTCACTATCTGTTATCCTCCCCAACTTCACTATCAGATGTTCTATTCCAAGTTACCAATTTACAAGTTCACATCATTGATAAATCATGCATATCCTCATACCTTTGAGCCCTTCTATAATAGTTTCAAGTATATTCCTAGACTTGCTATATATATATATATTCCTTGTCCAACTCAGTGGTTTGTTAACAAAGTCTCTTTCTTGGTGGCTTTGCAGATTGGTAACTTTGCAGATCCGTCTGAACAAAGTGTGACTGCTTCAAGGCACTAAAGTTTGTTGTTACTGGAACAGAAAGTAAACAGTCCTTTTGCCATTAGGGAGCTAATAAGATGAACACATGGTGACTGTCCCTTTTAGCAGAGGTTCACTTCCCTCTAAGCTTGCACTGTATTCAGTGGTCATTCATGGGAGCCTTCAACAGCTGTCACATCACCTCAGTGGCCACAGCCTGTCCCTGCCACAGTCCATAAAACTTGTCTTAGTTCATGGCATCAAATCTGAGTAGCTGGACTTGCAATCTTTCTTTAGTTCTTTACTCCGTTCCTCTGGAAAGCAAGTGTTTCTTCACCAGCTATTCTCAGGTATGTGCAACAGATTAAAAGTCATTAGCGCAGTACAGTCTCTGTAAATCTTCGTTTGTGTATACACCACCTGTTACTTCATTCATGAAACTTTACCACTGAATGGAGAGGCTTTAACCACTAAATTTAGTGGATAAACTTAAGCTACTTGCTATGCTAAACTAGCGAAGGGTGGAAGGTAGAGCAAATACATAACATAAAGCAATTATTTCCCAATCATATGTATCATACAAATGCAGCATTATAAATGACAATTCTAGACCCCAGTTCAGTCTCATAAAATAACAGCAAGAAATAGAGTAATACATTTAAACTATGCTAGTGACAATGTTTCTTCAGTAGGATCATACATTACACAAAATTAACACATTGCCTCAGTTATCCAAGTGTCTTAACTTATAACAGGATGTTATATACAATGGTTCTAATGTATAACTGAATAATCCATTTTGCTATGTGCATTATCACTGAGCATTAACCTAAATACATTGATGCAATAACAACTCTTCCTAAAATTAATCACTTACAGAGACAAATCAATAAATGTATTTCAATTCTAATACAGTCTGTAATTACTGAAGTGATAATAATAATAATCATTTGTCATACATCAAAATATGTAAACCCTCTATACTGTTCTTTCAAAGAATGAAATCAGTCTAGTGTTCATTGTTTGCATATTGTCATTAAAACATTTAACACTTGCACTAAATCAGCATGCAAGAAAATTATTCTAATAGCTGCTATTCATTAATTTATGATTGATAAATATTCACTATCCTACGATTAGATTATTTCTAATTGCTATGCCCAAACTTGCTATTAAGCTATTTTTTGCAACTTGTATAAAACATAGTTTGTTTTCCATCCGTTGGTCACTGGATTTGCTGAATCTGGAGAACAAGAACATCTATAGATTTTAAATGCAACTTTTATGCTTATAACACTTTTCATGAAATTCAGATTTGAAAATTCTTCTCTTTAACTGACCATGTTACAAGCTATTCTGAGATTCGTCGAGGTCAATAAGTCATGGCGTTATTTAAACTCTGCATCTGTTTGCAGGCTTCAAAAAACAGACCAGGCACAGATTGTGTTATCAATCACCAGTCATGATCACTATTGATATTCACATGTATTACATTTAACTTTGAATATTCTTATATGGGACGTCTCCCATTTCTACAGTTTAACATTCTTAGTCAGCTGACGAACATAGAAAGACAGACGTACAAATGACATAAACACGCATCTGCCACCCCAGACTCTGAATAAAAATAATTTATTCGTCTTTTATTTTCTTTTCTAGATTCTAAACTCTGCTTCATGTCCAAGTAGAATTACTTAGCTAAAGCAGAAATTCGTTCACTAGAGAACAGACAATCAACCTTCACTCGTTTCAGTCATTTCTTACACACAGTATTTGGCAATTGCTTCATTCTTTCACATGTATTCACATACTCACGTTCTCTTTTACAACAATACTTCATTCACAGAATAAAGTTCTCGATTTCTAGCACACGTGCTATAAACTCACTCGAGGTTGTGCTTTTTTGTTTATCTATAGGGTTTCACCATGCAACATACTTAAGCACGTCTTTTCCTTCATGCTTATTATTAATCAAACAACATCTCAGGCCGCAAGCTGATATTACTGAAAATATTAGGAATGCTTCTTACCTCAGTTTCATACACGCTATTTTCCAGATCATGGAATTTTCGTGGCGAACATCACGACTCAGCGTCAAACGAGGGTAACGTATTACCCGTTGGCGATCCGTAAATTCTGCGACAACAAGAAAATCCACGCGAGGAAATCACGCAGCACAATTCCACAACAAGAAAGTGTTCCCAGAAAAAGTTATGCGGTCACAAAGAATATTCTGACTTAACAAGGAAAACATACATGCTTGAACCTTTATCTCATATCACCGGGCAAGTGTGCTAACCACTGCGCCACCATACATTCCCTTAAGAGTTCCCAAAATACATAACCTCCATTCATGCACAATCGGGCACATGCTACATATCCGTGAGAACTTGTCTCCCTTATTATTTAGTATTATTAAAGAGTATTTTTCCTTTAAACTTGATCAGGGTTTAAAAGAAAAAATGTTTTGCACGTTTATAAGTTTTAAACAAAAGTGGAGACATTCTTTTTTGATTTGCTTTAAACCAATTGTTCTTATTGTAAGTTTTAACCCCAAATGTATTTATTCTTTTTCCACTTTGTTGTTCGAGCTCTTTTGCATTTTAGCTATATGTGTACACCGTTTTACAAATTCTTTTTAAACATTAGCTTATAAAGTATGTTCGTTATTTAAGCTATATTTAAAAGGTAATTTAATTATTTCTGTGTGTTTAAACACACGGCAATTTCTTAAAAGTACCAAAATAGGTGGGGGTTTTGCCAAAACCTTTAACCTTTACCCTTGTAGGTAGACTGATAGAAACAGCTGGCGTCTTTTAGACTGCTTGTAACACGTGGACGAAGCTTGTATTTTTGCATCGAGCTGCTTGGATGCCATTAAAGATTTCTACAAATTATTTTAGCGATCGTGATTGAGACGTTATAGATTCTATCGCTGTTGCTTTGACTTCATCTTTAAGTTTTTTTCAGCTCCGCTGGATTACCACGCAAACGGCAAGGTGAGTGCACTGCCTGCATGTCTTGTCTGCCTGCCGCAACTAATATACAATAACGCCCGTTCTTTATAGCCTTCAATATTGTTTTCTAAAGGCTAGCGATGTAATTTATTGTAAATACGTGTTTCCCAACACGGCATTTACTTTTCTAGGTAGATTTTGGGCTTCGACGGCCATTAATTAATCTGTGCTGCCCCTGTGAGTGCCGTTTCATTTTACTGGACAGCCAGTCTCGTGCCATCAGTTTCAATCTTGTTGTATTCCATTTATTTTGTCCAATTTTAGTCCCACTTATGCGTTAAACTTAAAAGTCCAACCTTAAAGTTCACTCATACCGTAGGTACCAGACGCTACCACGATTCGCCGACAGATGTCGGGCTTTCTTTCCAGCCTCATGCACTGTGCCGAGTTTGACAAGTCCGCCTCTTGTCTTTTGATGGGATAAATTAATCAGGCCAGGCATGTTAAGGCAGTTTTAATTCTCGGCCGGAGTCCATGACCGCGCGCAACCAATCCCGAAATATATATATCAAATATTATTACCGAGCCTCCCATTCATCAGTGTAAGCATATGTTTAATATATATATAAAATATTATAATTAATATATAATAATATAATTATTAATGTAGCCACAATCCTGCCGACTACGCCATTATGTTTCCTGCAGAGGCATTAGCTCTCTTGGAAATGTGTTCTTTTAATATTGTGGCTTATTAAATAATTAAACAATATCATAATATACCAGAAAAGGCGATATCCCTCCCATAGTGATTACGGCGGTACAAGAATCACATGAGACAAAATATCTTTTAGCTTACATTTACTGACGTTTTACGCAGTTACAGACGGGGAGGCATATGGACAGACTTTATCCAGGTGGGAATCTGGATCAACACAGTCAGCCATTTTTTCCGTCCCTACGCTGGGAGGGTTTCCAACACCTATTGTTGGCACAGCCTCGAAGGGTCTGGCCACTGTCCAGACCTTTTATATGGTTCTTGCTTCATCTGCTGGTCTTCTCCGTCTCCGAACAAGGGCTGAATTCCTCTCCCACAAAATACAGAAATATCATAGTGCTTACATGTCGATTCTCATTCTCCCAAGAAGGAAAGAAGGTTTGTGCTGATAGAGGACAGAAATACCCTAACCTGTGTTTAAGCTGACTATACAAGCCTCCAGTTGTCTTTGGCTATCTAATCCAATGCTTGGTCAGCAATTCTAACTGCTGAGCCTCTGTGTGCCACAGTTAACATGCACATGTGAATAAAACTCATAA
The DNA here is from genome assembly GCF_016835505.1 of Polypterus senegalus. Taxonomy (NCBI): domain Eukaryota; kingdom Metazoa; phylum Chordata; class Cladistia; order Polypteriformes; family Polypteridae; genus Polypterus; species Polypterus senegalus. Next base: position 126,738,680 of record NC_053159.1, on the reverse strand, counting down.
CAGTACTGTCCAGATACAGTGACATAAAGAAACATGTAGTATTACATGCTGTAAGCGGTGATCCGGTTGCGGCTGAACGGAGGCCATTGAGGGTGAACGGGGCAGCGGTGGTAGCATTGTAGTGTGCCTCGGATGGCTGCCTGTTGAATTGGGGTTGGGTTATTCACTACCCGCATTTGGCCGCACCGTGTTCGTTCTCGGTGGACAGACGCTGCAGGCACTGTAGTGGAAGTGAGTGTGAGGTAGGCTGGTGATGAACCCCCTGTCGCCGCCCCCAGTCATTCTCAATAGCAAGCCTGCTTGTACTGTTACGCACATAGCAAGAAGTTGTCTCTTGTCAGTACTTCAGACGTGTTGACAGGTGCCTTCCCGCTGTAATAGCGTATACTGTATAGCGCTGTGCAGAAGAGCTCTTCTTAACCTTTTGTCTTCACCCTTCAAGAATGTCTATGAAACACAAATATGATGCAAGTGCTGGTGATACAGTAAGAAGAGAAAAACCATCACCATTGAAAATAAAGTAGAAATAATAAAAAGGTCAGAAAGAGAACTCCATCATTCATTGGCAGAGCACTTGGTTACAGTTAGTCAACAACAGCATTTATTAAAATAATATACCTGTTCTGACTTACATACAAATTCAACTTAAGTACAAACTTACAGTCCCTATCTCGTACGTAACCTGGGGACTGCCTGTAGTACATTTGGAATTGTGCCAAATAGTGCAACCTTGGTTTCATCAGACCATAATACATTTTTCCATTCATGTTTTAAAAGCTGTTTGCTGACCATAGCTTTTGGAGTATGTTACAACCAAGAAGATACCAGAATAATCCTATGGAACAGCCAAACTTTATCTGAGTTCAATCGGAGCCACTTTAATTGATGTCAAGTGCTAACTACTATTTTAGATGAGACTTACTGTGACTGGTTGATTCTGAAAAGAACCACATCCTTGACTGGTCTGCACTAATGAAACCAGGTTTTTGTAGGATTTTTTTTTCCTTCTTTCACTAAACAGTTTCTTTTTTTTTTTCACTTTCTTTGTATACATTGCAATTTTGCAATATAGGTGGAATAAGCTCTGACAGAATTTATCTTGATTTCTTTTTTTATTACACAAAATCTGATTTATTGACCAAGCAGATGGCCAAGCATATTAGTGCTGTTATGTTTTTTAAGTAGACGTTTTAGTATTTAAAAAAAAAATGGCCATCTTACACTCTTGACATGTACATTGAGTTTGAAAGTTACAGTATTTTTCTAAAATACATGCACCTTTTCATGCTATGTTACAAAAAACGCTGGAATTCTTTATTTTTTTGAATTGGTAAAAATCCCTGCTTGTTTCAATTACTTTCACAGAATACAGTATTGTGGATTGCTTTTAATTTGCTACTTACATTTGTACACATTTCTATCCATATAGTTATAAATTAGAATAATACCTGAGCTTAGATAAAAGTCACTCTTTCTCTTTTCATGTTCTGTAGTACTAGGGTGTTGTACCGTGTTAGCCATTATGAATGTAAAGAAAAGCCGAGCTAAATGACACCTACATTACAATATGCAAGCTTTCGAGGCAACTCGGGCCCCTTCTTCAGTTGCCTCGAAAGCTTGCATATTGTAATGTTTTTAGTTAGCCAATAAAAGGTGTCATTTTTCTTGGCTTTTCTCTTACATGTTCTGAAAAGTACCTAAAGGAGGGTGGCATCAAGAAGGGCAGCCACTCGTAAAGAATTCTACTCCATTTCCACCAGATTTGGGGGTAGTCATACTATTTAGGTGAACCAAGAAAATGGCCCCTGAACCAGCAGAGAGAGCAAGAGAACAATAATAATTGTTTTGTTGGATGCAATTTCAGGGTAAAGTATTTCCGAAACTTAGAAAAAGGAACAGCACCACCAAATTTAATGAACAAGGTGAGGCTGTGGATGAAGAGACTGCTGCAGACTATGTCTTCCGAATAGTCTATCCTGGACACCGTCATGATTACAGTAAGTTGGCTTGATTTAATTTGAAACTTTTTTCAGTAGTGTGATATTTGCATTTTAGCTTGTTATTTTAAGTGTTTATTAAAGTCTGTCTATGTGATTTAGTGGATAAATCTTACACTGGTATGTAGACCATTTTGGCAGAACAAGTGCTTTTATTAAAGAGAACTGAAAAAAATATGCTTCAAGGATGGGTAAAAATAAATGTTAATATTTATCTAGATGAAAAAGATGGTGTAACCTTTGGTAAAATAGTGAAACTAGTTGTCAACGAGAATTGTACATACATATATTTTAATTCTGTGTGGTTTATACTGTATATAATACATGTATGCAGCAAAATTAAACATTCACTCTTAATTTAGTCAAAATTAAACATTCAGTCTTCCATCTTTATTTTATTCAATGTTTCTTGCAATGTTCACTGTTGGTAAATGCATAATAGAAAATAATTTACAATAAAAATTAGGAAATGCAATCTGGTAGATTTGGATTTACTATTCAGTACTATTCAAGGATCCAGTTCAGAATGCACAGAAGATCAAATCAAAAAATATTTTTTTTAAATATGAATTCAACCAAACCAGAAATTGATAATATGAAGTACAGTATGTGTAACAGGCTGTTTTTTTTTTGTTTGTTTTTTTTTTTTTAATTTTCCAAATTTTACTATTTAGCCAGTTTGTATATTTCAAATGCAGGGCTTTAATATTTTAAAAATTACTGTAACACTTTTGTGTAAACATAGTAAGAAATAAAAAGCCAAAATAGTGCACACTGTTAAAGTAACATGTAAACTAAGTAAAACTAAAGTTTAAAAAAAAAAGCAAGAAAAATAAACCCTTGAAATTATTGTTCCACTGCATGATTGTGGCAGCTTGAGTCTATCACTTATACACTGAGCACTACTAAGGAACCTTCCCAGAATGGATGTCAAACCATCACAATAAAGATTATCACACACACACTCTCAGAGTCACTCCTCACAGATCATTTAAATTACAATGCAAGCATTTAGAGCTCAGGGGAGGAATACTCATGAAATCATTGGTAGATTGTGCAGTCTTCATTTGGGTCTAATCCAGATCCCTTAACTTACCCACATGTGCTACCCTATCACTATTCATTGTTTAATTAGTTAAAATGTTTGATACTTAGTGTTTTAAGAAAGTTAAGATGTTTTTATAAGCAGTGATATTATTGGATATAAGCTATTACTATTTAGCCATTTAGGAATATTACACAATATCTTGTGTTTTAGTGCTTTCAGTGCATTGCAGACAAAAGACTTTAGGTTTTCTTGCCAATGCAATCTACTGCTAACATAATGAGACTATTTGCACTATACATGGAAAAAACTTTTCTCTGCTTTCTTGTTAAGGATGTTTTTTCTGACTGCTGTCTGATAAAGCAAATCTTTGAGACCCACATACACACTCTCACTCATTGGCCATTTTATTAGGTACACCTAATCAACTGCTTATTAACACAAATATCTAATCAGTCAATCACATGGCAGCAACTCAATGAATTTCGGCATGTACACATTGTCACAACGAACTGCTGAAGTTCAAACCAAGCATCAGAATGGGGAAAAAAGGAGATTTGAGTGACTTTGAACGTGACCTGGTGGTTATTGACAGATGGGCTGGTCTGAGTATTTCAGAAACTTCTGATCTACTGGGATTTTCATGCACAACTATCTCTAGGGTTTACAGAGAATGGTCCAAAAAAAAGGGAAAATTTTCAGTAAACAGCAGTTCCCTGGGTGAACATGCCTTGTTGAGGACAGAGGAGGATGGCCAGACTGGTTTGAGCTGATAGAAAGGCAACAGAAACTCAAATAACCATTTGTTAACAACCGAGGTATAGAGAAGAGCATCTCTGAAAGCAAAACACGTTGAACCTTGAAGCAGATAGGTTACAGCAGCAGGAGACCACACCGTGTGCCACTCCTGTCAACTAAAAGCAGGCAACTGAGGCTATAATTCACATGGGCTCACTAAAATTAGGAAATGGAAGAATGGAAAAACGTTGTCTAGCCTGATGAGTCTCAGTTTCTGCTGCAGCATTCAGATTAGGGTCAGATTTTGGTGTCAACATTTTTCTTGACACACTTTGAGCCCTTAAGTACCAATTGATCATTGTTTAAATTTCATAGTCTACCTAATTATTATTGCTGAGCGTGCCCATCCCTTTATGACAGCAGTGTACCAATCTTCTGATGGGTACTATCAGCAAGATAACACACCAAATCATCTCAAACTGGGTTATTGAACATGACAATGAGTTCACTGTACTCAAATGACTTCCACAGTCACCAGATGTCAATCTGATAGAGCACCTTTGGGATGTGGTGGGAAAGGAGATTCGCATCATGGATATGCAGCCAACAAATCTGCAGTAACTGCATGATGTTACCATTTTAATATGGACCAAAATCCCTGAGGAATATTTCCAGCCCATTGTTGAATCTAGGCCACAAAGAATTATGGTAGTTCTGAAGACAAAAGGCATCCAACTCAGTACTAGCAAGGTGTACCTAATAAAGTGTACCTAATGTAGTATAAAATGCATGTGTGTGTGCGCACAACAACAAATTCATTATGAGCATCTTCATTAAGATTGGATAGATGTCCCAGTTTTTTGTTTTATTATTCTTCTTTTTGGCAAAGGAGAAAAGCTAAACTCATCCCTTGTGGGGTCTTTTACTTGATAATGGTTTCTGCACCTTATCAGAAAATTTCATTTCCAGTGCCACTCCCTTAACTAAGAAGACAATTCCTGTTGTCTGTTTTGCAGTTGATATCTTCTGATTATGTTAGTTGGAAAATGAAAATTGAATAAAGGTTGCTTTTCATGAAAATAAAAACCTCTGAGCAAGTTCTGAATTGTGTAGTAGTAGTAATAGTCATAATAGTGGTAGTACTAGTCATAGTTGTAGTAGTCCAGAATACTGTAAAAGTAAAAAGTTTAAAAACACTTTCTTCTAAACTTCATATTCTCACTGTCTCTTTGTTTGACCTTCATTAAATAATGGAACTGTATGTAATTGTTCAGGCTTACTTCTAATGAATGTCATTTTTTAACACATACCCTCACTTTATATCTTATAGACAGATACTGTCAATCTGTGCCTTGGGTACATTTTAAGTTTACAACTAATTGTTTGCCTAATGTTAAATGATTGTAGTATTGATCAAATCATATCCTTTACATCTTACTTGACATCCCCCCCCACCCCTCCCTCCTCTGAAAAAGACTTATGACATTTAGCCTTTAAGGCATGCATTCCCCTTTGGTGTGTTTGGTTGCTCTTAGTATGTGCATGCACACATGTGTGATAGTCATTATAAACACCAGCTAAATTTAATTTTTTTTTTATTACCTGAGCAGTCACCATAAACTACCATCACATGCCGGGGAGCCGTGCACCCTCAGTGGATGAAGATGAGGAGGAAGAAGATAGGCTTCATGCCATGATATCAATGATCTGCTCTCGGAACCTCACAGCTCCTAATATGATGAAAGGTTATTTTTAAAATCCACCCCACTCACACCCCTGCCCTTTCTGGGCTCCAATCCACTGTAACAGTACAGCTCTGCAATTACCAGCCCAACAGTGTTGCCATGACAGCTATAATTGTGAAGTGTAGGGATTATAGTTTTCACTAGTGTTCAGTTTTGTGTAGGTTTATTTAAAAAAAATCTAATATGTATCAGAATTTATTTTTTGTTTTAGAAATACAAGTGGTTCTAGGCATCAGAGTTTCTCCCTAAATAGTTTACTTGCATATTACATTTTTAATTTTGAGTATTCTCCTGTGTCATTCACAATTATATACTAGCTTTATTCATGTTTTTAATATTTGAAGTCTCCTGTGTATACTTATAACATCTGTCTTGGGACCATTTCTAAGCAAGTGTTTGAAATCGTATTTTTTAGATCAACTGACTTTAATCCTACAGTACATTTACATGAGCTACAGTGTCTGTGATAAAATATTTGCCATTTTTAATATACAGCAAAATACTTCAGCAGAGAATTTTGGTCTGAACCGCCTATTTCTAATGCCAATTCCTGTCAGCATGTGCCCTGAAGATTGCTGGAACTATTAAACGAAAGTTAGGGGTTTAGGTAGAGGAGAAACGTTTTTAAAGGACAGAAATGGAGTCAGATATTAGGGCTTTGGTCAGTTAATGACAACACTGTTTGGTTGGTGGTCATGATGGCTGGTCATTGCTTTGTCAATTGTATTGTTTTTACTTTATTATTTGTAACTATTTTAATTTATTCATTTATTTGCAACATGCTTGACTTTTGCATGTGGCCAAGACTTGTTGTTTTTCTAGAAAAATGCTAAATAATATATACCTATATTTTTATTTTTGTTGCTTGTTTCAAGCTGCCAGTTTATCCCAGATGCTGTTCACTGTAATTCTTCAACAGTCACAGTTACCTTTCATCTGAATTGTTTAGGGTCTGTGGGGTTCACTATTGTAACTGTTACTCTTCTTGTTTTTTTTTTTTGTTTGTTTTTTTTTTTGTATATACATATATAAAATATATCTAAATTAAGTCAAACCCTAAAATGTTTTCTGATACAAATTTTTTTATGAAAAAAGTTAGTAAACATAAAATAAAAACCATAGTTCTTCATTAAATTTTTTAACAACCTAAAATTAATCACAAGCCTTCAGCTCCATCCTGAAGAATTAAGGTGAAGAGCATTTTAGTTAACCTACTTTTGTTCTTTCATTTGATTAAAAACAGTGTATGCTTTAAAGCATGGGCTTGCACTGCTTTCTAATTTGATTTTTATTTTGTTTAAATTCAAGACATTTTTATTTACCTTATAACCCCCATTTTAATTGTGAATGCATTTGATTCAGCCTGGCTTTGCTGCATATCCTTGGCTTGACATTGCTTATAATGTGCCATTTCAATACTATTACTTTTTTCTCTTTTGCTTGAATCAGAAGCATGCAGCTCTAAATCATCTTTGTGGCTGTATTCTTATTACCTCATTTAGTTAGCTGTATCAATGCACCTTAATGAATACACAAATGTGTACAAGATGCGTCCATTTTAAATTTTTGAATTGATGCCAGTTCAAATATTCTTTTCCTTAATTGAAATCATGGTTGAGCTGACAGGCCTATTTTAACAGATGGGTGAAGAAGTCCAGTATGAACCTGTCTTCTACAAGTTTTTCTAAGTTAAATTGTTTTTTGTTTTGTTTGTTAAAGTCAATTTGCTGTTTTCTACTGTGTACATCCTGTCAACTCAGTTTTATCAAATGGCTTGGATAGCTAATGTACTATTGTATAAAAAAATGTGATTGTGTTGATTCAAGAAACCCTAGGCCAGGAAGCTTAATATGCATCACCTATAAATTAATGGAACAATTATTTAAGGGAATACAGTGGAACCTCGGGTTACGAACGTCTCTGAAGACGTACAAATCGGGTTCCGAGCAAAAGTTCACCAAACTTTTGCATCTGTTCACAACCACACACTTGGGTGCCGAACAAGCCAGTTTTCCTTCCGTTTCGTACGCCAATGATTTCCACACGTGTTCAGTCTCTCCCTGTGCATTCGCTGTGAACTCTTTGTGCTCTATTTCGTTTCCCTTCCGGTTCGTACACGCCAGTGATTTACGCACGTCTTCAGTCCCTCCCTGTACAGTACATTGTTCTCGGTCAGACGTGCATCGCGCAGAGGGACTTTGTGGTATAGGGGGTCCACAGCTCATGTCAAGAGGCCGGTTTTAAATAAATAATCGCCATGCTACAGCTGCCACGTCCTCTTCATAACTAGAAGCGTAAGGCGGCTAAAGGGAGGAAAAAGAAAAGAAAGACGGAGGTTGCGGAGTGAGGAAGTAAGCAGGAAGCAGTGTGGAAAGAACCAGTTTGAGCGAGCGAGTGAGCGTGTGTGCGCGTACTCGCAGGCAGTCAGCTGGACAGTGAGCCCAAGGTCAGAACGAAGTAGTCGCTCCAGCTGAGTGATCAAGGAGCTGGAGTGACCAGAAGAAGGACGGCTGGCTGCGTAAGGCCGAGAAGGCAGCAGGGTCACCAGTTAAAGAATGCCTCGGGCTTGTTTTTAAAGAGACTGCTTCCAGCATTGTTTTAACCTTGTTGTATTTAATGAAGACTTTTTTCTATTGGATTTTAACCTCCACTTCACTTCTGTTTTTATGGGATTATTTATTTATTGAAGGATTCTGAAAACTCTGCACTTTATTTAATTTGGACTTTGTTTTTGATTGTTGTTTTGTTGATTTTAATAAAAGCACTTGGCACTTTTTGCACCATCCCCTTGCTCTATTGTAGTACCTCACTGTCGTGCTCATCGGTAACATTACCGACAGTGACGGGTTTAAGGGCTCCCGGAAGTGAGATGGGAGCATGCAGTGAACCCGCATCGTCACAGACTTTACCTCAAAACTGTATTCTCCTCTCCACCCAGTTCCTCCTCACTTCCTTCATGCCAGAACTCGACTCATGCAAGGTTAGTTTTTTGGGTTGTTTATGGTTAGTTTTTGTATAAATTAAGGATATTTCAAATGTTCATTTTTTTTTCCCTGTGCTTAAAACTCATTAAAAAAAGGTGTTTACAGCAAGCGGTTCGTAAGGCTATAGCGTGAACTCTTGCAATGTTAGTTTGCACACATACAGCTCGTACGGTCCGGAATGGATTAATTGTATTTACATACAACCCTATGGGTGAAATTACTTCGGGTCACAACCAAATCGGGTTGCGACCAGAGTTTTGGAACGAATTACAGTCGTGACCCGAGGTTCCACTTGTATTGAAAAACACATGTCAGCAAATAGCAAATAGTCCGCATGGCCTCAGTTGGAGAAGGTAGTTTTTCACTAATATGCAGGAGGAATATGAGGAAGAACCAAAAGCATATGATAAAAGAGGTGCATATAATATTATTTATCTCATTTTTTCAGAAGGCTTTTGATAAGGTACAAACATGAAAGGTTAGTGACCAAACTAAAAAGTGGTAATTCATAGTAAGTATGAAATTGGCTCAAACACAGAAAGAAAAGGTCTATGGTTAGATGATATATGTGCCCCTCAGGGGTCTGGATAAGAATGTAAACAACAAATGGTTGTTTGCAGACAATACCAAACTTGGTGGAAGAGCATTTACTGTAATATAGAATCATGTAAATTATTGCAGAGGAAGCTGGACAGCATACAGGCTTGAGCAGATTTTTAACAGATGTAATTTTCTGTAAGATATTATACTGTATGTAGGAAATGAAAATGTTGGATTTGTATGCACAAGGCGATGTTGAAATTTGTAAGTATACTTTATGTGAAGAATCTAGTAGTCATAATGTAACTGTCATTATTGATATTTTGAAAGTATACAGAAGTGATCAAGAAGGCTAATACAATGTTAGGTTATATAGCATAATGTGTGGAGCACTATTCAAGGGAGGTTATGCTTAAGCAGTGTAGCACGTTAGTGAGACCTCACTCAGAGTACTTTGCACAGTTTAGGTATCCATATTACAAAAAAGACATAGCAGCACTAGAGAAAGTTCAGAGGAGAGCAGCCTGGCTTATTTCAGGACTGAGAGACATCAGTTATAAGGAGAGATTAAAGGAGTTGAAAATTGTCAGTTTAATCAAACAGAGGTAAATAAGGTGACATGACTGAAGTGTTTAAAACTATGAAGGTAATTAGTACAGTGTATCCCAACTGTTACTTCAAAATAATTCAACTCAGACACAAGGATAGGATTAGAAAGTAATTAAGGGCAAATTTTGCACAAAGAAACTTATATACATTGAATAAATCACCAAGATATGTGACAACGACCTTAAAAACTCAACCAAATGGTATTTTGAATGGGATAAATGAGCTTGTGTAGCTGAATGGGCTGTCCTCATCCCCATTGTTCTAACATTCTAAATTGTTCTAAAGGTGTTTCATAATTCCCATTCATTAATGGTTTTCACCCCTCAAGTGATAAACAAACATTAAATGTTACAAAAAATTTAGCATAGGTAGCACTTATGTGAGCAGTACTGTGTAACTAAATAATCAGTCTTTAATTTTGCATTGTTAAACTAGCTAATTATACAGAGTAGGCTTAACATTTGTATAGCTTGCACTGTCTGACTTTACATTTTTCAAATGTATTCACCACGTATCTTACAGTCCAGATTATTACAAAAAATATCCCGTGTTTAATGAAAGTCTTTTATTTACTTTAAATATTGACAGATGGGTATCAGCAAGAGTGAAAGGGAAGATCTACAGGACGGTAGTGAGACCAGCTATGTTATATGGGTTCGAGACAGTGACATGTACCACAAAACAGGAGACATAGCTAAAGATGTTAAGATTTGCATTGGATGTGACGAGGATGGACAGGATTAGAAATGAGTACATTAGAGGGTCGGCTCAGGTTGAACAGTTTGGTGACAAAGTCAGAGAAGCGAGATTGCATTGGTTTGGACATGTGCAGAGTAGAGATACTGGGTATATTGAGAAAAGGATGCTAAGGATGGAGGTGGCAGTCAAGAGGAAAAGAGGAAGGCCTAAAAGGAGGTTTATGGTTGTGGTGAGAGAGGACATGCAGGTGATGGGTGTAACAGATCAAGATGCAGAGGACAGGGATATATGGAAAAAGAGGATCTGTTGTGGCAACCCCATAAGCTGACTTCTGACCCCTCCATTTTTAATAAATAAAATTGAAAAATGCATTTTTAAAAACCAGCTTAGTAGTTGCTTAAGTCATTAAAGTAGAAAAAAAAAACAATCAAGAAATTGATATTAGAGTGGAATTGACAGATAGTCTTTGTTGTAAAAGTAAAGGCATTATTGATGTGTGTAAAAACAAGTATTCACTTAGTACTGATAGTTTACAAATCATTCATACTCATTTTGATTAAATATTTATGTTGTAATTTCAAAACATGTAAGTGATACTGTGGACAGTCTTTATATCCATACTGTCAAATGTGTAAATGACATGATTTAATAGGGCTGATTCTCATTGGAGAGTGTGAAGTTTGTTGTATTTGAGAGGAAAAACTAGGAATACTAACTACTGATAAAGGCAACATGCTGTTCAAGACATAAGGCCCAAACAATAATTTTCACCTCAGTTAACTGAAAGAATGTCTGCAAATAACAATGATTAATAGGTGCGTCCTCCTGATGAGGTTTAGTTGTAGAGACATATCTGTAAAGACTCTTAGGACCACAGTACACCTGAGAGAGTTTTTTTTTTTTTTTTTAACATTTTTAGTTATGCAGATCCAGATCGTGTGGATTACTTTGATTTATGCGGGGACAATTCCAGTTCGGTGCGAAGACTATTCTTCATGTCGTCAGTTCGCACACTTCTCAATGATCTGGGATTTTTCGGATGATTTTATATGCAATAAACTTAATAAATTATAGCGTAATGAAGATTGCATAATTAGAGCTGAACCACGCTATAGAATAATATCAGCACAGATAGTCTCTACATTGAAAGTTTTGGTAAAATATTTATTTTAAAAATCACTTTTGTAGTGCATAATTCATACTTCAGTTCAATATGAAATTATTCCCAAAGTGCATACTTTAAACAGGAAAGGCACCCTTAGGCCACATCAACAAATAAAACTTTTGAGAAATTTGCTTCTTTATAATAATTTTGCAAAAAATATTACAGTGGCCCCAAATCATAGGTGGTAGTCTGTGTTGTCGGTATCGTATTCGTCATCATGATTCTTTAGTACTCTTACATGAGATATTAATCGAGTGGGGGTGTGTCCCCCTTTAGGGTGGGAGCGTGTTGCTATTAGTATTACATAAAAATTGAGACTTAAGTAGAGGGTGGCATCTTCCTTGAAGATCAGAATGCGTTCATATAAGCATATGATATAAAAGAACCCAGGGATGGACCCTTGAAGTTATGTGCAACGTGATATTTTGCCATATGATGGAAAACCTTGGAACAGTTTGGAAGGGGCTTGTTGGATCACTTGAGTATGTCATGGCGCCCCTTCCGGTGCCTATTAGGCCTTAGCCTAGTGTCGGCCCTGCTTGTAAGGCACAGTAAGTATTCAGTATGGTTCAGTGAAGAACGTATCCTTTTAGGAAAATGCAATGCAAAATGTTTACTTAGAGCTTACTTAGAAATAACTAATTATTGCATTGTAGCAGGGTTTAGCTAACAGATGATGGAGATTGGATGGCCTTTTAAATAAAGTCCAGACAAAACAATCTGTGTGCCACAGTTTTGGAATCTACTTCATCTGTAGGTTTCTGGAACTAGAGCTTAGCATGTTTGTATTCTGTTTTCAGAGTTCTTGCCTATCATTAATGACGGCTGAGCAGCGTAGTGTTTGTATTTTTTTTTTTAACTTATGACAGACTGACAAACTCTCACCCACTCTCTTTCTCTTACAGATCCCAGTGACATGATTGAAATGCAGGGCTTGGGGAGCAGCCCCCTCTCGTGGCAACAGGGAGAGTCTAGCAGCCGTGTCTCCTCCTGCATTTCTTGTTCCACTGGAAGTAGCAGCACTCCTTATGGCCTTCCCAATGGCTGTTCATGCATTCATGATCGGTAAGACTTGTGTAACTTTTATTTAGATGATAAAGTAAAATGTTGCAAGATAAGGGAATAAAAAATACTTTAAATAAATATTTTAAATTACTAGTAGCATAGCAGTATTGGTATTAGTTATTTTCCACTTGATATAATTGGTTTTGTTTCCAAATTACAAATATGTGCAGATGTTGTTCATTAGTAATTCTAAATTGCACCAGTGTGAGTATATGACTAAGAATGTGTCCTGCAGATGATTACCACCAAATTCAAAGTTGGCTCCTGCATTGTGTTAAGTGCTGTAAGAACAGGTTCCAGGTGCCCATGATTTTAAATTACTACATTTTTGAAAAAGTGAGCTTATATAGATACTAGTAGTAATTAAGGCTTGCATTCTCCATGCCATTTTTCTTTTTGTTGTGAAATGGATAATATAGTTATCATCACACAGGAACTGAAAATTAACTAAAGATATAGTAATGACATACTTATATTGTGGACATGGTATGAAATATTTTCAGCACTGTATGATTTCTTTTTTAACAACTGAATAATTTTAAAAAATATTAAAAAAAATTCTAATGAGGTATACAAAATGTTTTATCAAAAAACATATTCATAAGGAATTGTTTTATTTAATTGTAATTTTAAATGAATATTGTTAGAAATATATAATATATGGAAAAGTAAAATTTTATTATCATTTGCATAGTATTGATAATTATTGTTATGCATATATTTTGTTCACAAAACATTAAATAACATCAGCATAAACAAAAAGTACAGGTGGCACTCCTGAATTGCAGTTGGGCATGCTACCATCTGCACTCTTGCAACTACCGTAAAACCAGCACTAAGATTTGACTTTATGAATATTAAATGTAAAATATCATTACGGTTTTCTCCAATTGTTTTTTTTTTTTTTACCAATAAATAAACATTTTTTTGGGAATCAGGGCAAAGAGACTAATTCATTAAACCTTCTGGGGGAAGAAAAAGAAGTGGGTTACACAAAACTTAAGCTTTGTGAAGCTATCAGACACAGTGTCTCCATTCAAAAAATATATTCATAACGTAGGCACTGAGGCATCAACAGATGCTGAATTTCGTGTCCGGTTAACGGGCTTTCCTATCTTTAATAAAGCAGCCTGCCCAGGAGCTCCAAACTGTCCCATTATGAGTGCTATGCCTTCACTGCGGGCCCATAGGTGGATGGAAGTGCCACATATCATTGCCAGTAGCTCCTGGTGTGTTACACAGTAATTTTGCTCTGGTTGGTTCAGACAGAGGCTATAGTATCCAATCAACCTCTTAGTGTCTCCTTCCATCTGGGACAGTACTGCTCCAGTGCCTTGATTACTGCCATCTATGTCCTGGGTGAGTGGTGCCTCTGGATAGGCTAAAATAGGTGCAGTAATAAATTGACAGAATGCAGTCTCACATTCTGGTGTCCACCAGTATTCACTGCCCTGACTAGGTCTGCAGACACTCTCACAAAGTGCTGGTAATAAGACATCAAACCCAGGAAGCTGTGGAGGTCCTGTATATTATTTGTCTGTGGCCAATTGCCCACATTAGCATTTTGCTCAGGGTCAGTAACTGTCCCTACTGAGGTGACCACAAGACCCAAAAACTTAACTGACTGTGAAATACCACAACCATTGCCTAATGGTGAAGTCAGTCTTTTCTCCGACCTCTGGCATTAAAATGACTTGCCAGTAGCCACCACAAATCCAAGGGGCTGAACCAGCTTGAACCATTTAAGTGATCCAAGGCATTGTCTGTATTAGGCAGCAGGTAAGAGTCCAGCTTTGTGTCAGCATGTAACTTAAGATAGTCAACACAAAATTACAAACTACTATCCTTCTTCTTGACTAGAATTACTAGTTCTGAACACAGGATTGATGACTGTTCCATCATGCCAGCCTCAGCCATTTCCTGGGTCTTTTCTTCAGTTATTGTAAGTTTACCAAGCTGGAGCCAGTGTAGCCGCACACAGATTGGAGCACCACTGCCCGTTCTGATGGGGTGCTGAACCAGATCTGTTTTTTTTTTTTGTTTGTTTGTTTGTTTTTGTTTATGTACAGTCCTATTCACAAGCAATAAAGATGTCTAAATGCTTCTTCAGCAGAAAGCAAAGCTATTGGCCCTTGTGTTCTGGCAAATCTACTTTATTGCCATAAAGCCAGGATAGCTGCACTGGTAGTGATAGATGGAGGCCATTCAAGTGAATGATTGGGTGTCAGGGTTGGCCTAATTGTGGTACTGTCTTTTAGCTTTTCTAAGCCAGAGGATGAATGCCACTGATTGGCTTTCTTGCCAGTGGTGTGGACCAGATAGTAACCTGGTCCTTGATGGCTTGAAGGCTGTGGTTGTGCTGTGATCCCAGCAACAGGTGTATCTCTCCTGCATAGCTTTCCTTTCTCAAAGTCTAGGACTGCTCCATTTGGCTCAAAGAAATCTGCTCCAAGGATGTACTAGCTTTGAACTGAAACCAACAAGAATTTGAATTCAAACCGGAGATGGCCAATGGCAACTTGTAAAAGTCTTTTGCTCCGCATCTACATTTCCTCTCCCTTGACTGTTTTCAGGGTGCCCAGCATAGCTACGCACCCCATTATTGTTAAATGCCCTGTCTCCAGTAGCAGCCCTGCCCTCAGCAAAGACACCAGTGACTAGCAGAGTTACAAAGGAAACCAAATTAATTTTGCAGTAAAGGCGAGGGATACTCAAAGGACCCAGGTGGTTCTTTTGTGGAGGGCTGGCGTAATGGGGTAATGCTGAAGTTTCCAGTTGCCTGCAGAAGAGACTTTGGGCATATCTGAGCTTTGCAACCCTTCTTCTGGCATTGCCAAAACCTAATTTCTGCTGCATGGCAGTCTACTTCCACCCTGTGTGTTGTGTCTCCCTCATTCCGTGCCCAACAGGGATGTTGAGGTTCACTGGGTGGACACAAGACAGCCTCAACCCTTTCGGCTTCGGTGAGAGCCTTGCTTAGGCTCCTGCTGCTGGAGCTACAGGAGAGCCACTGGTCCAATGAAACTTTGAAGGGTAACCTTCTCTTGCAGACCTTCAGGGAACTTCAGGTATCCCGGACAGGTAAGCAAGAAGGTATCTGCTACAAGGGCTCTGAGCTTCTTTTGGCTCCTCCTTTGCTCAGTGGACAGGACAGCCTAGATGTGTTCTGGTACTTTCCTTTGACCAAACCTCCTCTCAAGTCACCAATGCAGTTCTGTCCCTCCAGGTGGATATCTAGTAATGTGCTTGCTGCTTCTCCCTTTTAATGCCATGCCCAGGTGCACTGCTGCTGTTTCTTCAACCCATTTATTGTGGCGAACGGCCAGACACAGTTGTGCGTGGTCAGTTTCCAATGAAATATGACCATTGTACCTGGGTATATTCGTTTCTTTGTGTGTAGTTACAGCAGTAATGGTCTATTGACTGTTCCTCCTTTTAGGTTGACACCACAGCCACCATTCCATATTCCGGATCTCGGCATTAAAACTCTCCACGAACAGCTCTGAAGGTCTCAGCAAGTCCCTTTTGCATTGCTGTGGCACTCAGCACTTCGCAGAGTCAGTCCTCTCCATGTCCCACTTCTGTCATCAATATAAAGTTGCATGGTGCCTTCCAATGCTGTTCCTGTGGATTCATGCTGTTTTTGTACCTTGCTATCCTTTAAAAGCCCTCAAAGCTTTAAGCCACTTAAAGATAGAAAAAGCATGCTGTATTTATAGGCACCCCTGCACCAAGGGACTCGCACCATATGGCTATATAGGTGACCTAGCCGAATTCCTTTTTTAGGAGTATGATGTTATAACAACATCTTTAAAAAGTTAGAATTTCTTTGACTTCCATTTGCAGCAGCCTCCAGAACATATGAGAAGTGTAAGTAATGTTGAACCTATATCACCTGACAGTTATTTTTATAGATGTTTTAGTACCAAAATGAATAGAATCGTCCACAATATAAAATTATTTTCAGTAGTGATAATGTTGATCAAACAAACTGTTGGCACATTGCAATAAAACATTTATGCAACCATGCAAAATCCAAACACACAGTCCAGATAAGTGCATGAAAACTTAACAAGCAGTACCAAGTTCCAGTAACCTTGGGTTTGCAACACAGATAAGCATTAATTACTTGTTAACACTATCCCATGTCCATATTGAGCAGGCTATTGAAAGCAAATCTAGATAACCAACATCCTTATTTTAATTATCAAAAAGCAAATTCCATGTAAGCATTTAGTGAACTTTCAGTGTACAGTATTTAGACAGTGATGTTCTTTTTTGATTTGATGTATTGTAGCACATTATTTAAATAACACAATGGCATCAGTGTGTTACCATCTAAAGACTTCTTACAGTATATTAATATTATTATGTTTAATGCACTTGCATATCAGTACAACAGACATTTATATAGAAGATAGCTATATAGATATAAATGGATATATAAATAGGGAGATATATATACACACACACACACACACACACACACACACACACACACTAGCCGTCCCCCAGGACTTTGCTAAGTGGAGGTAAGGTATGCCATGAGGCTGAAGCATGAGTGAGGAAGGCCCCGCCCCCTCCCCTTGGTCTCCTGCATCTCTCTCAGATTTGTGCAAATAAATTGGTACTGCTAGCAAACTCTGATACTTAGCACAATGAGAGAAGTTGCAAAATCAACCGGAATGTTCAAGCAAATTATAGAAAAAGTCCAGATCTATCTCCGTTAAGTAATTCTCTTGTGAAAAGTAGACCGAGAGACCAGCAGACATGCATTGGATTTTATCTGTATAGAGATATATGTATGTGTTTGTATGTATTATGTATATGTATGTACAGTATATGTATGTATGTGTAATTGTGAAATGTAGGACTCTTCCTAGGGATAGCCGTCCAGCCAGGGTAACTGGGCTTGAAGGTCCTCAGTCAGAAAGGTGACCAAGAACCCAGAGGTCCTATGATGAGATGGGGAAAGATGTCAGAAAGGTGACCATCTTAGCAGCACTCCATGAATCAAGCATTTATGCTAGAGTGACTAGACAAAACCCAATCCAGCAGATAGAACTTTTTGTCCCCAATGGGAAATTTGGGTTTTTACAGAAGCTCTTTCAATAAATAGATAGATAAATAAAGAAATTAAATAAATATACATCCATACATACTTCAGCCTGAGCACACACCAGTTAACTATGAAGCAAGTAAACCAGAGAAAATAGTTCTGACTTGGCTGTCACAGTCACAGTGAGGCATTATGCAGAGGTTTGTTGTCGGTATAAATGAGCCCCAGTAACGTTTCTCGACACACTTTTGCTGAATAATTTGTTGCCTGAAAGTCCTCAGTGTTAGCATTAGTGTGTCAGAGAGAGGATCTGCAGCATTGTTCATAATGGAATTCAGTTTAGTTTTAATCCTCTCCTTTGCTGCAACTTCCAGGGGTTCCAGTGTGTGCCGTATAACTGAACTTGCCCTTTTGATTAGCTTATTGTTTCGGTGGGCCTCTCTTGAACTGTTGTTACCAGCCCAGCACACCACAGTGTAGGAAAAATCATTGGCCATCACAGAGTTATAAATGATGTAAAAGTAAGAAGCATATGCCAATTTAAAGGACTTTGAGAACATGACAAAAATAATATTTTTTGCTATGATAAAATAAAAGTTGAACTCTTTGTGCAGAACTTGTCATAAACTGCCTAATATCAACCTTATGGAAGCATCATGCTATGTGAGTGCTTTTTGGCAGCAGAGACAGGGAGGTTGGTAAGAATTGAGGGAAACATGAATGCAGCTGAATACAAAGAGGCCATGAAGAAAACCTGCTCCAGTGTGCACATAGCCTTAGGCTGGGGTGACAATTTACCTTTCAATACAGCAATAACGTGAAACATACAGCCAAGACAATGCTGAAGTGGCTTTGGGATGAGTCTCTTCTGTCTTTGAGTGGTCCAGCTGAAGTCCAGACTTAAACCCTGATGAATATCTGTGGAGAGACCTGAAGATGACAGTTTACAGACACATCCCATGCATTTTAATGAGAATTTTGAGAGAATTTGCCAGAAAAAGTGGGATAAACTGCCCAAACCCAGGTGTGCAAAGCTTGCAAAGATCTACCCAAGATGATGCAAAGGTGTAATTGCTGCCAAAGGGCTTTGACAAAGTACTGAATTAATTGTCTAAATACTTATATGAATGAAACATTTTAGTTTTTTATATTCAATACATTCACAAACCTTTCTGAAAACTTTTTTTCACTTTATCATTATGAGTTATTTAGTGTAGCTTGATTAGAAAATGTGGCCAGACTAAGCCCAGTGCGTTCACATGATCTGAATACTGCTGTAATAATGGCAGCAATACTTGATAACATGTCATAAGTCTTTCTGGGGTTCCAAGACCAACACTTGTCCTTGTGTAACCCACTCGCCACTTATCCCAGACAAGTACTCAATGAAAAGCAGTAATACAAATAAGATCAATGAAAAGCAGTAATACAAATAAGATTAACACTTTAGACATAACCCCCACAAAGAACAAATACATTACTAGAACAAAGTCAGAAATGAACAAATTAGGGTGCATGATGCAATCGCTAGAGAGAACCCATTTTCCACAAAAATGCCACAGTCTGGTTTTACGTTCCTTAAAGTTTTAAGAGGCTGATGAAATACCGGAAACAAAATGGAATATCCTGCAGGCTGATACCGATAATAATAATGTTCTGTACTATCTGTCAATGAGGTGGTTCCTCCAGAATAAATACAAAGAAATTTTGTCTTCTGAGATGCATTTCACCTGTAATCCTGAAAAAAAATATCCATCTTTCAGCAGGTGGCTCCCATTGCAGATTTTCTGTGCTAACATGTTGTTGCCCATTGCTTCACTGCACGATGTCTCTCTCTGTTCTCCCCCCATTCCGGGTTAAATCCCTTTTAGGCCAACAGTCCTGTCCATGCTGTTTCTCCTCCCTAAAGGACATTAAGGACAGGCAAACTAACAAAGGCCAATAGTACCTGCTACAAATTTATCTGTTAAAAATTAAATCTAAAACACAGTAAAATGTGCCTACAGTGAAGGGATCTGAGTACATTCTGAATACACTGTGTGTGCGTGCATATTGTATATATCATTATTTCTTAAATCATTTTTGCCTTTGCACACTTTTTCAGTTAAATAAAAGTATAAGATGATTCACCGTAGTCTTGCCCTTTCAGGAATCAGGACTATTTCATCATATAACAATGCTATTTCTGACATCTTAAATTTTACTTCTAGCAGAAACTGACTGAATTCTGTAATTTTGCTTTTTTGTTAGGGTTCCATTAAAGATGCTTTGTCAGAACATGAAGCGTCAGATTGTCTCCAGAGCTTTTTATGGATGTGAGTGTATATTTTTTTCATTTTTTTGGTGGCCATCAATTGCCTTAGATAATCTTTTCTAAAAATAAAAACTGCTCCACATTTATATACTTTTCCTTTGTTAGTAAACTTTGCATTTTCATGCTCTTTTTTATAAGAATATTTCAATTTAATAACTTGTATGTATTATGTTTATTGCTGTTATAATAAATTGGATATAAATTCTTTATGTTTAACCATGAATTTAGCTCATTTAGTCAGGATGATTCTCTTCAATTAAATTGGTGCTATGTTATGAATAGTGACTATGGCTCTTGGTTCTGCTTATTTTTAATGAAACTTACTGTACATAGGTTAAATGTATTGACTTGTAATGCAAAATTGTTTACTAAAGGAAGATTTTTGGTTTTTCTATGTTCTGGTAGCATGGTATATGCTTGAATGCCCCCTATATTAAAATGGCTTTCTATGCTGGTTTGGCTTGCTGCTTGAATAGGTACCAGACCATCATCCTGATGCTGATGTGGCTGCTAAAAAGAGGTGGATATTTGTTTTTAGTTTTTGAGGTTATTGCTCTTATTGTGCACTTCTTCTTTTATTTAGGGCTGGCCTATTGCCGTCACCTATCTACTGTCCGGACACATTTGTCAGCACTTGTCAATCATAACATTGTTCCACCTGACAAGCCATGTGAGGCATCTGGAGGCCTCACCAAGGATGTATGGAGCAAGTACCAGAAGGATTGTAAGGTAAAACCTAAACTGCTTCATTCACTGAGATGTCAAGATATATCTATATAGTTGACTGAGCATTATTAGAATGCCTTTTTTCAATTAAAATGGAGTAGTTTCAATAAACATGCCCTTAGTACTAAATGGAAATAATCAGAACATTCGAATTACTCACATTCTGTATGTTAGAAGCATTATAATGACGACATAAAGTTTTTATGGAATCCATTCTCACAGGGTACTCAAGCAAATAATTCTATGGGTCTTAAGCAACAGTGATCCAAGCTTTTTCTATAAAAACAGTGGTGAGACTATTATACTATAAATGGTGCTTGTTTCCTGCTGATTTATCTTTTAGTGTTTTAGCCATGATTGTATTTGCATCATAATAGTGAAGAAATGTTGAAGTTGACTTTTTATAATTACGTTTTTAGCTTATTGTCATGAGTTTATGTAATAAAACACTGAAAATGAACATGAAAATTTTTACAGGTAAGACAATGCTAAAGCCTGCTTAAAAAGATAAGATTTCAGTTGTTTCTTAAAACCTTGGCATTGTAGATACCCACAAGCAAAAAAGAGTTTTCAACCATTAACATTAAATGTTTAGTCCCACATAGTCTGAGGCATGGAGGATAGAACAAAAAGAGGATAAAACTCAGAGGATCATAGAAAATCTAATGGCTTATATAACTGTATGAGACCATTTAAATATATAGGGGGCTAGACCATGTAGAAATTTGAAAATAAACAGAAGAATCTTGTACTGTGTAAGAAATTTAACAGGGAACCAATGGAGTTACTGAGGCACGAGAGTAATATGTTTCTAGGGTCTAGTATGGTACAGAATTTTGTTGAAACTGCCATCAGCTAAGGCCTTGGGTAGAAGTACCGTAGAGATCAGCATGACAGTAGTCCAGATGGGATGCAATAAAAGTACAAGTGTGTCACCTGCACTGTGTGTCAAAAACTTATGTAGCTTGGGAATATTTTTTTTAATACAAAAGCTGCTCTATTTATGTTCTCAATACAAGATTCAAATACATGCGTGGAATCTAACACTCCTCACTTCTACTAAGGAACTTTAATCACATAAGGCACATTCCTACAACAGGAACTTTGTAGCCGATAACCAGGGCTGCTGCCATCTAGCATGCTGGGGAAATAAACCCCCCCAGCGATATCTATCTTTTCTTTTTAATAGGCTGTCCGTCCACCCTTTCTGATCCTTCCATCCAGGTCTGCTCCCTCTGGAGCCCATGTGGTATCTACTTATCCTCAAGCAGCGGAGACCTATCCGTCACAGCATCCAGTCCTGCGAGGGGGTTAGTGTAGTGCAGAGTCAGGTCGCCATAATTCATGTCTCCCATAGGACCTCTGCAGTGCAAAGAAAAAGAATGTGTGGGAGCACCCAATGTCCATGTTCTTCCCATAGATGTAGGCACTGGGCCACTTGTGGTCCCTGGCCAATTTCGTGTGTTGTGTTGTCACTGCACAAAAGTAACTGCAACCTTAATGCAAATTAATTGTCATGCAAAGGTTGTGGGTTAAATTGACATAATTTCACTGTGATGCAGTACTGCCAAAACAATGTAGTATGAAGTGGTGTTAGATTTTATGCTTGTGTTATCGCAAATGTGTTTACTGCTATTGCAGATAATTAATTTAAGGAATTAGTCGACAGAGTTTTAAAAAAAAAAAAAAAAAGCAAAGGAAAGCTACAGTGCAAAACAGAAAACAGCTTTTAAATTGGATTGCAGAGATTCAAGATTCTGAGATAAGAAATAAGACGAGCAAATAAAGGTATTGTTAAAGTTATTAATTAAATATTCATTCATCAATAGTATAATGAAATTAAGATTTAAAAATACATGGCTCAAGTGTGTGTGGTTAAACAGAACAATTAATTAAATACAAGTAATTAAATAAAGTTAATTGTCTCACTTTGGTCAATTAACACAATTCATTGCTCAGGGCCCCACCCACGATAGTTCCTGGTTGAACAAAAGAAAAAAATCACAGGTTACACAAGTTCCTGTGGGGTGAGAAAGTGGCAATAGACTACAATTTTCATTCTTTCTCATGATGCTTTGAGTTTCAATAAAAAGCAATAGGCAGGCAGTATGGAATAATGGTTAAGGCTTAGGACTGCAAGCTCTGAGGTTGTGGGTTAAAATCCTTCCACTGATGCTGTGTTGCCAAGAGCAAGCTGCTTCACCTGCTTGTGCACAATTGGTAAATCAAAATAAATCAAACTAATTGTATCTCAAATGTTGTAAATTACCTTGCTTTAAAAGTTTAATGCCATCCAGTTTTTTTTATTTCATGTAGAAAACAAATCAGGTAATATTTGGGAGGGCTTGGTTTGAATATAAATTTATGTATCATTTGCATAACAATGGAAATTGAATCTATTACTACAAATAATCTGATCAAAAGGAAGTATTTAAAAATTTAAACAATAATGAACCTAATAAAGAACATGTGGGAAAATGTGAGCAAGTGAGGCAGAGGTGGATCTGTAAGTACCAATGGAGAGAAACTGACATCTCTCAGAAATAAAGTTTAAACCAGACAAATGGAATTCCAATATTTCCCTAAAATGCTCCATGTGATTTAAAAGAATATTATGATTAACCGTATCTGAGGCAGCTATTAGGTCAAGAACAATAAAGATACTTACATCAGCAGCTACTAACAGGTCATTTGAATACCTTAACTAGGTAAAGTTTTGTGTTTGAAAAGCATTGGTACATTTTTTTTAAATTATCAGTCTTAAAATACAGCAACATTTTGTTTATTTGTTTTGTTTGCTCTTCTAATACATGTTATTGCACTCTAAATATATTACATTTTCACTGTTGTTTTTCATTGTGACTCATTCTTACAAAGCTGTTTAATTAACAGAAATGTGCTTTATCTGTGTTTAAGTAATTAAAAAATAAAAATGCTTCAACTCTAAGAACATTAAGTCACATAACATACCTGAATATATATGGCATGCATGTTCTAAATTGTTTTCTATTTGTTGAGCATTTTTCATTCTTATTTTTGTCCTTTTTCATCCTATTTGCTTCTTGTTGTTCATAGTATGCTGTTGCAGTAAATGTATTGTTAAGTTGTATTGCTACATTATATACATTGGCATCTAATGCCGCAAGTGCCATTTGTATTTTAGCCAGCCATGATGATTGTTGGGTCAGGACTTCAATCTTCGGTAAAGGAAACTGACACTTTTTACTTTGGTTTTCATAATATAGTAGAAGAGAGAATATGCATTTCAGTAGTGAAAAGGAACTCCAATAAATGTCTAATTTGATCTTTTCTGGTGCAACACAACTTTTCAGTGCTATCTTTGTGTGTTTGCTACATTGTTCTGCTGAGCACACAGGCAGTCTTGTTTGTCCTAAAGCCCTCACATTTTGTTTTTCAACTCCCAGTTTTTACATATCCCTTTTTTTAATAAAGTTTTGTTTTGTGGGATATTTTCTTCTTCTCTGCATTCTGAGACAAACATGTAGTGACTGCAAAACATTTTTTTTTGATAACCTGCTAGATCATGACAAATATTCTGACCATCGGGAGAAATCCAGAGATGAGACACCTTAATCCAAGAAGTGCTATTAAAGCCTCCAGATGCAGGAGCCTAGGTAGTAGACAGCCAGCCTTGCCACTTCTGTCAAGCATCTGCTACAGAAGAAATAGAACCTACCACTGGTGCAGTTTTTAGCAGCTGCCACTTCTCCATTTGCCGAGGCTAAGGAACCTGAAATTGCCTGCCTGGAAAGATGGGGACAGAGGGACCCTTTGTCTTGCACCTTGGAGGAGGTTTTTCACCCAAACAGTCTTATTTTTAAATTCCCTTCAGGTTACTTACCAGCATACAATACCGAAATTGAAAATGTCATCTCCTTGCTGTTTGAAGTTTGCCATCCTTGTGTTTAATAGTCGAGAAGACTTTTTGAAAGATTTTAGGCCAAGTTCTTGAGCCTCCTGAGCACAAGGTTATGTCCTTGGTTTCTTTGCCAAACTTCACACAGGGAAGCTATTCTGTTGGCAAATACATAGTGGATTTTATGACTTAATTGGTAGAGATGGACTGGAACAAAGTGTCCTTTTTTTGGCTTGGTCTGTTGGAGGAGCTGAAGGATTTAATGGACAGCTATGATGTGGGTTAGACGGTTGAGCATGCAATGCAGTGGGGCCCAGTTAGGTGAGTGTATGTATCATAGAAAATCTTCTGACTTCCATACAGAATTGAGGTCTAGAAAGTGTGCCATAACTGTGGGTAACCGCAAGAAAAAGGGCAGAGCAGTCTTAACAGTTTATATTAGAGTGTAGGTCTCAAAAACAATCATTGCATCAAGCCCAAGGGAAGCAGTGTTTGTAACAATTGGCTTCAGGTTGGGGGTGGGGGGGGGATATTTAAGTGGGGAATTAATGTGTTAAGTTGCACATTTGTTAGAATTCAGTGTGTTTGCATGTGCTTTAATAACTGGGATATTCATATAAAAAGGGTTTCAGCAATGCCATGTAAACCCTTATTCTGGGTTAGTGATTTTTGAGAAACCTGGTTAAATCGATTTCTCTGTGAGTGACCCGGTTATTTGGCCATGTAAGTATTAGCTTTTCACACATTTTCAGCAGCCACAGGTAGAAAATGATGGAAGCATCCATAATGATACATTTCCTGAGGCATTATTGCATTATTTCCTGATTGCATTATTCCTTCTCTTGACTGAAATAATCTGTCTCAGTATTTAAGAAATTACTACAATTATGTTGATAAGATGAACATATTATGCAAAGCTCAGTAGCACAATCTTAGGAGGTGTGTTGGGATTGACACTTTAAAAGTAACATGCCTTACATAGTGTGACTGCTTTTTAAAGTAACAAACTAACACAATACTTATTGTATTGAAGTAAAAATAGTTGCTTTATTATTATGCCAGCAGCACTAGGTGTAAAGCAAGAAGCAAACCTACCTGTACATTGCTCCTTTGCAAGGCACAATTGCACAGCCAACCAGAAAAAAGTGTGCTGCCTGCAATTCAGTAACAGAAACCTATTAATAAATTGTCAGTTTAGTTTTCATCCAGCTGTTTGCTACAGGTACTGTATCTTGGAAACAGCAGCACAATGGCCTGTTTTCATACCATGAATCATCGGTGGTCCAGGTCGGGGATGTGAAAGGGGGATGAATGTAATTTACTTCAAGGCACATAAGGATTTAACCTGTGTATAAAATACAATAAAATTATCATGTTTGGATGTTGTTCTGGTCAGTTTTGTGAAGATCTGTTTATGAGCTTAGGAGTTAAAACAAATGCTGGCCAGTCACATGTTCAGTTTTTCATACAAAAGGAGAAAAAGTAATACAAAGATAACAAACTGTAATGTTCTGATGATAAGTAAATATGCATCATATTTAAAAGTAATGTTCCACACACTGCTTGGGAGACTCCGGCGCCATGCTTGGATGTTGATAAGTCCATTTGGTGCAGTTTAATGACATCAGAGTGTCCATAAGGGGATTTGTACATATAAATAAGGGATTTTAAGAAACTATGTTACTTCTTTAACCGGGTGTTTTATCTTGGTAGAGTAATATATATATATATTGCTCTACTTTCCCCTATTGTATTATTAACATGTAGCCTTAGAATGCCTAAAC
This sequence comes from Polypterus senegalus, assembly GCF_016835505.1. NCBI lineage: Eukaryota > Metazoa > Chordata > Cladistia > Polypteriformes > Polypteridae > Polypterus > Polypterus senegalus. Next base: position 126,712,333 of record NC_053159.1, on the reverse strand, counting down.
TCACAGACTTAGCACTGTTTATAAGGTATTATTTTTTATAACTTAACCCCATCTTCCCTTGTATATCTATAACCTCAGGCAATTAGATGTAGTAAAAAGACAAGCAGGAGTTAAGTTACACATAAAATAATGTATTACTGATAATATTCATAAATAAAAACAAAATGCAAAGTACATTTGAATATTGGCAACCATACAACCTGATAAAATGGTGATGTGTAATTCAGGTGGCACACAGACTTGCAGTTACTTAAAATGTCTCTAGTTAAGGCATCATTGGTGCTCAGCTTTCAGCCACATGTCTGTTCAATATGGCTGCTGAGCTGTGCTCTTCATTGTGTTGTCTTCATCATCACAGGTTAGCAAGAGAGATGCTTCTTCATCATATGTTGGTTAGAGAGAGAGAATGTGGTTGAGCAAGCAAATTTGTAGGTTTTCTGTCCAACTCCCTACAGCGAATAGGATATCATGGTACTTGAAGGCCTCTGAGACAAGCCAATTCCAAACAGCCATACCTCAGACCAATGGGTGAAATAGAACATCTTATCTCCTGCCCCCCCAAGACCATATATTACGCTAACCTGGCTTTGTGTGGGGGATGGGAGAAAAGACTTTAGCAAAGAAATACTCATCAAACTGGTTTAAGACACATCCCCCAAATCCTGTCGTAAAATTACAAAGAAAAGTCGTAAAGTTTCGGGGGCAAACAAGAATGCCTCTCACCAAAGTAACACTAAATTACATTGGTTTGCCTAAATTATAAATGAAGACATACAAAGCATTTATCAAGTTATATGCAAAATCTCACATCACAACACCGGGTTACTCACCTTATCCCAGTATTGTGTGTACATGTAAACACACTCATTGTCTCACTCTGTCTATCACAATAAAAAAATTAAGACAAGCCAGGCAGCTGGACTGCATTACAGTATTAGTGCACAATTAGTGATCAAGCTGCAAATCCTATTGGCAGAGATTATATGGAGTTACACCACTAGTTAGTTTCCAAAGATTGATAAAACTATATTTTTGGTCACAAAGACAACATTAATAATATAATATTAGGTTACACCTGAATAAAGCATCATAACCCAGCAATAAACTAGGCAGGTGTAACAGTGGCTTGGATCCATGATTGTGAAGCCTTCTGTTTATGAAGGATAAAACCTCCTTCACTGTTTTTGCTCTCTGTTGCTTACACTACCTCATTGTTAACAGGACTTCAAGTGTCTGTTCTGTAAAGAGGTACTCATTCTTTCAAGTCATAGGTGCCATTATTACACATTTGTGCTTTTTCCCAAATGCCTCACTACCCAAGGCCCAGCTGTATGTGCTGGTTGCCACTGAAAGTACAGACATTTTTTCCTAGTTGAAAAGATGGATAACTCAGTCTTGCTATACTTCAAAGAACTATATTAAATAATAGAAGTAAAAGGAACAGTGTTAGCCTAATGGATCAAGTATGCAACTCTGCCATTTATGGAAACTAGGCTTGTAAAGAGTATATAACCTCCATCCATCCATCCATCCATCTTCCTCCGCTTATCCGAGGTCGGGTCGCGGGGGCAGCAGCTTGAGCAGAGAGGCCCAGACTTCCCTCTCCCCGGCCACTTCTTCTAGCTCTTCCGGGAGAATCCCAAGGCGTTCCCAGGCCAGCTGGGAGACATAGTCCCTCCAGTGTGTCCTGGGTCTTCCCCGGAGCCTTCTCCCAGTTGGACGTGCCCGGAACACCTCACCAGGGAGGCGTTCAGGGAGCATCCTCATCAAATGCCCGAGCCACCTCATCTGACTCCTCTCGATGCGGAGAAGCAGTGGCTGTACTCTGAGTCCCTCCCGGATGACTGAGCTTCTCACCTTATCTTTAAGGGATAGCCCAGACACCCTGTGGAGGAAACTCATTTCAGCCGCTTGTATTCGCAATCTCGTTCTTTCGGTCACTACCCATAGCTCATGACCATAGGTAAGGATAGGAATGTAGATCAACTGGTAAATTGAGAGCTTTGCCTTACGGCTCAGCTCCTTTTTCACCATGATAGACTGATGCAGAGCCCGCATCACTGCGGATGCTGCACCGATCCGCCTGTCGATTTCACGCTCCATTCTTCCTTCTCTCGTGAACAAGACCCCGAGATACTTGAACTCCTCCACTTGGGGCAGGATCTCGCCTCCAACCCTGAGAGGGCACTACACCCTTTTCCAACTGAAGACCATGGTCTCGGATTTGGAGGTGCTGATTCCCATCCCAGCCACTTCACACTCAACTGCAAACCGATTCAGAGAGAGCTAAAGAGTACGGCCTGATGAAGCAAACAGGGCAACATCATCTGCAAAAAGCAGTGACCCAATCCTGAGTCCACCAAACCAGACCCCCTCAACACCCTGGCTGCGCCTAGAAATTCTGTCTATAAAAGTTATGAACAGAATCTGTGACAAAGCGCAGCCCTGGCGGAGTCCAACTCTCACTGGAAACGGGTTCGACTTACTGCCAGCAATGTGGACCAAGCTCTGACACCGGTTGTACAGGGACCGAACAGCCCTTATCAGGGGGTCCGGTACCCCATACTCCCGGAGCACCCCCTGCAGGATTCCCCGACGGACACAGTCGAAAGCCTTTTCCAAGTCCACAAAACACATGTAGACTGGTTAGGGAAACTCCCATGCACCCTCCACTGTTCTGCGACCAGGACGAAAACCAAACTGTTCCTCCTGAATCCGAGGTTCGACTATCCGACGGACCCTCCTCTCCAGAACCCCCGAATAGGCTTTTCCAGGAGTCTGATGAGTGTGATCCCTCTGTAGTTAAAACACACCCTCCGGTCCCCCTTCTTAAAGAGGAGGACCACCACCCCGGTCTGCCAATCCAGAGGCACTGTACCTGATGTCCATGCGATGTTGCAGAGATGTATCAACCAAGACGGTCCTACAACATCCAGAGCCTTGAGGAACTCTGAACATATCTCATCCACCCCTGGGGCTCTGCCACCAAGGAGATTTTTGACCACCTCGGTGACCTCAGTCACAGAGATGGGAGAGCTCACCTCCGAGTCCCCAGGCTCTGCTTAGTCATTGGAAGGCATGTTGGTGGGATTGAGGAGGTCTTCGAAGTACTCCCCCCACCGACCCACAACGTCCCAAGTTGAGGTCAGGAGCACACCATTCCCACCATATACGGTGTTGACACTGCACTGCTTCCCCCTCTTGAGACACCAGACGGTGGACCAGAATCTCCTTGAAGCTGTCCGAAATTATTCTCCATGGCCTCCCCAAACTCCTCCCATGCCCAAGTTTTTGCCTCAGCAACCACCGAAGCCGCATTCCACTTGGCCTGCCAGTACCTATAAAGATCCTTTCACATTGCTGTCCTGAACTATAAATAACTGATTCTTCATTGTTGGACAGTCTTTTCAGTGATTTACTTTATTATGTTTATTATTTATAATAAGTCAAGAGTTTTTTGAAATCAGGGATGCAAATCTTAATATATTATTTATGCTAGGAAAGTCCCCACAAGTCTGAAAGAAAATGATCACTTTACCAAGTTTGAGAAGCATGACTTTCACAAGTAGTCTTAAATCCTCTTAAAATCCTAGTAGTTCTAGAATGTCTTATGTCTTACTACATGACAAACATTCAAAGAGTTTTTTTATTCATTAATCTGTTTTATTAAAGTCTTATGTTTTGTCACAGAGCAAAATAATAACTGTCACCAGTAACAGAAAATTTAATTCAATTTTAAAGATTTGAGATGCATTTGTACAGTAAATGTTTATATTTGCTCTTATTTTACAGCACCCAGTATGTGGTTCTGCCAGCTTTTTTTCTGTACATCATTTTTTGAGGATAAAGATTTTTTTACAGATCCATTTTGAACACTTGGCAAAAGCTTTGTATTTTAATGAATGCATTTCTGTTTTTGTGTGCCAACTCTACTTGCTCTCCAGCTTTTTGTACATAAAGTACCTGCCTACACTTTCCCATGGTTAAAACCTTATTCTATAAAGCTACATTAAATGATGTGCATTTTAAAGAATACATTTCTAATTGCAATGGCATTACACAATTGTGCTGGTTTCTTGTATTGGGTGTCTATCCAACTCTAATGTGTCAGTCTTCTGATCACAATAAAAAGTGTGCTTTCTCGTATGATTTTTATGCCTGCAGTATTTTTGCAGTAGTATTTGATTGATCATAAGCAGTGCATTGAGTAGATTAGGAAATTTATAGCTAGATTTCTAAACACAGTATGATTGTGCCATCATTTTGGTTTTGCAGTATCTGCATGTTATTTTCATTGGTAATTCTATTAATTACTAATCTATTAGGAAGACAGTCCTACCCAAGAATTACTACATAGGGTGGAGATGGAATTACAGGCACAAGCATAGTTTGGAGAATAATTTGCCACCGGGCAGTTTTGCTCAGCGAGTTATTCAATGAATACAGGTAAGACTAGTCATTTGTTGGGTAAATTTGCCCCTGGGAAATATGTTGGTGAGAAACAATGGTAATGTTACTGCTGGAATCAATTAAGGTCCTAACCTTGTGTTTTTTTTTTATAATTACTGCACCTGTTGAGGAAAGAGTAGATTATATGTGGCTGGCATACAGGAATCATCTGCTTTTGCCCTTTCACAATGCATCAGCTCATCATCAGCTGCCTGCACCATTAACACTGAGTAGGAGGTAGTGAATGATCTTTGCTCTGGGTTCCAGGTTCCACTTTCTTGTGTGGTTGCTCCAATCTGGAGAGTCGTGGGGGATCAAGATTTCTTTTTATCATCCTGTTTTTCCATGTATATGGTTATCCAGTGACATTCTGTTGTCACAACAAGGCTTTTCATATTTTTCCATGACTGTCTCTTGATCAGTTGATCAAGATTCACCATTTGAGCATTAACTAAAAAATCACATGCATTAGATTCCACCATGTGCTCCACAAAATCTTCCTTAGGTTTGAACTGCTTTGCTATATTTACTTGCAAGTCAAAGACTTGTAATCAAGAGGGTCTTTTGGCACCAAATAGCCATTCTTTACATTTCTGAGATTGTGAAGCAAGACTCGGACCATATCAGGCCAGTATCTCTTTCTTAATTGGGTCATAGTCCTCTACAGCCTGAATGTCAAGGTCATGATAGGTTTTTTGAGCTTTGTCTATTAAGAAGGGAGCCTAAATACAGTATGGGTCCATTAATCCTTCGGTCAGTGACGTCTTCTGGAAGTTCTCACAGAAATTAAGAGGTATGCTTCTATATCATTGTAGGGTTGTAAGGACACAATAACCTGGGATGAGCCTCCACATGGCCAAGATTGTTAGTTTCACCACCACCCGGACTTGGAGCTGGTCTTCCAATGACTGGATTAGTGTTGCAAGGTTATTATAAGAAGAAAATAAAATTAGCAAAAAAAGGTGTTTTGTTTTCTTCTAATTATATGGTGCTTACCTTATTTGTACCCCAACAAAATCAAACACTTTCAATTAGTAAGTTGCTTCTGGGGTGGTGATCAGTTTCAAAGTGCTGACTTCCAAAGATTTTCTTTTTATATGTCAGGTGGAAGGAAGGGGTAAAACTTTCAGTCTAGTGGTGGAGGAGGTAACATGTAGCTGGTCTGTCCCGGAGGCAAAATAGAAGAAGGTGCTACCAATAGTGCCCTCTTATGCTCCCTTTGTGTTGCAGCCTAGTTGCCCCCTATTGGTGTGTGTCTGACACTAATTAAAAATGTATCTGTATGTTTTCTTATTGTTGCTAAAAATTCTATTAGTAAACCAATATGAAGATTGTTCATATGTTGTATATAAATAATCTATCATTATTCACCACTAACGTATGTTGTTTAACAATAGGCTTTTTTATTTTTAATTTTCAGTTGACTTAGCTGAATTCACCATGGTAGTTTTGCAACCTACAGAAAAAAAGTGCCCAGAAGTGTTGAGTGAAAACGTCTGATTGTGTGTTTTGTTTAATTTTGATTGCATTGGAAAATAAGAGGTAAACTGCAGTATCTGTTTCCACAATAAAATGTTAATAAGTAGGTATAATAATGTCAGTTTGAATTGTATGTCCATTGCAAAACAAATAGCCCTAAGTCATACAGAAGGAGATTTTTGTTTAACACTTTATACATATTGTAATTTCAGCTGTAAATGCAAGTAAGTAAATCAGTGCAATTTTATTTCATCTTATATGGTGTAAGACTATATCAGGTAATAATCACAGGGAGTATACAATTGAGGATTTCAACATGAAATGCATTATGTTTGGGATGAAAGACAGTGAAGAAGAGATTATCCAGTGCAGACATTTGCCTTGTCAAGCAAATGTGAAAGACTGGTATGCTGAGCATACCACATTGTGTTGTATTGTATTTATTTAAAAAGAAAATGAGCCAATTATAAGGTGTTTATCCTGATACATCCTTTGGTTGTCCACTTTTGTTAGAATTACAAAGAACTTGAACTCTTGCGCCTTGTATATTATGGAGGAGTGGAGCATGAAATTCGCAAAGAAGTCTGGCCATTTCTTTTGGGACATTACAAGTTTGGGATGAACAAAAAAGAGATGTCATTGGTAAGTGGAGAGGATAGAGATGTTGCCTAAAAAGCATATATTCAGTGTTTCTTCTAAGGAACAAGGGCATGTGTGCAAAATATATTTTGTGTGGGCGGTGCTCTGAAACGACTTGTGCAAGGTAATATGTATTTTTAGGCTTGCAATTTAAATATGTGATGAAGGCCTGTATTATGATAAATTAATATAATATGTATGAAACTTTATTCATTTACTGCCCAGTTACAGAGAAAATAAATACAAACAAAATACATGTTGCCAATAAGCTATCCGTATAACTGACTTGAGTATTATACTACGACGACAAGTCATGTGGTATAATAACTAACTCAATGTAAGTCAACAAAGTGGAAGTGGCACTACCAATAATCACACTGTTAATAACACAACGATAATATAATATCAACCATGTTCTTAAAGTATTGAAACACAATAAAACACAACAGTTTTATATATGTTACAGTTAAAAATCTGGCTTGATAAAATTAACAAGGTGGTTATTACAACTTTTCATGTCTGATTTTACATTCCTTCCACGTTATATATGTTTTGTGCAAATCCACAGTCTTTCCAGCATTTAAATATCATTTTATTTGCATAAGATGATCCTAATGAGTAACGTCAAGCCTGTTTCTTGTTTTCACTTTAACACTATTCATGGCTAAAACCTCGTTCACAATCAACACTGGATGCTCGAAAAGTCCAGCAAATATCGATTAACATTACGAGTGAGCTAAATTGTTCATCATTTTTAAAGTTACTCCTGCGATTTCAGGTAGTGAATTTATGGTACCAGATTTCAGTTTCTCTCTGATCTGAAATTTGAAGTCATTGTATTTAGTAATAATCAACTCATAATAATCATTTGTTGTATGTAACAAATCTTTATACTTTACTTTTTTCAAACCTGTGGGATCAAAAGCTGACTAAAATTGTAGTTCATCCACTGGAAACTTACCTTTAAGTGATCACAGACTGATTGTATGAACTGTGTGATTTGTCATGTGTCAATGCCTTCATTTTCAGTCAAAATTTGCCTGGCTTTATCATTCCATTAAACATTCTCACCCAGATATTGTGCTTCCAATTTACAGATTTTAGAAAAGCAAATTGATGTGCTTCAATTGGTGATAAATTACTTTGTTGTAATAACATGGATAAATTAGCTAATTCAGTTAAAACATCATTTGCTGTATACATAGCAATCTGATATAGTGGATCTCGTAATGATTTCAAAACATAATTACAAACAGGATCATTGCAATCTTGCACTTGTTTTTCACAGACAGCTAAAACATCAAGATTTTTTAACAAAAGCACTGACAGCAAAGTGAAGTGACAACCAACGAACTTCATGGATTGGTCGAAAAGAAATTGCATCCATATCATTTACATTTGCCAATTCCTCATTTGCACCTTTTTTAACTGAAGATCGACTAAATAAAGTATATACAGTACACAACGGAATCTCAATATTTTTAAACAAACTAACATCCTTTCCCAGAATCAGTAAGTGCCAAGTCTTCTCGGTGAGCAACACAGTGCTGTTCAGCAAGATGAGGAACCGTTGCCTTGAGTAAACCGGCCAATCCCTTCCGACGGCCTAACATAACTGATGCCCAATCTGACGTTATCATAACCAGGCGGTTCATATCGAGACGATGATCAGTGTAGTATATTGTCTTATTGCTGCCTCAAGGGCTGAAGCATCACATGCTGTTAGCTAAATGATCCCACCAAAAACGGGTTTGTAATCACACAAATTTGTTGGATGATATTTAAAGTAGATGTTTAGCATTTTATGTACTGTTATGTCAGTACTTTAATCAACGATGAGCGTGTGGAACGATGCAGCTCGAAGTTCTATAAATATGTTGTTTGCAACCACTTCATTGATTGCTTCAACAAACTCAAAGGCATAGTTCTTGCTTCGCCAACTGTCTGGTATAGAAACATATTTTCCGATATGGTTGTGAATCATTTGCACTGATAGCATCGAAGCGTTCATCCTGATTGCAAGAAAGACGTTGTCCATTAAGATTCGAATTTGCTCCTCATTTGATCGCTGGCGCTCGTTATGCTCAATTCGTTCTTCTTGCTCAGTACTTGTTTCAACTATAAGACGTTTCAGGTCGATTCCATGCGAGCGATTGTACAACATTTCAACATTTTCTAAGTGAATACGCAATGATAAATGTTGTTTACAGTAGTTAAGCTTCCACGTATCCCAACGCTTTCCAGTGACATATTTGTTGTCTTTGTTAGCCTTATTACTTGAACTAGCAGCACAGAACTTGCACTTAAGTCCATTCTCGTCTGAGTATTCGTATATATCCAACCTAATTTAACCGCAACATTCCTTGAATCTGGCGTATCTGTGGTTACTTTTACTTTTAACCATTCAGGCTTAAATTAATCTTGCACTTTCTTATTTTGCATTTCTTTACCACTTGTTGTACATGTTTTTCTCTTCAACATTTTAAAATATCGACACGAAGACTGTTAATTTAACGAAATCGACACAAAACTGTTAATATAACGCACTACTGTATGTCTAGAGAAAGCGAACTGAGTGAAGTACAGTAGACAGTGCAGCAACTGGTCACTCAACTAAATAAAATGTGCTAGCTAATGTGGCTTGCTGGTTATTCACACGTGCCAGTGTGCAAATGACAATCTGCCTCCTTTATCTCACTTCACAGGGAGACATTACTGATCATCACTGACGATCTGTGCGCAGGATTACAAAATGACTGTGCGACTGGTTTACAACTATTGCGCGGCCGCGCAGCTTAGAGGCAACATTGCATATATTTATTTTTTAGTTTTCTAGTGTTTAGATTACTACCCATTCTGCACATTTTTGTTTTATAATATATAGGTAAAGGATTGATGATTGAAGTTTACTAATTGAAAGAATACAAAATGTAGGCTAATTTCTGTTTCATTAAGTATTTAATATAGAATAGTAAGAGCATGTCCTTTTTGGGTCATGCATCTGTTAATTTTTTTAAGAACTGGGGCTCCACCCCTTGCTCACCTTCGCTCGCCCACCCCCCGGGTTTGGTTATCCGGATGTACAATTTAAAGAGACTGTTATTTTAATGGGAATTGTTACATACTCTTTCCATTCTATGTTGCACCGCTTCTCTGTGATCATAAATATACACCTGACTGAATTGTGGTTTCTTCGAAATTAAACTTGTTGTAGCTGTAATTGTTGTTGGACCACAGATTCTCATAGCGTATAGTCCATTATTGTGTAAATCTACGTTATGAGCATTGAATGATGTGAACGTGAAAAGATTATTGTAGGCTCGGATGTTTTGCATGTAGTGTTTGTGGATTTCACTTTCACCAAACAACAAATCTTTTAATTCTCGTGGATACGCCACTTCATTGAGAGGCAACACTACTTTTCCCTGATGGCAACACGAATTAGACGATCTACAAGTCTCTGACTTAAATTTTAAAGCCTTACAATATCTACGTACTTAAGATATATCACTCATATATTCGATCTCTTTTTGCTGTTCCGTTATTTCACCGAGTAAAAATTTCCATTTGTTTGTGCTAATGCGATCTTTACATTCTTTTTTTTTTTTTTGATACTTTCGAATTTTACTACTTTCATAATCTGTAACTTGCTCTGCATGTGTATCGCGCCAATGTTTTTTTTGAGCCTTTCGAATTCCACTGCTTTCATAATCTCTAATCTGCTCAGCATGTGTATTGTGCCAACGTTTTTGAACGTCTTTATGAAATCTTTTATTTCTGACCTTGATTGGACCTATGAGGTTTTCAGTTCCACTTGGTCCAGGCTGATTATTACTTTCCTTATTTTCAGAATTTTAACATAGCTGCTCGCTCTTCTTCGCTTAGTCGTTGACGTGCCATCTAGAAAGCATAACATTTTTAAGAGCTGGGACACATGGAGTGTGTCTGCCAAAAGCATTCCAACAACTGAGAGGTTAGATGTCCGTGACCATCTCATGGATCTGCTTCAAAAAGTTGTAAAGTCTAGTCTTGCGAGACGTCAAAGTGTCTTTCCGAGAAGATCATGTCTCGACACAAGATTTTTTTATTATAATAGAGAGTGTCTTTTTAAATTATCTTTCTGTGTGACTGATTAAATTTTAGCTCTAGGTCATATGCACTTGTGGAATTGAATTTAGCTTTACTTACTAATTCTCATTTATTCACTGAATATATTCCATTTTGTTTGGGCCAGGTAGATGAGAAGATTACCACAAAGTACCAGCAGGTGATGGCTGAATGGAAGGCCTGTGAGCTGATAGTGAACCAGCGTGCCAAAGACTCTCAAACAACATTTCTCACCAAGTTCTCTTCAGGGAGCAGCATTGACAGTCATGTTCAGAAACTTATTCACCGTGATTCTACCATCAGCAATGAGGTACATCAGGTTCCACATAAACATAATTTTTTTATCTTTTGCCTATGCTGGTGGTGTCTTAATGAAATGTTAATGAATTTCTTATCTTTGTTTACTATAGGTGTTCATGTCAATTGATGAGCTAGAAGGTTCAAGCGCAGAACACCCAGGTCATGAACATGGGATGTCCACTATGATAACTGCTAATACTCCTGTTGCAGTGGCAGCTGACGATCGGCCTGCAGTTGAATTTGACTCTCCAGACTCTGGCTTGCCTTCATCTCGTAACTATTCTGTGGCTTCAGGACACTCCCAGATCCTGTCCAGCATTGAGGATGGACAGAGTATGGAGGAAGAGACTGGTCCGGACCTGGAAGTAGAGGCTGCATTGATGAATGGGACTCAACGATTACTGGCAAGGCAAGGACCCCAAGATTCCATCACTGAAGAACAGTTATGTACTCAGTTAGATATGCTCGTGTCTGGTGAAGAGAGTACCTTCTTATCTTTTACATCTTATACGGTAATGGTCAATATTAATTAAAATGGGCGGGCTGTCAAATTCCTGAGGATCTGCACTGTGCTTTACACATTTTTCTTTATCTTAGATTGAACTGCTGGACACTGTAGCCTTGAATCTTCACCGGATTGATAAAGATGTGCAGCGCTGCGATCGAAATTATTGGTACTTTACCACTGCTAACTTGGAAAAGCTGAGAAACATCATGTGCAGGTATGAATATGCTGTTTAATATGACCTAAAGACTGTTGGATAACAATGTTCAAAGTTTTTTCTAATAAAGGTTAACCACCGAACAGCCACAAAATGTATGACCCAATGAAGTAAGTGCTTGAAAGCGTCTCTCACAGACAGGATTTAGCCAGGGTACCTTTTGAGTGAAGAGAAATTTGTGTGATGTACACTTTTTCGAGTTGAATTAGACCTTAAGCAACCTCTAGCTACACAGCACCCTTTTGGGACTCAAAGCAGTTATGGTCTGTGTTTCAAGAGACAATTTTAATTTCCAAGGTCAAAGTATGCCTGGTCCATTACTTGTTTGTCACATGGCTGGTATTGAACTTCACTTTCATTCTTTGTGATATGGTTGGTTAGCCAACATGGCAACTCTGCTTAACTTTTTCAAGTTAAATCCAACTGTGCCATATGGATCACCTAGCCTCTAGTGAACACTAGTTTCAGACCTAGCTTTAGAGGTGGTTCCTGGTTAGGGATGTGCAATATGATAAATTTTGATCAAAGTGAATGTGCAAATATTTGGTTAATTGCAAAAACAACAAAAAAGAGGATAATGTCTGAGACATAGAAAAGTATACTTAATGTGATGTTAACAAAACATGTTTATTTGAAAATTTAAACAAGTATACATTAGAATTTAAACATGTGTTTAACCAAAGTACATTAAAAATTTACTTAACGCAACTTTCAGACTAAATAAAGACTTTGTGCTTCAATAAATTGAGGACCAATTTTGTCAAATGAACAAAATGTGTAAATTCTATTTACTACTGGTTATACAAATAGAAAAAAAAAATGTGAATACTATTCAGTTATACTTTACAAAAAGTAAAATTCCACATCTACATCTGTAAACAGCCAGCCTGGTTTCACAATTACCCTGGCAATAACACAACAGGTCACATATTTTTATTTAAGAAAATCAGCATGTCCACATGTTGAGGAGAAAGTCTGTTTCTGAACTTGTTGACATTTATGCCAGTGGAAGACAATAATCTTTCAGAGAGCACAGACATTCTGGGAACACAGAGATAGTGCTGGGCCAGGCGACTTGTTTGTTTGTCTTATTTTGCCACCACAGAAGTGAGTTTTCATTTGGTGGAATGCAGGGCTCCACTGAGAAAAGATCCATCGCACCCTGTGCCATTGCACTTTCAGTACCGTAACCATTGCTGACACAGCTGCGACTATATCTTTCTTTAGCAACTTTTTAGAGCATGAGTTTCACTTTCACTTTCAGCAAGGTCTTCTATTTGTTCAGAGAGTATGTGGAATTTTTCTTCAGATTTTTCTTTATATGTTGTTCTGTATGTGAAGCGATTCTGCCACTGTGTTTTTAAAAACAGATTCTCCACGTTGCAATGCAGGTGTGAGATTTAGGAGCATCCTGGTCAAAGAATAGACCATGAGTATACAGACATTGGACTCGCTGCACAAAGCAGTGCTAGCATGTTCAAGTGTGCAAAGAACAAGTAGCATGTCTTCAGGAGTCTGCCAGTCATAATACATTGGCTCCAGTGTTCTGGTCTCTGTTAATGTGGTTACATTTCTGTCAGACAGTTTAGTACAAGTTGCCTATTGCTTCTCGTGCATGCGCTGAAACATGTCACACACTGAGTTCCAGTGGGTCCGTCAACATTGTATAAGTTTGTGCTCAGGCAGATTCTGCTATCGTTGTTTGTCTTTCAGTACATTAGTATCAACACAGTTTTGCTGAAGGTGACTTAAACTCAGCATAGACTCCTTCTTTAACAACATATTTGCTGACATTATATTACTGGCATTATAATGTACACATGCAGTAACTTTGTTTTACTTGCCCCAGGCCTTAATATCTGTTGCAGAATTATCACCTATGTTTTGCCCAGTGTGTCGTTCTTCTAGTTCACATATTTGCAAGATGGCACGTTTCAGTTCAGTCATCTTTTATGTATTGACAGGTGATTGTCATGGAAGACTCCATTGTTAATGCTGTCCAAAGATCTGTTGTAATTGCCATATACTTTGTTTTTTGGAGCTTATTATTTGTGGCTATTACTAGTTCTTCAGACTGTCTGTCTTAGTTATGGCTTTTCGGGAGAGTATGTTGTACTCTGGCTCAACATAATTTAATTTGAAGCCCTTCTGTTCAACAAAGCTCATGGTCCGCATGTCCTTTTCTGTCTTGTTTGAGCATTTTACTGGCTGATTTATGGAAGGCAACTTTAGTATTGCAGATCTTGCACATAACAATTCTGTTTGTTGCTTTCTGTTTCAAAGTTCTGCCGAATATGAGTTTTCTTTTTTGTAGACATTGGAAAGGGAAATTGTAAGATTCTGTTTTTCTCCATTAAAGTCTTTGTTATCTCAAATTATACTTTATAGTGATAAATACAGACTACATTGTTAACTGATATTTAGAAATGATAACTTAATTATGAAATTCAGGGTTGCAGGAAAGTAACATGTACCACATTTTAAAAGCATATACAGTATAGGAGATTTTGGGTTGTGAGGACTGAAACCCACTGCTGAGCACAATCACACTCATATACATAATGTAGAATTTATGATGTGGGAGGAAATTAAATAAGCAGGTTGGCATTCTCCTGTATAAATTGAAACTTTTGTAGTACATTTTGAATAATAGTGTTTACTACATAAGGCATATCATCTTACAGTATATATTAGCTTAGCTATATCTTAAAACTTGTATGGAATGCACTTTCTTTGTTGATAATATGGAAACAGATTTTCTAAAAGATTAATAAAGCAGAAAAATGCATCACTTTTCTAAAATGCCCAATGTACTATTCTAATTTAAATGTTAGCAAAAGGAAAATGAACAATGTTTTAAATGTCAAAGGTGCAAACATTGCCATTTTACATTTAAATCATTTGTGATATGCAAAAAAAAAAATGATAAAAATGCAGATTACGAAAAATGTTTATAAGCAAAACATCCTAATACATAATAGAGCTGCAGTGTGCATTAGTTTCAAAGAAAACAGTTTAAAGAGGATGAACAATGTCTGTCTAAACTTTATTCCAGCCCGTGTAAACACAACAAGGACTCTCTAGCTTCAAATAAAGATTGACTGGTAGTAAAAGAATTGGTGGGTTAACTGCAGTCATTGTAAAAATGATCGACAGCAACAACACCCCCTTCCAAAGTGCACAGCTGGCATTTTTCTCATTTTTGTATTTGAGGACAAAAGCCGGAGAATGATTATGGCAGAGGTCATAGGCAGGAAGAAGGATAATGCAATGGGGATGTCCTGTTTGAGGTCAGGTGCCATTTTGAAGGAATTAGAAATGAGGATGTACTTTTGCTCCAGTGAGCAGGGAAGTTTTATTGGAGGATGGATACCATTTTGGCAGATGTAAGAAGGAAAATGGAGTTTTGTCAGATGAAGCATGGCGTTTAATCACAAGGAGGAGGATGCAGTAAAATGAACACTGATGATTGGCATAAGAAAGAAAAAACGGAACAATTGCAACAGGTAGTGTTAGTTCTGCTGTTTGTAAATGGTTTGGGAAGACACAGTCTACAAGTTAGGCCAAAAAGATGTTTCAGCAGGTTCTGCCAACATGACAAATCTCTTCAGAATGTAAGGATAAAAAGCACATTACTGCTCATGAAGAAGACATCCAGACTGGTGTGAATGATCTTTGTGTGAAATTCTTGATGTCTGCCAATCATTTATAAGGTAAAGTGCATTACTGGCTGTTTTATTTTAATTTTGTTTTGCTAGTGCATCGATATTTTGTAAAGGCTCTGAACAGTTCTGTGCAAGGAGATTTTGAATTTTAAACAAAATAAAATATCATGTTCCTATTAAATTTTGGAGGATGGGTTAGGATTTTTCCATTTGAACAAGACTAGATGATATGAATGCAGGTTAGCAAATTAGTGTTTATTGCTTAATAGCATAATCCCTTCAGAAATAGCTCTGGACACCCCCTTATGTGGATTTGGAAAGATCACAAGTCCAACGCTATCTGACAGATATGAAAATACAGTTAGGCAAATTGCTTTTTACAAAGTTTTTAACATGTAAATAAAAACACATGTGTACCTTAATAATTCAGTTTTAAAAATTGACTTTGTGAATGTCTGGAGAAAAGGCAAATACAATGTCACTAGAAATGTCAAGCTACAAGGTGGTATACTATAGATAGATAAATAGAAATTAATGTGAAAGGTGGTAGGTGATGCTAGTGGACATTTTCTCCCATTCTTTTTTTTCTTGTCACAGCTATGTCTGGGAGCATCTGGATGTGGGTTATGTGCAGGGTATGTGTGACCTACTAGCACCATTGCTGGTGATCCTGGATAACGGTAAGATTTCTGAAGACTGTAACCTACCTGTAATTTATTAAATATTCTTCATTGCAATATTATAGCATTGAGCCAGTCTGCATAATATACATCAACGCATTCCCGTGCATTTTCCATCTCTTGCATTTTTTGATAAAACCTCTTAACTGTTGGGTTACTAGCTTCTGCCAAGGGCTGTCCTAAGCCTGCTAGTTACATTCGGTGCAAACAATGAACAAATTCTGTTTCTTGCCTGTAATTCAGTCAGTAGCCTAATCAAGCATGTTGAATTACCGTTTCTTCATTTAGTCTATTATTTCAATAAAGTGATGCATATGGACTTCACAGGAAAACACCAAAACTAGTTTTCCAATTCAAACATTAACAGCACAAACACCACAATCAACTTACAGTTATCAATTTAATGAGAGTAAATGCCAGAAGACAGGACTGTTACTAAGATGCCTTCACCCTCTTTTACCACTGTATACCCATCCATCTTCCTTTTATATCTTAATGTTTATAGTTTTAAAGTTTCCTCTCTTTATTCTTTCAGAGTCACTTGCTTACAGCTGCTTCACACAATTAATGAAGAGGATGACTCAAAATTTTCCAAATGGTGGGGCAATGGACACTCATTTTGCCAATATGAGGTCCCTAATACAGGTGAGCAAAGACTTGGGAGGTCTAATCTGATTGGGAACTTTCATTCTTAGGGGTGAAGTTCAGTAACTGAACACTTAATACCGTTTTTTTTTTTTTTAAGGGTTATCCAGTTAAGGAATACAGCTAGCTGGAGTGCAACCAATCCTGGTGGCTTTTCAAAGCATGACAGCCCTCTGAATGATGGGAATGTAAACAAAACAGATTTTTAAAACTAGGCAGAAGTATGTTATAATATGTTATAATATACAGTACAGGCCAAAAGTTTGGACACACCTCCTCATTCAATGTGTTTTCTTTATTTTCATGACCATTTACATTGGTGGATTCTCACTGAAGGCATCAAAACTATAAATGAACACATGTGGAGTTATGTACTTAACAGAAAAAGGCGAAATAACTGAAAACATGTTTTATATTCTTGTTTCTTCAAAATAGCCACCCTTTGCTGTGATTACTGCTTTGCACACTCTTGGCGTTCTCTCGATGAGCTTCAACAGGTAGTCACCTGAAATGGTTTTCACTTCTCAGGTGTGCCTTATCAGGGTTATTTAGTGGAATGTCTTGCTTTATCAATGGGGTTGGGACCAGCAGTTGTGTTGTGCAGAAGTCAGGTTAGTTGGACGATCATTTATTTATTTTTCAACAGGACAACGACCCCAAACACACCTCCAGGCTGTGTAAGGGCTATTTGACCAAGAAGGAGAGTGATGGAGTGCTGTAAATGGTCATGAAAATAAAGAAAACACATTGAATGAGGAGGTGTGTCCAAACTTTTGGCCTGTACTGTGTGTGTGTATATATAATACTATATATACTATATATATATATATATATATATATATATATATATATATATATATATATATATATATATATATATATAGTGGTGTGAAAAACTATTTGCCCCCTTCCTGATTTCTTATTCTTTTGCATGTTTGTCACACAAAATGTTTCTGATCATCAAACACATTTAACCATTAGTCAAATATAACACAGGTAAACACAAAATGCATTTTTTAAATGATGGTTTTTATTATTTAGGGAGAAAAAAAATCCAAACCTAAATGGCCCTGTGTGAAAAAGTAATTGCCCCTTGTTAAAAATAACCTAACTGTGGTGTATCACACCTGAGTTCAATTTCCGTAGGCACCCCCAGGCCTGATTACTGCCACACCTGTTTCAATCAAGAAATCACTTAAATGGGAGCTGCCTGACACAGAGAAGTAGACCAAAAGCACCTCAAACGCTAGACATCATGCCAAGATCCAAAGAAATTCAGGAACAAATGAGAACAGAAGTAATTGAGATCTATCAGTCTGGTAAAGGTTATAAAGCCATTTCTAAAGCTTTGGGACTCCAGCGAACCACAGTGAAAGCCATTATCCACAAATGGCAAAACCATGGAACAGTGGTGAACCTTCCCAGGAGTGACCGGCCGACCAAAATTAACCCAAGAGCGCAGAGACGACTCATCCGAGAGGTCACAAAAGACCCCAGGACAACGTCTAAAGAACTGCAGGCCTCACTTGCCTCAATTAAGGTCAGTGCTCACGACTCCACCATAAGAAAGAGACTGGGCAAAAACGGCCTGCATGGCAGATTTCCAAGACGCAAACCACTGTTAAGCAAAAAGAACATTAGGGCTCGTCTCAATTTTGCTAAGAAACATCTCAATGATTGCCAAGACTTTTGGGAAAATACCTTGTGGACTGATGAGACAAAAGTTGAACTTTTGGAAGGCAAATGTCCCGTTACATCTGGCGTAAAAGGAACACAGCATTTCAGAAAAAGAACATCATACCAACAGTAAAATATGGTGGTGGTAGTGTGATGGTCTGGGGTTGTTTTGCTGCTTCAGGACCAGGAAGGCTTGCTGTGATAGATGGAACCATGAATTCTACTGTCTACCAAAAAATCCTGAAGGAGAATGTCCAGCCATCTGTTCGTCAACTAAAGCTGAAGCGATCTTGGGTGCTGCAACAGGACAATGACCCAAAACACACCAGCAAATCCACCTCTGAATGGCTGAAGAAAAACAAAATGAAGACTTTGGAGTGGCCTAGTCAAAGTCCTGACCTGAATCCAATTGAGATGCTATGGCATGACCTTAAAAAGGCGGTTCATGCTAGAAAACCCTCAAATAAAGCTGAATTACAACAATTCTGCAAAGATGAGTGGGCCAAAATTCCTCCAGAGCGCTGTAAAAGACTCATTGCAAGTTATCGCAAACGCTTGATTGCAGTTATTGCTGCTAAGGGTGGCCCAACCAGTTATTAGGTTCAGGGGCAATTACTTTTTCACACAGGGCCATGTAGGTTTGGATTTTTTTCTCCCTAAATAATAAAAACCATCATTTAAAACTGCATTTTGTGTTTACTTGTGTTATATTTGACTAATGGTTAAATGTGTTTGATGATCAGAAACATTTTGTGTGACAAACATGCAAAAGAATAAGAAATCAGGAAGGGGGCAAATAGTTTTTCACACCACTGAGTGTATATATATATATATATATATAGTATATATAGTATTATATATACATACACAGTACAGGCCAAATATATATTTATTATAACTTGACTGGATAACCCTTAAAAAAAAAAAAAAACGGTATTAAGTGTTCAGTTACTGAACTTCACCCCTATATATATACACACACACACACACAATATTGTAATGTATACATAAAGTTAAAAAGATGAGAATGGATTCAGTTCCTGTACAACTTTTCTTCCAGTTCGGTATCCCAGTACTACATCTGTTCTGGTCCTGTGGCAAACTGGAGAAACCAAAGGGCTCCCACTGCAAAAAGCTGACTTCTTTTTTCCATTTGTTTTTGTTTTTTTTCCCCAGATTTTGGATTCAGAGTTGTTTGAGCTAATGCATCAGAATGGCGACTATACACATTTCTACTTCTGTTACCGGTGGTTTTTATTGGATTTCAAAAGAGGTGACATTTTAATTGTATAACGTGTACAGCACTACTGAGAGGCGCATTTGGTGATTTGTAGTTAGGGGTTATAGGGATATGCACACTGTTTTATTTTATTCTCCCAGCGGTGGTAGGCCCCTTTATCATTTTGGGACAGAGAGCGAGGAGGAGATATAGGTTACAACATTTTGCTGAGGAAATTAGCCATTTTTTCATTGGGATTTTATGGTGTTGATTGCCAGAACTATGGAGGTGGAGATTACAGTGTTTGCTTTTCATTGCTTATTGCCTTTGGCCATTGCTATACAAAAATATCAATTTCTTGGAGGGTTTAAACACATAAACCCACCTGGACTGATTAAGATGATATATAATGCACACAGACAGTCCAGGGTAATACAAGTAGAAAATTACTGTATATTAAAGTAGAATACCTGGAAACCATTTTAAAGAGAGAACTGGTGCATGTATACAGGAAAACCAACAAGCTAAAGCAGGAAGCAATACATTTAAAAAAAAAAAAATAACACTGAAATTAAGGCCATTTTCTCTACAGTACTCAGTATGCTACCATTATGCTGTTCTACTTTTAACATTTCATTAGGAGCTAAAGTAGCTAAAGTTCTACTACCACCAAGAACAGCATGATCACCCAGTTTCTTTTTGTCATTATTACTGAACATGTTGTATGTATTCATTTTAGGAATTCCATCCATTCCTTTCAGATGTTACCTAGAGCTTGCTCTGTTAAACTTATTGCTTTGCCCTCCTTAACTGTCTCTTTCTTTTCAGAACTCCTCTATGAGGATGTATTTGCTGTATGGGAGGTCATATGGGTGGCTAAGCACATTTCGTCTGAACATTTTGTGTTGTTCATCGCCCTTGCCTTGGTGGAGGTCTATCGAGAGATAATCCGCGATAACAACATGGACTTTACTGATATAATCAAGTTTTTTAACGGTGAGAGTTACTTTAGTCACCGTGCCTTGTTTTATTCTGACAAAGGGATTTTTTTTTTTATAGTTCCTTTTGTTTCAGTCAGATTCAATGTTTTGATCAACTTGATTGAGCTGTAAAATTCTGGATAACCATAACATATACAAAAAAGTTGCTATAGTTTAATGAAAGTTTGAGGCACATGTTATTAAATGGGGGAAAAATAAAAATGCCATCTGCCAAGTAAACAGAAGACTGGATAAAACAATATAGTGTTTTGATGAAGCAAATATTAAATCAGAACATTTTGAATATTTCAATAACAAATGAAAATCTGTTATTCATTTCAGTGCTAGTGATTTGTTAGGGCCATGTAATCTAACAAAGATTAACAAGAATGCATATTACATTAATGAATCCTAATACAGTTTCCTTGTGAAGAAATACATTAGTTCATTCCCAGTAATCTGGCTAAGTGTTTGCATTTGGTCCATCAAGTCAAATATGAAAGTTAGAGAACAGCTTGAAAGATTCCATGAAGCTCTGTCTATTTGGCCTTTACGTGTTTAGGTGTATGATAATACTGCAGGACAAAATCAGAAGAAGATGTCTTACTGTAGTATGCATGTGGCTGAGGGAGTAGCAAAGCAGTTAAAAGTAATTTTAGTTGATCATTTCTGAATGTGAAAGATTATGTAGGGATGGAAAAAGATAAATGCACAGACCAACTCTTAATACCAAGAACAGGTTTGTTTCCACAAAATCCAATGCTTGTACTGAATGGAAATGCTCTAAAATGTTTCCAGTAAAACATTTCTGTTTACCTCAAATGATATAAAGTCATGTGAACATGACACAAAGGAAGAAAAACAAATATTATCGAGCAATAAGCCATGTTTGTGTTTTAACTTATCCCACGTAAGATTGTGAGAAGTTGAAATCTGAAATAAATTTGGATGCAGCATACTGTATATGAAATATTATGAATAACTGGCAGCACAGACTTATGAGAGGAGATCCTGCTAAAAAGATTTGTAGACATTTTTGCATGTGTATTACAAATAAAAGCTGAATTATTACATTGACTCGCATATACGGACCCTCTGTTCAGTACCTTGTTGAAGCTCCTTAGCAGGGATCACAGCCTGGAGTCTTCTAAGGTATGACACAATGAGCTTTGCACAGCTGGATTTGGGGATTTTGTGCCGTTCTTCTCTGCCAGTCCTCTCTGTCAAGTTGGATGGAGACATTCAGTAGACTGCGGTTTTCAGGTCTCTTCAGATATGCTTCATTGAGTTCAAGTCTGGGCTCTTGCGGGGTCACTCCATTGGCGGAGTTGTTCCTAAGCCACTCCTGTGTTGCCTTTGTTTTGTAATCATGGTCATCGTGCTGTTGGAAGGTAAACGTTTGGCCCACTCTGAGGTCCAGGGCGCTGTGCTGTGGAGCAGGTTTTCATTAAGGACATATCAATACTTTGCTCCATTCAGCTTTCCCTCAACCCTGACTAGTCTCCAAGAATGGCAGCTAAAAATCATCCTAACAGCATGATACTGCCCCCACCATGCTTCACCACTGGAGTAGTATTGCATAGGTGCCTGGTTCCACCGGACATGAGACTTTGAACTGTTTAGTCCCAATTCTGTTTTGGTTTCATCAGACCAGAGAATCTTGTTCTAATAGTCTGAGAATCCTTTAGGTGTCTTTTTTGCAAACTACAAGTGGACTTTCGTGTGTCGACTGGCCACTCTGCTGTAAAACCCAGATTAGTGAAGGGTAGCAGCAGTGGTTGATCTTCTGTACAATCCTATCTCTAAGCTCTGCTGGCAACTGCTTCAGCTTAATGGCTTGGGTTGTCACTCTGATGCACATTGTATGCTGTGGCACCTTCTATAGACAGGTGTGCGCCTTCCCTACTCATGTCCAGTCAGTTAGGTGGACCACAGGTCTACAATCATCTCCGTGATGATCAATCAAATTGGATGTACTTGAGCCAGATTCCAAGTGTCATAGCAAAGGGTCAAAATAATTGTCAATTTGATATTTTATTTTTTATGTACGTTGTGGAATATGACCCGGACACAGACAGACAGGCAGACATCGTTTTGTCACCCACAACACGTTTATTTACAGTCTATTTAAACAAGTGCACCACAACCCCCAAAGTCCAGGCCTCACAACCAATGCCTTCCTTTCCTTCAGGCCGCCCTCCGCTCATCTCCTCCAAGACCTCGTCGTCCTTCCACCCGACTCAAGCCAACGAATGGAGGGAGGCGGCCCCTTTTATAATCACCCGGCTGTGCACTCCAGGTGTCCCCGATCCTCTCAGCCCAGCACTTCCGGGTGTGGCAGAAGTGCTAAGGTCCAGGGCTCCATAGGCATTGGGGCACCCCCTGGCAGTGACCACGGGCTCCTATAGGGCTGAGCTTCAAAGCTCTGTACCCGTGGTCCCCATAGCCACCAGGGCTGTCACCCCCACGTGGTCTGGGGGAGGCGTAAGCCCTCCTCCAGGGTGTCCCGGCCGGGTCGCCCCCCAGCCACCTGTGACAACATTTACACAAATTCCTAAAACGCTGTTTTAAGTGTTGCTTGATTAATGAAAAAAATCATTTAAATAATTTTAGCATAATCCTACAACATAGCAAAATGTGAATAAAGTGAAGGGGTCTGAGAAGGCACTGTATAACTGTGTGTGTGTGTGTGTCAGCTGATCGTGATTGTACTTCTAAGGAGTCTTGGTTCTCTTGCAGAAATGGCAGAACGTCATGACGTGCAGCTCATCTTGCAGATCGCTCGGGATCTGGTGCATAAAGTGCAGACCCTGATTGAGAACAAGTGAGCAGTCTGGAGGGGAGAATCTGACAGAAGGAAGACTGATCTCTGTGGTAGTGGCTAGGTGGCCTTGTGGAGCTCAGACAAGTGGGATCTTCTGCATAACTCCCTGGGAGAGGCGCCGTCCTTTATTTTGTTTTTTTTCCTGCACCTTGATGTACTCACTTCATAACTTCTTCTATATTTGTGAAGAGACTGCCACCCACTTTTGCCCATTATGAGTCACCATGGCATGATGTTCCATGATGTCAGGGCGTGAGCGAGCATCCACAGCTTCTTATCAGAGGAAGTGCCCCATTCCCACTGGCACTGCTATTAGAGTGTCTACCTCTGCCACGTTGCTCTTAGGCCATGGCAGCGTCACTCGTACAGACCAGACTGATTTAGACAGGACGTTCTTGGTTGTACTGAAGGTGCTGTAGTTGGTCTTTCCAATCCAGGGCCAGTATAAAATATGCAGGCCATCCCAGTTGTTGTAGCAAGTCTTTAGTCAGCTACTTGGGGAGGAATATTATCAGGACAATGGTTTCTCTCTAGGTTTTATCACACTAGGGAAGCGTCTGATTCTGCACCAGAAGAAGCAAAATCTGGCGGGCCTGTTTGACGGTTTCTGCACTGACTGTTTCCACAGGAATCTCTCAAATTTAGCGTGACGTTGACTACAGAAACAAACAGACATGGGCACATCTTACAAGGCTCCATTTTTCATATGACAAAAAGGGGCTGAGAAAAGTACCTGCTGAGTGAAGGACACTCCACGGAGTGGACAGACTGGTTAAAAACAAACAAACAAACAAGAAAACAATAGTCATGGAGTTTATTTTGCTTGTACCTTTTAATCATCAGATCAGATGTTTCTTCTTAATTATCTTGATCCGTTTCCGGACGGATTTCAGAAATGGGCCAAATACAGCAAAACATTGTCAAATGGAGACTGCTTTTATAATTTCCTATTTTATTTTGTGGCCGTGTGTGCCAGTGTCTCATACTGCCACATGCATGCCAAGGGGTGCTAAGGTTTTTGCTTAATGGCAAACCTTTACTGTTTAAACCGAATAGCAAAAACTCATTGGCAGTATTTCACCTTTTCTTTCCTTTCTTATCCACCAAACTGCTGTTTATTTATTTGTTTTGGGTGTTTTTATAGTAAATTGTTTTATTTTTCTTTATTTTTAAACTTTCTATCTTGGCTGAAACTGTATAGATGTTTTATTTTTTTATCTAAAGCATAGGTTTAAAAAAAAATACCAAAAAATGAAGTACAGTGTCATTAAAATTTTTAAAAAAACCGAGTTACCACCACCAGTGCATGGCCTTATTTTGTATCGATGTCCTGTGAATGTTTTTCAGTCGTATGAAATGCATTTGAAAGTATTTATTTTGTCAAAGTGTTCCTTAAAGTCTGTGTTTCTGTTCATGTGACAGTTTGTTGGCAAATCGTTGTCAAAGGTGCCCAGTGCGCCTTTGGCCGTATTCTAGGGTTGCACTCTGCTTTAGCGACAAGTCAGCCAGAGAAACTGGGCGCAGCGCTGCCATTCTGGGCCCACATTTCGCACGTTGTGCGTCACGCGGCCGCTCCACTTGAGGAGTAAGCAGGGTGGCTGCCATTGTGTCTCTTCGCTTCCTGATTTCTGCTGGAGTCGCCTGTTCCAGTTCAGTGTTGGTGTTCAGACCGAACTAAAGGGCGGGTGGGGCTGCCGATCAGTCACAGGGGGCGACATTTTCATGGCAGCTGACATAACAACTTCACCACTGAGCTGCGGAAGGAAGTCTCCACACGAACACCGGAATAATAACTTCCATAGAGTTGAAACAAAATCGCAGCACCTCCATGGTGCCCTGTTAGCGCCCCCTTCGTGCTTGCATTTCTGTGCCGCTTCTAGGCTCCTCATAACATTGGGCAAATCTTTACAAACTTAGAAACCGATTCTATATACAAGGACTGTACTTTTCAATAAGTGCGTATTGCTTTCTTTTTTCTCTGTTATTTCTTCATTATTATTCTTATTACATTTTGACATTTCGTAAAGCACTTTGAGCTACATCCTCTGTATGAAAATGTGCTAAAGAAAGAAATGCTGCTGTTAAGTGAATGTGCTGGAGTTGGGAGTTCAGTGGGCCCAGAGTGTCGTAATCTGAGGAGATCCGGGGGCACCCAGAGTCACACAGTGCCGTTTTTGAACCGTTATACACCGGTGAACATTTGTGGACATTGATTTGTGTGGTTGAGCTGTCAGTTCAGCTGTACCCAATGTGGACTGAAGCACTCTGGGTTCAATTTGAAGTCAGTCCAGCCAGACCCCTTGCATGACGTTTGGTGGCCTGGTGGTGCGCGTCAGTGCACCGTCATAAAAAGACGTCACAGTGCTGATTTATGTGAACAGAGCTGCTTGCTCGGCGTGGTGTCGTGAACGTTGAGAATTCTCTCAGCAAGGCTTAATGGTGCAGTCGATGTGATGAGCAGCCCACATCTGCTTACTGCTGGCACAGCGCTCCCTAACGTCAGATGGCTGTGTGCTCCTCACCAAACTGCCGAACTGTGCAGAATGTCGGCGATTACTATGAGCTCCGGCCCCCCACGAGGATGGCTGGTGCACCATACTGAGAGTCCCATCTAACGTGTCCTTCAGCGCTCAGCAGCTTTAGTCTCACATTCTGTCTGCCGAGGGTGGGCAGAACCAATAATTACTCTTCTCTTATTTAAAGTGACGTCCTTTCACACTTTTGCTTATGTGTGTCTTTAAAACAATTCAAAGTATTGCTTCTACAGCACTGGAAAAAACTGACTGGCATGTTGTAGTGAAGACCATCAGCAGAGATTGTAACGGAGGGAGGAAGTGGGAGGCCAAGTGGATTAGTATTTGACCAGATGGCACTTGGCAAGCATGGCTGGCGCTCTTTTTATTTATTTATTTTTTTGGGTTGCCCAAACACGAGGTCCATTCGGTGGTCGTGGATTGAGAGGCTCCCCTCCGCACTCGCCAGTTGCACTGAGAACAGCTGCCCCATATTCTCTGGCTTCGAGACTTGCTGCAGGGTTCTTGTTGTGCCTTTTACGAAGGTCAGATTCGGACTGTTTTGTTCCAGTTTGTATTGCATGTTATTGCAGAAATGTCAAAACTCTTTTGCATGCCTGAACTCCCCTCTTTTAGCACAGGCTGTATGCCAGTTTTTTTTCGTGGGGTGGTCCCTGCCTAAGCCTGTTGTTGTCACCCCCGTTCCACTTTGTCCAGCTCTCCAATGCCATGATGGAGAATTGCGCCTGGTTTTGCTCTGGTTGACTAATGAAAGTCATTTCCAAATGGTCATTGGATCGACTGTGCGGTGCCCCCCTGCAGGGTCTGCCCGTCACAGTGTAGATGCAAGGCCGAGGGTCCCTGTCACCTCACATAGCCTCTCAGCATGGCCGGTCCGGTCCGGTCGGTCAAACTCCCATTTTACTGAAGAGCAGATGGTGTAGATGGCCGGAGCTCCCGTTCCCCGAGGCGTTCGTGTGCACCACAGGGTTTGCTTCGACACTTTGATGGATGATTGGCATGAAGGAGTCCAGCCCTGGGGTACCACAGACGGACCCAGCACTGGCCGGTGCCCACCTCTCCATCCCCTTTGTGCACATTCCCATTTTCACACAGAAGGAGAGAAGGGTTTGTTAAAATGGAGCTCCTTTACTCATCACAAGCCAGCAGTAATGATATGTTTGTGTAGCTTTTTTATTTCATGTGACACATAATAAATACGTGTCCCCGAGTTGGTCTGAATGGTTTAATTATTTATTTTTTTGGAAAACTGCACTAATTATTCTTGGAATGTACCAATCTCAGTGTATGCTCTGCTTTGAATGACTTGTACAAACTCTGTTTTGTTCTTTGCTGTTTTATTTGACCTTTTCAGTGATTCCTTCTGTACTGTCAAAGCTGTGTTTTGTGTTCTGCGCATCCCCCTGAAATATAAAGTTACAAAGAAATGTCTCGGCTGCAGTTCTGTTTACTAGAGATGGTCAGCAATGTGCACAGATCACCACTAGGTGGGACTGGTGGGCCGCAGACAGGAGGAGGCCAGCTGTCACTGCAGAGCAGAGAGCGTCGAGGTGGGCATGAAGACCTGCACTGGCCTTGGACCATCTCAAGGTACGAGTGCTTCGCTACTGCTGGGGGGTCACTGCACCCCGACTCTTAACTTCAGAGGTTTATTTGATCAGAAAAGTTCAGGCAGAATAAGGGCAGTTTGGGGGTCTGCTCACAGTGGTCATGATTGGCCCCGAACAGTGACCTCCATGCACAGTCTGACTGATTATGAAGCTTCTCTGTCCCATTGCCTGGGTGGTCACAATGTGCCTCGCTCGATTCACCCATCCCACCCATTTTGTAAAGATAACTTTTTCCATTGCCATTACAGAGACACCAGTGGCATGAGGTGTAAATTGGATGTGGACGCCAGACCATCAAAGTGGGCACTCCTCCATCCGTCCGAATTTGTGAAGCTTCTGTTTCCGTGGGTCATAGGGCTGCCATTATTTGGCAGAGAGCAACACTCCAATATTAGGACACATGGCCGCCTCTACCAGCCCAGGGTACGCCAACTAGCTGGAGATGTGAGAGGAAAGTGGAGCACCAGGAGACAACTTGTGAGTGTCCAGAGGACAGGCCGAAGTGGCCTTCATGCGTCATAAGAAATGCGTAACACTTCCACATGCTGCCTCCATCTCTGGATTGAAAGCCCAAACCATCAGACTAACGCTGGCCCAAAGACCAGGTGCCATTGTAACAGAGCACAAGACCAAAAGACGCCTCCATGAAATGCATATTGAACCATGGATAGTACAGTATGTGGCGTCCATGCTGAATGTCGGCAGATGGGAGCCTGCACTGTGCACGATGCTGCTGGGATCGGCTCCGGCCTCCCACAACCCGAAACAGGCGGGACACGGTGGCTAATCGAATGGAAAATGAAGGGAATCGGAGTCTGTTATTTTTATAGACTTAACGATAAACTTCATCGATGAAGCACTGCAGGACTTTGTTCTATTAAACTTTACACGGGTGTCAAACTCTGGGCCTGGAGGGCTGCAGTAGCTGCAGGTTTTCATTCCAACTCATTTCCTAATCAGTGTCCAGTTTTCACTGCTAATTAACTCCTTTTCCCTCTATTTTAATAGCCCTGTTTTTAAGGATTAAGTCTTCTGAATTGCTTCTTTGCTCCATTAAATGACAGCCAAACAGAAATGAGACATGAAACGAGCCAACAGATGACCAGCTAAATCGGGGCTTCAAATTCCAACCAGTTCCTTAATGAGAAGCTGATTCTTGCTGTTAATTAAACCCGTTATTCAATTCCATGGCTTGTCGCTGCTCTCTTTTTGCCACAGCAGACATTTCCAAAACTGTTGATATTCTGTTTTTTTCTAAGAAATCCTAAAATGTTTTGGTAACCTGAGGGATCAACCTTACTGAGACCTTCTTCTTTATTTTCAGATTTTGTTTGATGAGTACAGGTGAGCTGGTCATGTCCTGCTTGTTTTATCTCTCATTACTGTCTGGCTGCTAATTAAAGAAAAAGCAACTAAGGGGCCTGAGTCAAGCTAAATAAAGCTAAGGCTAAAGAAGTTAATTAGCATCAAAAACTGGTCAGTAATGAAGAAGATGGTTAGAATGAAAACCTGCAGCCACTGCGGCCCTCCAGGACTGGAGTTTGACACCCCAGTATTAAAGCCATTCCTGGGTAGCTTTGGCCTTATCCTTGGGGTTGCTGCCCTGCCGGAAGACACATCTCCTCCCAAGGTGCAGGTTGTTTCTTGCAGACCACATCAGGTTTTCTTTCCTCCAAGATGTCCTTGTATTTTGGTGAATTCTTTTTTCCCTCGTCCATACCAAGCCCGCCAGAGCCTGCTGCCGAGAGGCATCCCCACAACACCAAGCTGCCACCTCCAAGCTTCACGGTGGAGATGCTGGGTTTTAATTCTGTGCACTACTTGGCTTATGCAAGATACCGGGTTTACTGTGATGGTCATAAAAACGCTTCGCTCCTTCTTCCAGTTGAGTTCAGAGTCTCCCGTGTGTCTTCTGGGAAACTCTAGCCGAGATGTAACGTCTGTGTTTTCTCTTTGTATGTGCGGTCACTCCAATCGCTCCATCAGAGTTCTCGTGGCTCTCCTGGTGGTCTCCCTCACTAGTCACTCATTCTCTTTTTCCATTCCTTAATGGTTGACTTGATTTCCGGATTGTCGCTTTCCTCCGAGTTGCTTGGAGTTTTCCTTTGTCTTCATTGTGTAGGTCAGGCCACAATACTGACTCACCACAAGAAGGCCTCGCCAGTTCCAGGTGTGTTTAGACCACAAGCCATTGAAAACCCCGACAGGTGACTTCTAAAAGCGACTGGCTGCATACAGCAGTGACAATTTAGGTCACTGTGTCATATTTGAGGGGTGACGATTTGTGCAGGCCACCTGGCAGAGGCCTGTCCTAACTTTGACATTAAAGAGCCTTTTTCTGCTGATCGTGTCACGAAGGCCACATGCCATCCGCCGTTGACTCAAAGCTGCTGGAGCTCCCAGGAGTGAACACTTTCTATCGGCACGGCAGACGGCCGAGACGCAGCTCTGATAATGCAGTGCAGGACTTCGAGATTCCCAGCCTCCATTACTTGCACCTCAGGGTGTGGCGTACCGAGGTGGGCCTGAGCCGAGCCCCTGCATTTGCTCACATGCACCAAGTTAACTTGGCCACCAAAAAGCAGAACATCGAGTCGTTGTTATCCTTGTGTTTCGAACTCCAGGGGGGCGTCAGGGCCAGGCCTCTTTCATACACCACAGGGATGGTCTTGAGAACTCTCCTGTGGCTGGACGTCCCCCCAGATGCCTGGCTGAAAATAAGAAAGCGTTGAGATAACACACAGTCCGAGGATTAGCTGTGGGTCGCCTCATGGTGTCACGTTGCTGGCCTGCCTCCTCTGCTCATCTGAGTGCTTTTGAGCAGGCTGTGTCTGTGCTGAGGATCACGACGTTGTAATGACCCCCCTAATCAGAAGCAGATGGAGGGACGTCTGAAACTTTCCAAAGGAAATCCGAGGAGTTTTATTTGTTAAACACTGACACATGTATTTTTTTATTTCTTTTAAATACAAAAGGTTCACTTAAAAGTAAATGCAGGTGGAAAAAGTTCTTCCTTTTTAATTTAATAAAAACTCTGAGCATTTGCGTCTGCATCCGTGCTGGTGACACGACATCAAACACACCGCACTCTTTGACCCAAACCCACTTAGCGAGATTTCTGCTCCCAGTCTGTTCTTCTTCTTATTCTAGAAACACATCTGCATAAAAAAAAAATACAAAATACCAACACAAAAGCTCATGGAGGATGGTGACGTGAACTTGGAAAAGCGAGAACTTCCAGTGCTCGATGAGCAGTGGGTGGCATTTTTGGTACAACACTTGGATCTGTGGAGGCCTGGAGCAGGTGAAGCGTCGAGGGCCACTAGTGAGGCTCTTGTCCACTCCGAGCAGAAGACGGCGCCTTCAGAAGTGCAGGTGCTGACACTCCAGGACACGTGCAGACGTCCCTTTGGTCCTCCTAAGGCCCATCCTGCCAGAAAGAGAGGGACAGAGAGAGAGAGAGAAAGGAGGTGAACATTTGGGGAGACTGCGGCACCAGCAGCTTCACACAACTGAACAGCCCACCCTTGGATTGCTCACAGCCCACGTACTGCCCACCATCACCAGACAGCTACATCGCGCCCCCTCGTGTTACACAATTAGGACGTTCTCTAATGTTTGTGTACTTGCATCAGGTCACCACCACGTCACCTCTGCTTCAAGCAGATCTACAGCCGTGAAAATGAATTTGCCCCCTTCCTGATTTCCTCTCTCTTTGCTTCTTCATAAAACTTCATTGTTTCTGATCTCCAAACAAATTTAGTAGAACACAAAAGAACATCTGGGTGCAAACAATGCACATTTTTTAATCATCAGCACTTATATTACCCATGTGAAAAAGAAATTGCCCCCTAAATTTGTCCTGATTTAGCCACATTGGAGGGTTTTCAATTATGAACTTATTATCAATGGGCTTCAAGGTAGGACTCTGACAAGGCCACTCCATCCAGAGCTGGACTTGCTCTTGTCCTGCTGCATTCAATTCACCAGTCAGGCTTGCAGTGTCCAGCCTTAAATAAGGCGGCTATCATTTATATTTTGTTCACTGGTTGATTTAGAGACTGAGGGGGCCATTACTTTTTCACACGGGTGGTATTAGGAGTTGGTGAACGTACTCAGTAAGTCAAATGATCATTTGAAAACTGGGCTTTGCGTTCACTCAGGTTGTCTTTTGTGTTACACCAAAGATCAGAAACGATTTGGTGTTCTGAATGAGGGAAAACAGTTTAAATCAGGAAGGGGGCAAACACAAATTCATTGCCCTGTAGGACCCCAGACTGAACATCACGCTGGAGTCTCCAGGTAATCCCCATGTTTGCATGGTCTTCCCCCTACAGCCCCAAAGATGGGCTGGATGCGTGAACTAACAATTCCAAATGGGCTCCATGTGTACAAGTGGGCTTTCCAATGGACTGGCACCCTGTCCACCTTCTGGACCCCATGTCTGAGAATGTTGTCCTCTTGCCTGAAGTACCTTCTTACGGGTGGACAAATTCTCAGATCCATCCATTCCCATGGAGCTCTAGCAGATCACAAGGCAGGAGCTGATGGAGTAAGCAGCACAGACAGCCCAGCGTTGACGGATCATTATGAGCGCTGAAGATGATGAGGGGATGAAGATGTGCATGACTCACACGTCGGACGATGTGGCGTATGTTGATGGACTGGTGTTTTGTGTTGCAAGGCAGCCTCACTCAACACTAATCGCATAATCCTCCGACGTGTGGTTGAATGAAGTGGTAAATGTAAGGTGGTCCAGTATGGGTGTGCCCACCAGGCACCTCCCTACGCTATGCCCATCAAACTCTACGTCAGCTTCATCATCTCTTTGGTTTTTTTGTGTGTGTCTGTTTGTTTAAATCGAGGGGGATCTGAACTGTGACTCCAGGCTTAACTTGGAAGGGAGCCATCTGTCATGAATGTCATGGTGGGGGGCGCAATGTACAAATAGGGACTACAATCCACCCCACTCCACTCCAGGGTCCCACGTTCAATTCCTGGCCTGCTCACGGCCTCTGTGGAGTTTGCATTTTTTTTTCCTGCTGCCCACTTCTTGCTCATAACTGTGTGAGTTTAGGTGGACTGTCAACTCTGACCTGGACTGGTGTGGGTGTGCTAAGGGGGCCGCATGTACCGGAATGAACTGGCAAACATCAGGGTGGTCAGGCAAAGTGTCACATGCATTTGACCCCCATTACCTCTTAGATAGATAGATAGATAGATAGATACTTTATTAATCCCAAGGGGAAATTCACAAAATAGTAAAATAGTAATAGTAAATAGTAAAAAGTGTCCAGGGAGCAATTCCACATAAAAGAAAGTGGTAGAAGTGATCAGTGAAATAGAGAAAAATAGAGCTAAAAAGGTAAAAAGATAAAGTCGTATACGGAGCTGCTGGAAAGGCTGCCACTCGGATGCGGCGCCGGAAATAATGTTTGTGGTGTTTTTGTCACAATTCTTCTAACTTTTATTAGACTGTAGTTTTGTTGGCTCTGTAGAGCATCCTGTGATGGCAGTTGCTGTGCAAGGCGCTATATAAGATGATCCTAGTGCTGCTCCATAATGGTACTTTGCTTTGCTCACCATCAGGCTCTTACTGCCCAGAGTGCTTTTTAGCTACAACTGGTTTTACATTTGGAGTCTTACAAGGGGAGCGCATGTCCTGACCACGTCCATCTCCGATTAAGTACAACAAGTTACTTTGATATAGCGCTTTACACAGAGAGTGGGGGAGCCACTTCGAACACCACCAAGGGGTAGCATCCACCTCAGTGATGTAATGGCAGACATTTTTTCACCAGTATGCTCACCACACACTAGCTATTAGGTAGTTGAAATGGTAAGAGATAGTTCAGTCAGTTAGAGACGGTTGGTGGGGGGTTATAAGAGGTCCAGAATGGACAAGGTCAGGGTGGATTATCTACCCAAGACATCAAGGTACACTCTATTCTTTTTGTAGGAACCTGGGAATCTTCTATGAATACAGAGAGTCCAGACTGTGGTTTTAAATCTCATCCAAATCCACTCCAACAGCACAAATGTGCTAGAGCATTGTACTTGTAACGCCTCTAAGA
This sequence comes from Polypterus senegalus, assembly GCF_016835505.1. Taxonomy (NCBI): domain Eukaryota; kingdom Metazoa; phylum Chordata; class Cladistia; order Polypteriformes; family Polypteridae; genus Polypterus; species Polypterus senegalus. The sequence continues at coordinate 126,678,729 of NC_053159.1, read as the reverse complement.
TGGTGTTCACTACTGAAAGGGGCTGCACAACACAAAAATAAGAATATCAGAAGCTTGACAGAGAAGACGAGACCCTTCACTCCACTTGTTGCTTGTCTGTTCAGCTGATCTCTCCTCCAGATACTTCTTCGTGGTTCTCAAGGTTACTGGTTCAACTGCAGGTCTCGGTGGACTGATTGATTGTGCTGTTTTTGATGACTGTGAACCACAAATGTACACCAACATCTGCCACAGTAGCTTCTTCTGCGCTCGACTTAATGGCACGTATCCCAGTGGGCTCTTGGTACGTCAGATAAAGAGTAACGGTTCTGTGGAAGCCATGAGCAGCACTTATGGTCTCCTCCATGCCATATGATTTCCTCACACTGAGTTTTGTCTCTCAGCCTTCAGCTGACCACACATAACATGCAGTGTACAAACAGGACAGACATGTCAGGTTGGATTACATTCCGTAGCAAAAGCAAGCAGCAGAGATGAGAGGAAAAACACCTTTGATGGCCGCCCAAAGAGTCGCTTGTGTTGTGCTATCAATAAAAGTTCATGTCAGCTCAGTGACTCCACCGATGACTTGACTTTCACTGGACTCGGCCACTACAAAAAAGCCAAATGCCACAAACTTTTTAGAGTTTGTACCACTGGGACTTAAGCAAACGAAGATTAACCGCAGACACTATTGACGTTTTTAAAATTACGAAAGGTATTATATTAGTACCGTGGACCCAGACGGTTACTTTAAAGACACTTGGACACTCGGTGAAGGTCAATTTCATGCAACTGTTTGAATCTTTGTCTTCACACAGAGAACCATAAACACCTAAATGACCAAGTCATGTGGTAGACAGGAGCACTTTAGGGACCCTCAAAGCTGGACTTGATGTTATTTTGGAGGAATTAGGTGGACACAACTGGTGAGCTTTGCTGGGCTGAATGGCCTGTTTTTCGTCAAAACGTTTTCTAATGTTCTGATAATTGCAATAGGAACAACATAACATTCTCAAACCCACTTGATCCGGTTCAGAGTTGTGGGAGGTCCAAGGACATCCCAAAAACTATCGCATGGCCCACTCAACCAGTACTCACGCTGGGCCAATATGGAAACCCTAACTGACGTAAGACATGGGGAGAGAACAAAGCCTGACCAGGCTCGTGATGTAAATGGCAGACGCTGGACACGTGAGGCAGCAGTGCTAGCCACTGCCCTGCCCTTGTGCGAGGAATCATCTTTACACGAGAGGGTCAGCAGCACCAGAAAGTAAGAACTGAACATGAAAGGCGTCTTGAGGAACTCTTAAAGTTACTGTTTAAGAATTACACAGAAATGTGATGAGCCGGTGTGTCAGTGTCGCCTGCTTCATCCAGAAGTTAGTAACTTTGAACTTGATCAGAGCAGTCATGGAGGAACACCAGCGCTAGGTAGCTTCAAGGCTGGTAGGCGGCTAACTGGGAAGTGTAAATGTGTCCAGCACCAAAAGTCTGTGAACACACTAAATACTGTGGATTCGGAAAGACTGTAGACCCCTTCCCCTTTTACACATTTTGTTATGTTACAGCCTTGTGCTAAAATCTATTCACTTCATTTTTTCCCCTCATCAAGCAACACTCAGTACCCCAGGATGACAAAGCGAAAACTGAACTTTAGAAAGAAAAAAAAAAAAGAAAACTGAAATATCTCATTGCAACAAGCAGTCAGTCGTTTACTCGGAACTTAGTTGAAGCCTCTTTGGCAGCACTTCCTGCCTGCAGTCTTCTTGGGTCTGACGTGATGAGCTTTGCACACCAGGATTTGGTGACTGAGACCATCGGAGAGGAAAGCTAATCTCCAAAGACTGGGCTCAAGTCCAGGCTGTGTCTTGGCCACTCAAGGACATTCCCAGAGTTGTCTCTAAGCCAGTCTTGTGAGATCTTTGCTTTATGTCATTATCCTGTTGGAAGGTGAACCTTCGGCCAATTCTGAGGTCCACTGCACTCTGGAGCAAGTTTACATAAAGTATGTCTCTGTACTTTGCTCTGTTCAGCATTCCCTCGATCCTGACTAGTCTCATTCCCAAAAATAAATCCACAGCATGATGCTGCCACCACACTAACCACTGGAATGGTATTACACAGGTGATGAGGTGTGCCTGGTTTCCTCCAGATGTCCCACTAAGAACTGAGGCCAAACAATTTAATTATCTGTTTTGTCAGAACAGAGAATCTTGTTTCCTGTCCTTTGTGTGCCTTTTTGCAAAGTTCAAGCAGGCTTTTATGTATCACCCTGACACTCTGCTCTAAAGCCCAGATTAATCATGTGTTGTAGTAGTGGTTGTCCCAGAAGTTTCTCCCAAGTCCACACAGGTTCTCTGGAGCTCAACCAGGATGCTTCTCCCATGATTGCTCAGTTTGGCTGGGCAGCCAACTCTAGGAAACGTTATGGTTGTTCAAAACTTCTTCTCTTTAAGAATTATGGAGGTCAACGTGCTCTTGGGAATCTTCAGTTGTGCAGAAATTGCTTGTAGCCTTCCTCAGATCGATGCCTCAACACAATCCTGTCTTTAAGCTCTGCAGGCAGTGCCTTTGACCTCATGGGTTGGTTTTTGGTCTGATAACGTTATCAGCTGTAGGACCTTCTATAGACGGGTGTTTGCCTTTCCTAATCATGTCCAATCAATTGAAATGACCACAGGTGGAATTCAATCAAGGTGCACAACATCTCAATGATGATCAAAAGAATGGGGTGCACCTGAGCCAAATTGCAAGCGCCATAGCAAAGGGTCTGAATAGTTTAGTTTCAATGTGATAATCCAGTTTCCTATTTTTAATGCATTTTAATGCATTTGCAAAAATTCCCAAAATCCTGTTTTCTTTTTGTTGCTCGAGGAGGGAAAAAATTCATTTAAATGGTTTGAGCACAAGGCTACAACACAACAAAATATAAGAAAAGCAAAGAGGTCTGAATTTCTGAATTCTTTCTGAATCCACTGGCTATGCATAAGTCCATCCATTTTCTGGTCCCACTTTTCCACTACAGGGCTGAAGGAATAGAAAAACCATGGATAGGACATAGGGGTCCATCGCAGCTCCCAGCTTAGGGACATGGGAGGAAAGCAGAGCAGCCATGCAAACTGTATAAAACCACCAATGCTGTTTGTTGCATCCTGCCATCTGAAAATGTGTCTGATACTTTAGGGAATTTCTAAGTAAATATTTACAGCTGTAAATGGAGTCTTTATGTGCCAATAAATGTAATGTTTGTGCTCCGTTAACATACAGTCATGGCCCCCCAACTACCAAGACTTCTCAAATAACTGGACTGGACCTTCAACTATGAAAATATAGAGACTAGCATAGCATATGTGTAGAGTACTATGGGATGGTGATATAAAACAAAAATAGCAAAACAGAAACTGTTCCTGCAATTTAAATTAAAAATGTTTTCTATTTGTTTTGTGTGTGTGTGTGACATTTACAAATGGTCTGTCTTCTTGCCCGGCTATTAGTTCTTTAGCAGTACAGAGATGCCAGGCAGCTGGTTTAGCTATCGGGTGCTCCTCACTGCAGCACTAGGCCTGTGGGCTCCACGTGCTGTTCATTGGCAGTCTCTGTTCTTTCCTGTAATCGCCATCCAATGAAGCTTTGTGACATGTGGAGAGGACAGGGGGAGATGACAGCTGCCTACCTCTTCAGGACACAAGTGACATGCTGGCTTGTGGTGGCCACCTTGTCCTGGGGCAGTGGGATTATGGAAACATATTGAGAGATTTCTATCATGTCAGTGAGTCATGGAAAACGTCCTGTAACCTGTCCAGCAGTACGCTTGGGCGCATCACTCATTTTTTAGTGGGGGGCCAATTTGACGTTTCTCTGCTTAATGACCAGTGAACAAAGCAGCTGACCACATCGTTTATTTTAATGGCTTAAAGTCCGATATGCTTCAGTCACCCTATTCCACCCTCATAATGGAGTTTAAAACTGGAGACATTAACCCAAATATGCACAGAACGTGCATGGGATAAGCGGACCACTTAGTGTAGTAGTCAGGATGCCTAGTACTTTACTTACAAGTCATCCTGCCTCCTGAAACCTGCAGATCTGTTTCCTTTCAGAGCGGTGTGGTCCAACTTTAGAAGTCAAATATTACAACAAAAAATTAAATCTAAGCAAGCAAAAATCGACAAGTTTTTATATCAATCCATTAAACCCTGTTTTCAGTATTGTAAGATTTATTGACTTATCAAAAAACTTTTATTTATGGTTATTTAGCTTACTTTAAGAAATCTTTTTAAGTACATTTTGCTTACCCCACTGGCAGAACTTTTTTTATATTTATTTATTTTTAAGTTTTTTGCATATGCACTTTTTGCAGAGTGCACCAAAATGGTTCTGAAGTAAACAATAAATAACTGTAACCCCTCCAGCGCCTTCTTGGTGTGCCACGCCACCACGCCGCACTATGCATAGTTTCACTCTTGTTAACAAAGAGTGTGTGGCAAAGTAATGTGGGTCCCCATGAAGTCAAACAAATGGGGAGTTTTTTGGGAAGTCTAGCAAACCATGTGGTTTTGTGACGTCTGTAGCACATCTAAACATTTTCCTCTGGCTACTCTGGCGAGTGTTAGGGAAGAAGATTTGAATGAAGAGCCAACTTTTACTTCTGATACCGAACATCCTGAACATGCTGGTATTGTATCATTTAAATTTTGGATTTTTCTGTACTTTTCCAGTAATGGTATACCATGCAACCCCACTGCCATTATCCCAGAAAAAAAGGAATCCTAAATCAAGTCCAGATGACTCCAGCGTCCACAGTTTATTGCTTTGTTTTTTTTTTTATTTTACTTCAGAACGCTGTACATTCAACTTACAACTAACAGCCCAGTTACAAACTGAAATCCTCAAATCAGCTACTGTTGTCATGACAACTAAAGCCTCTGCCAACACAAACCCCCAGAGGCGGCCGAATGAGACAACTTAGGAAAGTCTCCCCAGCCAAGAACCTCGAAATAAGAGGAGGTGCTACTTCAGGTCACATCCATCACCTTGAGAACAAGACATCTGAAGAGCAGAGCCAGTCTGTCGGTGGACAGGCCTATCACATTGGCCACAGTGACAGCACATCTACAACGGACATACCGTGGAATCACTTATGAGGAGCAGGCCAGCCTCCACGTCACAAAGATATTCTAAGGAAGACACTAAAGAGAAACCCTATTCCTGTCTTGTTTTTGACTTTTAGAGTCGACCCTTGATATATGACCAGCCTGACATGCAAACAACTTGATTTACGACCAAAATTTTTGTTTTTGAATTACGACCAAATCTTGCGTTACGACCCGAATGCGGTCACGTGTATCCGCTTGTGCGATTGTAAACAAACAGCCAAGAGTGTTTGTAAGCGTCAGTCGGAGCCCAGATACATGTGTTTGTGGACGTAATTTCGGTCAGTGCAGTGATTTATCTACATATATAATTCACTAAGACCATGGCAAGCAAGACGGATAATTGCTAAGGAAGGAAGAGAAGGTAACGAAGGTAAAGAAAGCAATCGTTAAGGGATGTTAGCTAGCGAGCTGGCGCGGCACATGATGATGTCATCAGGCTGAGTCAGCACCGCCTTGCTTTGGAGTGTATTATTACAGCAGTTCACAACACGGCCATCTTTGAACTGAGTGCTCAACTACTGTCATTATTAACTTGAGAAACAGCGATCACAATCGAAACGAAGAAGGAAATATGAGAGTGGCGTTCGTGTGACCGATCTCGCTAATATGTACAGCATGTCGAAATCCACCATCTCGACAATTTTACAAAGAAAAGATTTGCATAAGGAGGCTCCTTCTAAACAATAACCACCTTCCGTTTCATTCTCCTCCTCCTGCCTTCCTGCAGCCCAAAGATGTCAAATTAAATGGTGAGTACAGTATGAAATTGTTGTTTCTGGTAGGCTACACACTTTTTATAACTTTTTGGTTAGTACATTAAAAATATTATTGGTGTTTCGGTAAATTATGCACATTATACAACCCTTTTTTTTATCATGAAAAGGTTAAGTAAGTGTTGCTGTGGGAGGTTTGGAGCGCATTATGGGTATTTACATTATTTCTTATGGGAAAAATAGTCTTGACTTACAACCAACTTGAGTTACAACCAGCCCTCGCGAGCGAATTGAGTTCGTAAGTCAAGGGTCCACTGTATTATGTTTTTGGGAACATCTAAAAGGTGAAGAATTATTCAGACTCTTCATATTTGTATTCAATGTACTAAAAACTTGCATTTTTTTTATTTTACATTAGTATGTCTCTCTATGGGGTGGCATGGTGGCGCAGTGGGTAGCGCTGCTGCCTCGTTGTTAGGAGACCCGAGTTTGCTTCCTGGGTCCTCCCTGCGTGGAGTTTGCATGTTCTCTCCGAGTCTGCGTGGGTTTCCTCCCACAGTCCAAAGACATGCAGGTTAGGTGCATTGGCGATCCTAAATTGTCTCTGGTGTGTGCTTGGTGTGTGTGCGCGCGCTCTGCAGTGGGCTGGTGCCCTGCCATGGGTTTGTTTCCTGCCTTGCGCCCTGTGTTGGCTGGGATTGGCTCCAGCACACCCCTGTGACCCTGTAGTTAGGATATAGCGGGTTGGATATTGGATTGATGTCTCTCTATTATAAAAAAAAAAATCTTGGAAGGAGACGAGACGTGATTTTTTCGGAGATACACTTATATGTCCCGCAAGAAAGATATTTAACCACGCCAGGGGCCGGAAATAAAGGACAAAGAGTAGATGGCAAAGTAGAACATCGTAAAGAATTCAAAAATGGCGCGATACACATGCGAGCAGGTTAGAGATAATGGAAGTACAAAAATTCAAAAGTCTCAAAAAAAGGATAGGAAAGATTGCATTAGCGCAAACAAACGGAAATTATTACTCGGTGAAATAACGGAACATCGAAAAGAGATCGAAGATATTGTTCGGATTTAAACTTTAAGTCAGAGACTTATAGATCGACTAACTTGTATTGCCAGCGAGTATTAAATGATTCCAAAAAACGTTGGCGCAGTATGAAGTCCCGTGAGACGGATACTTTCAAGTCACGCCCTACTTACAACTATTTTCAAACCATGGTCATCTAACCTCAGTCGTGTGAATGCTAGTAACAGACAAACTTCCTGTGCTCTCAAGCTCTTATACATTTTATCATTTTATACGTTCTAGATGACACATCAAAGACTAAGCGAAGAAGAAAGAGCATGGACAAACATTCGATAAAGTCATTTTAGTTATTAGAAAGAAAGAAACGATATTCACTCACAGGCAGTTATGCGCTGCATTGTCACGATGCAAGTCCAAACATGGAATCAAAATTCAATGCAATCTTGAAGAAGAGTTAATTCCAAATATTGTTTTTACTAAAGTTTTAAAGTAAAAGTGAAAATAAGGCATACGTAACAATTCCCATGAAAATAACAATCTCTTTAAATTGTATATGTGGTAAATCAAACCTGGGGGTAGGCGAGCAAAGCAAGCAGGGGGCAGAGCCCTCTAGTCTATTAAAAGTAAATAAGCTGCTCATATAGGTATTTCTACCCTTCACATTCAGATTTAGTGGTGACCCCTTTTGCTGGTTCCAAGGAAGGTGACATCCTTTGCTTGTTCTTTTTGACAGCTCAGGCAACTTGGGCACAACAACAAAATTCCCCACCGATCATTGGGAAAGCTGCTGACTTTATAAAGCACACTCCATTCTTTAAGACTTGTGTCACTCCAATGGAGCTTTGGTCCTGTGCTTTACACCATAATCTGCTAAAAAGCGATTGTTTCAAAGGGTTCAGCCTTTTATTCATTTTCTTAGATCATCGGTTTTGCTTCACTTCAGTCAGTGTGTTCCACGTTTCTTACTTTCTATAGAGTTGCTGTAGAAGTCAGGGACGGGACAGCGTAACATGGAATGATGACAGTGCAGTATTGCAGTCTGTGATGTGAAGACAAGCGTTGACTTCTTTCTGGCCTCCCTCCCATGACTTCCCTAGTCATGACTTTACATATTTCTATAATAACTTCCTTTAGCATGATGACCTTTTCTGCCGGGTATCAGGGAGTTCACGCCTGCCACATATAGGCATGTTCAAATATTTGGAATTCTTCTAAACTAAATCCTTGAAGGCTGCACACACTCTTGAGGAGCACAAGCTGGTCACCTCAACCTCTCCTGCCAGGGGACACGAGAGCCAAAAAGTGGGCCTGATGAGGTTTGGCACCAGAAGATGGGAAATCATTTTTGCCATCTGTTCCATCCTGACTCTCTGTTGTTTAGGGAAATGCTTCAGAAGAAAGCATTTAACCTTATTATGTTTCCATGAGATGGTGAACAAAAAAACAACACGGTCCAAAAAACTAAAGATTCAGCAGTATGGGAAAAAATGGCATGCAACAAAAAAAGAAAACAAAAAACAAAGGCAAAAGAGCTGGAAGATTCTGAACAAATTACCGTACCTGCAATTGTTCTTTAAGAAAATCAGGTAGCTGAAATTCCCCTTTAATGACCTGGAAAAACAAAGCAATGTTTTTAGCACCTGATGCAGACAGGTCATGTGACATTTCAGAACTAGCAAAGCTTTGTTTTTGACAGGATCCTGGGGCCGCAGTGTTTTGGGCCGCTCCTGTGATCCGACGCCACTTTCTGCTGGTGCCTGAGAACTTCTCAGTCACACCAGGCTTTTTAATAATTAACAGAATATAAAACATAATCATGACAATCATGCTGAACCTCTCTGAAACAGCTAAACATGTTGTAAATAAGGAAAAGATGTAAGCAAACTAAAGTTCAGGTTGATTTTATTTCTTGAAATCAAGGCTGTGTGAAATTTGGCTATAAACCCTTGGATTTATAATGCAGAGCAACTGCAGAACTACACTTTCTGCTTATATGAGGTGGTCCTTACCATTTTTGTGGTGCTGCCATGATGTCTGCCATTTCTGCAGCCTGTGATAAGGTGTGACAGGAGTTCTCTTGTGAATGTTTAAAGCAAGCAAAAATGGAGGACAGCCAAAGTCAAACTTCATGCTGTATGCATCATCGCCTCCTAACTGTAGTGTGTCTGGATGGAACATAATGGGCACCTGGCTGCCTTCTGATCAGGACAATAGAACACAGGTAAACTGCACAACTACACAGCATGGTCATCCTGCATGGCTGCTCTTCATTGGCGCCCATACCTGTTGACAGTTTCTACCCAAAGGTCTTAAGGTTAAGGCACTGTCAATTATAAGAACATATATTGTGTGTCTATACAGCATATAAATATATATAGATACTGTAAGTTGCATGCAAGTGTGTACTTTTTGATTATTTATTGTGTTTTTCTCATTTGTTTTTTGGAGACACACAAGTAAATATTTCATTGCATTATGTGCACATGGCAATAAACTTGGCTTTGTGCTCACTACCTGCTCACATATTGGTGACAACTGACTCCAGCCTGCCTGCCTTCCTTCCATTTTCCCATCTACTTATCCAGTTCAGGGCAACAGGGAGCTGGCACCTATACCAGCAGCCCTGGGCACCCGTTCAGTATCGTACACTGTTACACACATGCTCACTGGGAGTTGCCAGCTAACCTAACACCTACTGTACTTATGTGAGATGTGCGAGGAAAATCATGCAGACATGGGGATAAAACGCCAGCTTGACATAGGCAGTGCCTGATGTGATTTGGAATCCCAAACATAACAAAAAAGGTAGTGAGGCCTCCTAAACTGACCCACAGAAAGGCTTTACTAGCCAGGCCTCCTTTGCCTGCCAGGAAAGGCCTCACTTTGGAGGGGCCTAATTCCAACTTCAGTGGCATGCCTCAGGTTCTGCAGGCCCAAAAGGGATTGAACCCTTCAAAAAAACTTGAAAATCCTAAATATATATCAAAAAACCCCACAAGTAGGAGAGTAACTGTGAACCTTGGCTTTGAAGAAAAGGGTATCAATTGATCTTTATAAAAATGATTTTATTTACAAGGAAATGCTTAAATGAGCAAAAGGAAAAGAAAAATCCTAAATAAACAACATCCCAATATAAAATCCAGAAAAGAACATCTTCAAGACAGAACAAGAAAATCAGAAAACCAAAGAACAAATTACAATACTCACAACCCCACAGATAACCAAATGATTGACTGCTAAATTCTGCCTCTGGCACAAATAGAAAGCCAGCAGCTGTGACTTACTCCTCCACCACAAACATGCTCAAATTTAAAGTATCAGGACACCAATGCAAAATCATGTATGAAACCAATAAAAGAGAGAAAAAATGTTAACTCAAAACGAACAATAATGATGATGAAACTTAAAATACACATAAAATTAATCTCCATACATGACGGTGTCCCTGCTTGGCATTCTGAAGCTATTTGGACTTACAGGATCAGTTTGGTATTTTTCAAGTTAAAGTTTTATATTCACAATCATGGCTTATAGTATTTTTCTACGTGAAGCTGTGTTCTACTTTTTACAGATTTTAAAAACTATCATACCTCTTCTTGCAGTTTAAATTGGGCTTAATGGAGCATGACCTCTAATGTGGAGAAAAAATGCTTTAAAACGACTGAAAACATCCATGTTGCGTATGTCGAGCATATTCATGTCATTTTAGGAAGAAAACATTTGGCTATTTTAGAAGGTGCTTCTCTCCCTCCACAGCCGCAGGGTGTGGTGTCTTCTAGCACATGGGAGTCAACCTCAAGACCCAAAGGCCGGATCCAGCCCTTGGACCTTTTTTCACACACTTGGTAGTAACAACCTGCGCCAGTTTCCACAAAGAGAAAAGAAGTCGATGGCACAGAGTGGAAGCAACAAGACACATTTGAAAAGCACAATGCTGGGCAGTGCGATCACAGATATGGTAGACCCAACATTGCATACAAATACAACAACAGGTGGTTTTCTTTTTCTGATGCTGGTATGAATTTGTGATTGCACTGTGGCTACAGCTGGAAGGACTGATGGCAACGTGGAACTTTGTCGTGTATGAGGTGCCAGTTATTAAAAAGTATTCAGCATGCATGCCAAAATTGTGAATAAAAAATACTATCTGAATACACATGTTCCAGTGGCAAATGTTTTGATTCACTTACAGCCAAATGGTTTCATGGCATATTGCCAGCTCTTCTGCTATACCAGGCACTTGGCACACTTACAAGCAGAGTATCTTTTGTTACAAGCTACGGCAGAGCATAATTATTGATGAAACAGAATTGAAAAGAGAAAACAAGGGAAATGTGCAGGGTGATGCTCTGATAAGGCGTAGGACAAATGCCGTCTGCTGGTGTAAAAGTTCACCCTGACAAGCAAACAGGAAATGATTCCTTACGTCAAGAAAAATAGTACCCAAATATGGAAGACATATTTCCCTAAACTGAAACCTTTGCTGCTTCATAGAGGAAGTACGTGTTAAGCTTTAAGGCTTTTGTTTTCACATTTTGACCTGTGGCCACTGAGCTCCATTTTTAAAATGCAAGAACAAGCTAGGTATTTTTTTAAATGTACAAAAATCGCTTCACTTCAGAACTAAGTTTTATGTGTCAAATTAATAAAACGAATAAAACTGTCATATATTAAAATTAATATGTATGGTGATTGTGATAAAATAACTGAAACTTGAAGAATGGCAAACAGATCCTTTACATGATTTCTGTGTCAGTACCCTGCTGGCCATTGGTGAGCTCCTGTGACTGACGCCTGCTTATTCACTGGATGCCTCTTCTTTATTAAAGTGGCTCTTATCTGTCCAGGCTAATAATTAGCTAGGGATCGTAGAAGACAAACATTTGGGTCATACAGTTAATATGTAAGCACAATTCAATAAATCCAAAGGTAATCTTGTACAATGGTTCCTGCTGTCTATTTTAAACCAGTACACTGCATAATAGGCATAAACATGAAGGATAAACTAAGAAGGTACGTCCGATTTATTATGTAGCATTTAGTTATCCCTAACATTCTACCAATTACTATAGCAAGTCACCTTGGCTGAACTGAACAATCGTAAGCTGGATTGTTTTGTTGACATCTTGACTGTGAAAGTTCAAAATCCTGCGGACAGTGTGGTGCAGTGGGTAAGGCATCGGAGGAACCACCACTGCAGACCACTGAAGCGACTGGCTTTCTAAGTGCACTCGTCTCATCTAAGGTTCCTATTCCCACCCTCACGCCGCTATTCCAATAGCACTCTCTTCATCAAGGGGTACCAGCCCCCCTTCCCTACTCTTGTAATCACACTCACCAACTGCTCCGTGTGGGTCATCAGTAAACATAAAAAGGTCCTGAGACTATAAAAGTTGAGAAGAAGTGCCTTGAACCTACTTGCACCTACTTGTACTGTAATCCTGAACAAGCTAAAATTAAACATATTGGTGAAATGTTGCAGTTTTCTCATTACAACATGGCTATGAGTTTGTTACAAGGAAACAAACTAAAATGAGCAGAATCAAAATATCAACATTTACGACTCACTGCCAAGTTCTTTTTAGAAGTAGAAGTAGAAGGATTTCTTTTGGTCATGACATGGGTGGTGTTTTTTAGTTATTAATAAAGAGGTGGTGAAGTGGAAGTTGAGATATGTTGTCCATGTGAAATAACTCCTAGGTTTCTAATTACTAACATCAAGAGAATGTGAATTAGTGCCGTAGCAGTATTGTGGGCCATATAGGAGCATTGGCACTTAAAAGATCAAAATGAACTATCAGAGCAAACTAAGTGATGGCATACATGAGATCATTCATCCATCCACCATCCAGACCTGCTTATCCAGAGCAGGAGCCACAGGGAAGCTGGAGCCCATCCCAGCAGGCATCAGGTGTGAGACAGGAACAATTTCTGGGCAGGGCACGTGAAAGTGCAAACTGAAGCCAATCAACAAGCCATTAACCCAAACTAACCAATTCTCATTGCTGGTTCTCAATCAGACATTTCTTTTCTTAGTAGATTTCCCTTTAGAAATGTGAGCCCATGCATAAATGGCACTTGCATGTTATTATTTGAACCTATCAAAAAACAAGCTAAGAAAATAACCATTATGTGATGGCAACATGACAAATGATAAGAGAAACACAGTAGCTTTTCAACTGGCACAATGCATCAAGCACTGCTAAGTTATGTCTGCTCCTAAGGTAGACAAAGCTGCTAAACTACAACACAATCAGAGGCCATTCCTTAAGTTGTAATGAAGTTTATTGGGATAGATGGTCAGCTCTATTTCTTTGAAGAAAATAAAGCTTTGCATAATTTAACTAAACACACAAATGTGTGATATGGTGAACTTTAAAAAAGCAGTCACTTCTTTTCAGTAATGTGCTAAAGCAATTAAAAGGGTAAATAAAATGTTAGGTTATGCAGTTAAATATAAACCAAAGAACTATATAATGAATGAATATTAATTAAGGGACACCCGGCTCTTGAAACTGTGCAGAGGAGAGGAATCAGTGCATCCAAGAACTTAACGACAAGTCCTATTTGGACAGACTCGGAGAATTAAAGATGCTTAGTCTCGGGCTGAGGAGACTGCATGGGGGCCCAATCCAAGTCTTCAAAAGGCAGTGATAAAGTAGACGGAGCAGAAATCTGGCATCTTAACGGTGAATCACATACTCAAGGACACCAGTGGAAATTAAAATGAAGTGCAATTAGGACTGAAGCCAGGAAGCACTTCTGTAAGCAAAGAGTGGTGGGCATCTGGAACAAAACACCAAAACATGTAGCGGAAATATAAACATTGACGACGTTTAAGAAATATCTTGAGGAGACACTGGGACAACTGAAATGGTCTCTCTTCTCCTTTGTCAGATTTCTTATGTTCTTATGTTCCAGGTGCAGAACTACTAGAAGTGTATAACATGGGGTCACCATTTAAAATTAGGTTACATTTTCCTGTTGTTAGATGCATTCATATGACACCAAGTGACACTGTTAACTAAGAACAAATGGATCTGAGTAAGCCAATCAGGCTGTAAAATACTGAGCAATGTGAATCAAACATAAAAATCCCAGCCATTCACCACTAATGTCAACAGAATCAAAGCAATTTCAGCAACACACTGCAAAGATTTAATGTTGAGTGCTGTTCATTAATCTCTGTCTTATGCTGCTCAAATTTCTTGCACAGTTATGCCCATTAGCAATGAAAGTTATTTTTCCACATCACATAAGTACTAAGAGCTCCATATCGAGGCCCCATTTGTGACTGTCGCATGTATGTTTATTTTCAGTGAGCACTAATGTGTGTTCTTTCAAGGGGCACAGTTTATCCCAAGGACCTTTCCAGCCTGACTATGCAGTGGTGGAGGTCCTGAGCAGCACAAAGTGGTCTGCTCATCTAATGCATGGTCACCTTCTAGTGGTTAATGCTGGATCTACAGTGTTAAAGGGATATATTTTTTCAAATACACTGTATAAAAGTGCTACTACAATAGGTTATCAATCATGTGTTTCCATAACTCTTTGTATTTTCTGTTTTTATCTTCAACTCTTTTATCAACCATTATATGAAACTATAGTTTCAAAAAATAAACAAATTCAGATCACTGTGCTTTTTGCATTGTGAATCTCTGCAGTTACTGAGCCCAACAAACTGCTGATCCACTAATAAGGGTGAAGGCCCAATAATTCTTTCTTCTAAATCGAGTGGAGACACATGCTGGTCTGGCTGTCCACATTACTCTAGCATGCAAGAAGAAGGTGCAGTGATTCTAGCGTTGGTCAGTAGCCAAATAGCAATGTATAAAAGAAAGATCAATAATGGGAGACAGTCAAGCCACTTTCATCTACCTGAGACTGCTCCGCTGGCCCTGTGTGTTCTATACACTGTCAAATGCAGACAACCATTTACACCACTCTTAAAAATGCAATGACAGAGGTCAGGACTGACAGAATTTGGAATTCATAAAAATTACGTATGAATGCTTTCAAATCACTTGATTTTATCTTTTTTTGTGGGCACTTTGTACATGTTATATACCGTGTCGATGTCTAATATTGCAAGACATTATGCTTTTTGGGGGTTCGCCCATATTTATGGAAAATCTGTGACCCGAAAAACCCTAATGTTTAGGCCATTTCTGGATCACATTTTATGCAGGAAATTACACCTTATGACAAAGAGTAAACCAACGTGTATGTTCAGCAAAAATTATCAGAAAGACTTGAAGCTGAACTTTGAAAAAATGGGGGTCGATAATATAGACATGTGGAGTGTCGTTTTATGTCATTTTGAAGCAGTTAATCATGAAAATATTAATATTTTTGATATTTGATTCTTTACCTGTGGTCCTAGCCCTCCAAGAGTCCTCCCAGAATTTTACAAGTGACAAATTTCAAACATGATGGGGTATCGTTTTAGACTATTTCAAGGTCAGTGCTTACAAATATGATGTTATTTTGATCCTTTAGCATGGATCTATCCTTCTATACACCTCTATCAGAAGGTCAAAATGACACAATCTTATTACAATCGAGATTAATTAACTTTAAACATTTAAAATGAACAACATATTTTAATATTTGATGCAACTATCATGTTTATTATGTACTAATATAGCGTTTCTCAACCTTTAAGTATTTGCGACCCAAGTTTTCATAACAGTTTTAATTGCGGCCCCCCCTAACTTTTTTTGAAAGGTGCCCACTAATATCAATTTGTTCTTTTTTAATTAATGAAATATCATAGATGCATATTTTACTATACCTACTTAACTTTTATCGAATTTATCTAACTATTTATTTTTCTAGTATCAGAATGTAGTTTAATTTAATTTGTTTTGGTTTCGATAGATGTATTTTTCATATTTTTGATTCTTCGTTTTCTTTTTTTCACATCTTCACGCCCCCCTTTTTGTTACTTCGCACCACCCTAGTGGCGCCTGCCCCACAGATTGAGAACCACTGTACTAATAGATGATGAAGTAAATTAATATATTTTTAATGAACACCCTATATTAGAATGGCTTATGCTAATTCAGACTTTTTTTTAAGTTTAAAAGGCCCAAAGTTTTGAAACATCCATACAAAGCTAAAAAGATGACAGCACTCAGGAGTGCCTGATTATACTGGTGCCCACATCTCCCTCTTACTGGTTAGGGGACCTTCGCTGGAAGTCACTCACGAAAATAAGTACTGTAACATGTTGCTACAAATATTTTCCATACAAATGGAGGTTAACCTGAATGGATTATCACAGAGACATATGACTTTTGAGCTAATCAAACTTTAATTCAAGCCATAAACAAGAGTAACAACCATCCAGGAGAGGAACATGGATCATTCAAGTTTTCCGATAAGTTAAAAAATAACTATAAAGACCCTACCAATGTCCATCTCCCACTTTTCCCCTACCCTTGGAGCCCTATAAAGGAAATAACAATGAATTGGTAAAATTAACCTCCTTTGCATTATGTTTAGCCCTGGAAGAATAAGTTACAAACACACACCCCAATGTTGCATTTGGGACAGCAGAAGCACAGTTCTTTGTGTAAGTCATCAGTCAGTCATTGTCCAACCTGCTATATCCTAACACAGGATCACGGGGGTCTGCTGGAGCCAATCTCAGCCAGCACAGGGCGCAAGGCAGGAACAAACCCCGGCCAGGGTGCCAGCCCACCGCAGTCTTTGTGTAAGTTTCTTGTAATATTTTTCCTGTTACTTTCACATGAGAGGTTGGAATGTCAGTGCCCGATGTACAGAACGGATGCTGGCAGTTGAGTTACTGTAGGCTACAACATTAAAAGGCTTCATTTCCCCTGACACAAACAACAGTTAATGACTGTTATGGGGCTAACATCTTTCTTGTCCTTCTACTTGGTTTTAATCATTTTGCCTTTTTTCTACACCCCTTACACCATGGTGAGCCTTCAGGCAACTAAATTCACCTGACATATCACTCTTAAATTCTCATATGCACTATGCGTGTCAATGTCTGATAACCAATTCACATTGCCATCACTCTCACTTGATTCAACTAATGGTTCAGTTTCAGTTTGTTCTAAAAATGGTTTTACAGCTTCTCATTTACATGCCATTGTGTTTTGGTTGAAGACTCCACCCCATTTATGAATACTGAGGAGTTATTTTAGAAATTGCAAAACTCATAGAAATATTCAAGATGTTTAGCAGTATGTTTATTTTATCCACTAGATGGCAGCAGACTACTGTCCCGAGGGTTATTTAGGTGTAACACTGTACATTTGATTAAAACCGCTAAATTCCAAGAGACATTCAGGCCATAGTAATAAAGAATTTGGACCCTGAGAGACTTGTGGAATTACCAAGAAGGTTAATGAAGAAACTACAGAATTGCCCATTTGAAAAAGGAAGAGAAGATAAGATGGTTATCATTTTGCAGCCAGTCACAAGGGTGTTGATGAGGGTTAGTGTTGTGTGTCTAAATCTCATTATTCTGTATCAGCTTTTACATGGAAATATTATGGGAAGAAGGTCTGATTAATTTTGTCCTTGATAATTCTAGGTATATACCTAGATAAGATAATTTGGACTTTGAAAGATTGAAGCAGATATAATTAAAACATTTCTGTCAGGAAGCTACAGTACATTAGTTTTGGTGGCTACTGTCCTGATAGCAGAAGTCCTTTTTTGTTATGTAATGGGTAAGCTGGAAATGTCAAGCAGAACATAAATGGGTCGGGGTGTGGGGGTGGGATGGTATGGAGAATAACAGAAATTTAAAAAAATGGCTGAAAGGCCTACTCAGAATATGCAAATAAAAGTGGATTAGCTGGGCAGATGTGGTATTATGAGTTAGGATCCAAACCCATGGCTCACCCATTCACATGGTGTATGGTGTAGGTATTGGGCAATGTGGAACTGAGTGTGTTGTAAGCTAGTGTTCTTAGGTGAAATAGTCAACTTTTTAAAAACAAACTAGAAAATATTTTTTTTTATAAAAACACACACACCTACCAAGGCAATTCCAAAATTATGATGCTTTTCCATGACAATCTGTCATCTACTAAGCATAATTTTGTCATTTTAAAGGTTGCATAGCCAGTTGTTAAAATTGCAAGTTTTTCTGGTAGAAATACAAATTATTGCTTGAAAAACAGGGAGGCCCCAGTGGGAAAAGAGACTGTCAGCCAGCAATCTGAAACAAAGGCTCAGAATTAGGAGGGCCTGACCTTCTCTGGTTCAGTGAGCGCACTATTATCCTGCCTAAT
The DNA here is from genome assembly GCF_016835505.1 of Polypterus senegalus. Lineage (NCBI taxonomy): Eukaryota > Metazoa > Chordata > Cladistia > Polypteriformes > Polypteridae > Polypterus > Polypterus senegalus. Next base: position 126,660,563 of record NC_053159.1, on the reverse strand, counting down.
AAGAAATAAGGAAGACAGCTTTTGTGGCTGCAGTTGTGTCTCTGGCCAGTCCAAGTAAGTTCAAGCAGACCACTGTTTACTTCTATTACATTTATGCCACTGGGGCCATTTAATAAGAGAAGTCCTCCCCGAAGACAAGGGCCGATGCTGCTGCCTGCCATGCAATTTAGTTTGCCTCAGTGTATCCATCCCAAGTGGCCTGAGGTCAGCTTTCCTCACAACCAAGCAGAGGCTGAAGTGGAAACTTCTCCACAGCTCACAGGAGACCAGCAATTTGGATTAAATCTGCTGCTAAATTGACTCCGCCAACACCATTCAAGAGCACTAGCAACCGATCAATCAATTTTCTGCACAACAGTGTGCTTATCTGAAATTTAACCTACCTCTAACCTGCTGGGCTTTGGGAGATGCAGTCTGGTGCTGTTATTCATTTTGAAAAAGATGTTATGTTTATGAACTCAAAAAACAGCTGCACTACTGTTTACCAGAAACAAGAATCACAATACTGCATTACTGCAAGCAGCGGTTATGTACTTTGTTTCCCCAGTTTTAACTGGGAACAACAAGACTGCAGGCATCAAGTTTACTGCCAGGTGCACCCATTATGTGAATCGATTTCCAACTTTTATGAAGTGGTGGTCAGCTCCTACCACCCGTTTCAGCTGCACAGCCAGTAGTGTGTTCTGGCTTTACTCTGAGCATCTTTAAAATTGTCATCATGTTCTTTATAGTTGGTGCTCCTTTGGAGTATTTCTTCTTTTATTAAGTTTGGGAGGCACCATCAGACAAAAGGCACAAATGACTATGAATTGGTGCCAGTCCATCGCACAGCACTCAAGTAAACAGTCACATTTACTAACACAGCACCATTTCATCTGCTTTAATTTTGTCTTCACTCTTATGTGTGAATATGACCAGCATGAAAGGACAATGGCCAGCATCCATAGCTGAAAGGTATAGGGTGAAACTTGGCACCATGTTTGAAAAGTGCCTTCAGCGTTTAAATCTCCCTGTCCTGTTCACTTAAAAGATGCTGGGAGCATTTCTGTCATTTTGGAGTTTGCAATCATTCATCTTATTTATTCTCCATTTTATAACCAACTTTATCCAATCCGGGACTGGCAGTAAACTTGATTCATACAGTTTTGTTGGCAGAACAGATTACCAATGCAGGAGTATCCAACATGGGCGTAGGCAACTGAGGAGCACAAGCCAGTGGATTCATTATTTGCTGTGCGTCATGCAGACAGACAGTACTAATAATTGTTACTTATCTGTGCAAACTCTGCCGAGAATCTGTCAGTGTACAGTATATGGCACTTAATAGGAACTATTACAGAATAAGGCTTTTAGCATGGTAGATGTAACCCTGGAGCAGAACAGATGTTTTAAATCCACAGAGGGACAGTCCTGTATGTAGCTGAAGTTAAAGGACTTAGGAAAATTCTGTCCTAGATAACAGAAGGCAGAATATGTGTGTTCCTAGTACCGATATGATGGGGAGGAGTAAGGTCATTTTATGGCAAAATCAGCACTTTAACCAAAGGGAAATTAAGGTTGGGAAAAAAAAGTTAAACAAAGGTAAACTTCTAATAGGACCTCCTTGTAACAGGAAGATTACATTGACAGTCCTAACTGGAGATTCTCTTTTGCCTCATGGCATCTGGATATTACTGTACAAATTAAGGACAGAAGACAGAAAAAAGAAACCAAATCTTAATATCCTCCACAAAAGACAGCACTACCAGAGAGTCAGCAAGCAGAAATGGGGACCACTGCTGCAGACCAAAATTAGTCATAACTTAAATATTCCAATATAAACATTGGAATGAAATAAGTGAAGCCATATGAAGGCCCCTGTGTCTGCACTTCAGTACTTCATCCACACCCCCTATGTGCTACACGGAAGAAACAAAGGAGTGCTTTTCAGTTAAACTTGACAAACTGCTTTAGTGTTTTGTGCATTGGACTTATTCCACCTGAAATCTGTGTTGGAATGGTCCTACTCGAAGTTTGGTTGAATGTAACATTTTTGCAACAAGAAATGATAAAAAAAAAACCTCTGAGATTTAAATAAAATTGAGGATAAAGTTTATCATGGGGAATACAGCTGCTTTATAGAGATATGCTGAAAGCTAAATTGCTATGCTTAAAAAGTCCCTTGAAGCTAGGTGGTACTATGCATCTTTTTTAGTGCTCATGGATTCAAACACTCTTTACTGTTCAAAAAACACTCTTAACTAAAAGTGGCTATTCAAATACACAAAACCACATTTGGCCAGTTTATTGGATGTGCTAACAGTCTGATGGTCTCCCATTTTCCTGCACAACAGTTTGAATTTATCAGTTAATTGACTCAACAAGATGCCACCAAACTCTGAATAGCTCATCCCAACTCATTTTACAGATGGACTGAGATCTTATGCATGTTTTGACCACTAAACTATGTTGAAGTTCCTGCAGCTATTCAAGGACTTTCCCGGCCTTATATCAAGAAGGATTAACACAGGGACACAATAACATATAAAATATAACAACAAATTAATTTATCACTTGGTACTCCATCACTCTTTAACTCGTATCAAGGACCCCAATATCTGTCATGAAAACACAGCTCACAAGATTACAAAACCACCAGCCTGCACAGATGACACTGACAAGACAGAACCATGGGCTCAAGCCGTAAACCACCACCATGAATTGCAAGGAATAGACTTGGCAACGGTTTTCCAACTACAGTATATACACTATTTTTGTTTCTTGGACCACTATTGTCTTATTTTGTTGCTTCCATAAACATGTCATTTTACATTCAAAGAAACAGCTATAAATTTAATTATTGCTAAACAAGTAAAAATAGTAAATGGTATATGCTGTATGTAATTGATGAATTGCACTGAAAATATAAACAAAATATACCAAAAGAATTGCAAACAAAAAGCTTTGATGGGTCACTTTTAAGCTAAGGTCACTCTTAATGTTACACTGCTATGAATGCTAACAAGCACATTCAGAGTAATGCGGGAGGTAAACAAATTTCCTCATGCGAACATGCCTGTCATTTTTCTCCTTTGTAATTCATTTTTTTCTGTACAACTGATGCTTTGACTTGCTACCAAGCAATGCAATAAAAGTTTATTTTAAATAAAAAATACACTTTACATAACTGGACTAAAACCATTTCATTCCTCTTGCCTGTAAACAGTCAGTCCTTAGCTTTCACAGGGGTAACATTGCTAGAAAGTGAAAGTCAAAGATGAAAATTTTAATACAATGAACCTAAGGGGAATAGTGGGTTAGGATTTCACGACTGCCCAAAACTGTAATCTTTTGTCAGATATTGCTTAAAATCTAAAATAATCTTTACAACTAATCATTATTTCTGATAATATGCACTTTTCTTTACACAATAATCATGAAATACCCCATAAAATGCAGTACAATAAGAATGTCAACATGCAAAACATTTTTCTTGCTAGTTCTAGGATTCTGTGTCCTTTTGTACTAATATCTCAATAAAAAAAAACGTTAGATGGACGTCGAGACTAGTGAGATCTTGACATCACCTCCGACATTCTGTCTTTCACGGCTGGCAGGTGGATTTGGAAATTGTGAAGGACAGACTGTCTTGAAATAATCCATTAATGACGTCTGCTTCGTGTACTGCATTAGATCCTTAAGTCTCACAGAGTATGAGAGCACAGTAGGGCCGAGACGTTTAACCTTGAGGCTGCTACTGATGATGGAATCGGGATCGACAGCCTTGATGTCTCTAGTCACTCTCTACTTTGCCCCTTTTTGCTAATATAACAAACCATTAATTCAATAACACCAAACTTGTGGCTGACAGGGGCTACTGACATTCCGGCAGAAAGTTTATCTAACAAGTTTTATTTTCTCAGTAAGCAGTATCGCTGACATGCTTGGGCTCACTTGCACTACACTTTGTGGGAATGACTGCAACACAAAGCTTATTTTTTTTTTATCAGAACAATGAAATTAGACAAATGGTAGGGGAGCCCTTTACTCTACAATGGTAGGGTGAACAAGACCATGAAGCACCTAGAAAAATAATAGCTGCTCTTGAAATTTTCTTGCATCTGTGCATAGTCATAAAGCCCGCAAATGTGTGTGATTGGTTGCCAACAAGAAAGAAAAAATTAGGTTACTAATAAAATCATATAAACACTTGAGGTTAAGAAAGTTAAATGCATGAATCTCAAGGATCAACTATATACAGTGGTGTGAAAAACTATTTGCCCCCTTCCTGATTTCTTATTCTTTTGCATGTTTGTCACACAAAATGTTTCTGATCGTTAAACACATTTAACCATTAGTCAAATATAACACAAGTAAACACAAAATGCAGTTTTTAAATGATGGTTTTTATTATTTAGGGAGGAAAAAAAAATCCAAACCTACATGGCCCTGTGTGAAAAAGTAATTGCCCCCTGAACCTAATAACTGGTTGGGCCACCCTTAGCAGCAATAACTGCAATCAAGCGTTTGCGATAACTTGCAATGAGTCTTTACAGCTCTGGAGGAATTTTGGCCCACTCATCTTTGCAGAATTGTTCTAATTCAGCTTTATTTGAGGGTTTTCTAGCATGAACCGCCTTTTTAAGGTCATGCCATAGCATCTCAATTGGATTCAGGTCAGGACTTTGACTAGGCCACTCCAAAGTCTTCATTTTGTTTTTCTTCAGCCATTCAGAGGTGGATTTGCTGGTGTGTTTTGGGTCATTGTCCTGTTGCAGCACCTAAGATCGCTTCAGCTTTAGTTGACGAACAGATGGCTGGACATTCTCCTTCAGGATTTTTTGGTAGACAGTAGAATTCATGGTTCCATCTATCACAGCAAGCCTTCCAGGTCCTGAAGCAGCAAAACAACCCCAGACCATCACACTACCACCACCATATTTTACTGTTGGTATGATGTTCTTTTCTGAAATGCTGTGTTCCTTTTACGCCAGATGTATCGGGACATTTGCCTTCCAAAAGTTCAACTTTTGTCTCATCAGTCCACAAGGTATTTTCCCAAAAGTCTTGGCAATCATTGAGATGTTTCTTAGCAAAATTGAGACGAGCCCTAATGTTCTTTTTGCTTAACAGTGGTTTGCGTCTTGGAAATCTGCCATGCAGACCGTTTTTGCCCAGTCTCTTTCTTATGGTGGAGTCGTGAACACTGACCTTAATTGAGGAAAGTGAGGCCTGCAGTTCGTTAGACGTTGTCCTGGGGTCTTTTGTGACCTCTCGGATGAGTCGTCTCTGCGTTTTTGGGGTAATTTTGGTTGGCCGGCCACTCCTGGGAAGGTTCACCACTGTTCCATGTTTTTGCCATTTGTGGATAATGGCTCTCACTGTGGTTCACTGGAGTCCCAAAGCTTTAGAAATGGCTTTATAACCTTTACCAGACTGATAGATCTCAATTACTTCTGTTCTCATTTGTTCCTGAATTTCTTTGGATCTTGGCATGATGTCTAGCTTTTGAGGTGCTTTTGGTCTACTTCTCTGTGTCAGGCAGCTCCTATTTAAGTGATTTCTTGATTGAAACAGGTGTGGCAGTAATCAGACCTGGGGGTGGCTACGGAAATTGAACTCAGGTGTGATACACCACAGTTAGGTTATTTTTAACAAGGGGCAATTACTTTTCACACAGGGCCATGTAGGTTTGGATTTTTTCTCCATAAATAATAAAAACCATCATTTAAAAACTGCATTTTGTGTTTACTTGTGTTATATTTGACTAATGGTTAAATGTGTTTGATGATCAGAAACATTTTTTGTGACAAACATGCAAAAGAATAAGAAATCAGGAAGGGGGCAAATAGTTTTTCACACCACTGTATTTAACATGGTAAGGACATGACTATGACATTTTTAATGTTTGCTTAAGTATTCCTTCATTTATAGATATGTATTTTAAGATGGACATTACAATGAGTAGACTGGAAATCAGTAAGACATCTGGTACAACCTGTTATTCAAATACAACTGATACTCCCAGCATTCCTTTCATTAAGTTTTATTAAGTAGTCAGATAAGTAACTTAAGTCTTGTCACAAGACAAGATCAACTGCATTTGAACCTCGGATTATCATTGTTGGTCAACTGTCCTTAAGCGGTAGGCTTTAATTGAAATATTCTGGAACTGAGTGAGATGTGATACGTTGAGGAAGTTCGCTTGAGACTTTGACTTCTTCTTGTGACTTCCAGCAATCTACACATACAAAAGCCACCAGTCAAATATGTTCAGTTCAGAATACAATGGAGAAAATCAAGGTGCAGTGTACAGAGCTCTTTCAAATCCACAATGAAAGCTGTAGTCATACAACTCTATCCTGGGTGTACGGACTTCACTGCAGCAGGGACTACAAAGGCTCAGAAAATTAAGGTTGAGCCCCAGTCATAGAAGATGATTCATTCATCATGTCCTGTCACCTCAGAGAAAACTGGAACCCAACTGAGATCTTGGTAAAAAGAAAATAATAAAGCGCGAAAATAATAAAGTAAAGGGAGAAAAGACACACGACCGCTCCCTCATTTATCCACACTTCAGCAAAAAGTAGAAAGAAATGTATTTGTGGTTGAGGGCTTGTTTCTGATTACTCTGCGAGCAGCTCCTGGCACGCAACTTCCTGCAAATTAATGGCAGATGTTTTATCATATTACTTCATAAATCAGACTGACAAACTTGAACAATAAATGTAGGGATTCGCTTGGTTTACTGAACTAAGAAGGAAGAATGTTTTACTTGTTTGTCAAATCTGATTTTATTTAAGTCTGAAAATCTTGATGGTATAATGTTTTCATTTTTATTAAGGTTTCACTTAGCCATATATATACTCACTGGCCACTTTATTAGGTTCAACTGCTTGTTGATGCAAATATCTAATCAGCCAATCACATGGCAGCAACTCAATGCATTTACAACAACGACAACATTTATTTATTTCATACAAAAAAATGTAACTCAAAGTGCTTTACAAAATGAAGAATAGAAAAATAAAAGACACAGTAAGAAAACAAAATAAGTCAACATTAATTAACATAGAATAAGTAAGGTCCGATGGCCAGGGTGGTATACATTGTCAATATGACCTGCTGAAGGCCAAACTGAGCATCAGAATGGAGAAGAAAAATGATTTAATTGACTTTGGTTGCTGGTGCTAGATTGACTGGTCTGAGTATTTCAGAAACTGTTGATCTACTGGAATTTTCACATACAACCATCTCTAGGGTTTACAGAGAATGGTCTGAAAAAGGGAAAATATCCAGTGAGTGGCAGTTGTCTTTATGAAAATGCCTTGTTGATGCCAGAGGTCAGAGGAGAATGGGCAGACTGGTTTGAGGTAATAAAAAGGCAACAGTAACTCCAAGAGCATCGCTGAACAAACAACACGTCAAACTTTGAAGATGGGGTACAGCAGCAGGAAACCAAACTGGGTGCCACTCATGTCAGTTAGGAACAGGCAAATTTGCATGGGGTCATCAAAACTGGACAATAGAAGACTGGAAAAACGTTGCCTGGTATGATGAATCTTGATTTCTGCTGCAACATTTGGATGACAGGGTCAGAATCTGATGTTAATAACATGAAAGCATGGATCCATTCTGACAAGTATCAATTGTTCAGGCTGGTGGTGGTGGTGTAATGGTGTTGGGGACATTTTCTTAACACAGTTTGTGTCCCTCAGTACCAATTGAGCATTGTTTAAATGGCTCAGCCAACTTGAATAGTTTTTGCTGACCATGTCACTTTATGACTTCAGCGTACCCATCACCTGATGGCTACTTCCAGCAAAATAATGCGCCATGTCACAAAGTTCAGATCATCTCAAACTGGTTTCTTGAAAATGACAATGAGTTCATGACCTCCACAGTCACCAGATCTCAATCCAATAGAGCATCTTTGGGATGTGGAGTAATGGGAGATTCACATCCTGGATGCACAGCCATAAATCTGCAGCAGCTACGTGATGTTATCATGTCAATATGGACCAAGATCCCTGAGGAATGTTCCAGCACCTTGTTGAATGTGGCCTGTTTAATGTATCAAAAAATACCCTCACATCCCGGGCAAACACCTCAGGCAGTGCTCTGGTCAGGGTGGTATTTTCATGTATTTTTTTTTTTAACATTACAAAATAATAATACAAATAAATTAAGTGTGCATCTAAAGAATTACGTATAATTGTGTACTATTTATATACCACCTTTCATTTAAAGGTTTAATATTTTGTGTTACGTGGTTCACAGACAATACGCCACATGTCATTACGTAGCACAGGTGTTTATTTTCTTGATTTACACACACTGACATAGGAGTCGGGGAATGAGAGGAAAGGGAGGGAGTGGAGGATTTATAGCAGTCCTGCTGCAATGCTCAAAAAAATTTGTGAAGGTAAAAATTATGCTCTCTTTTTTTCATTTCATGTTTCTGTAAGAAGATCAATGCCATATCACGCAAGTGCCAAATAAGTTATCCTTGAGTGGCACTAAAACTAAAACAATTCTCTAGTACTTCTGTATTTAACTCACCAATCTGCCAGCCAGTTTACAATATTGACTGTCCTAATATAATAACAAAATTCTGCGAAACAGAAGTGTAATTATTATCCCTACCCATTATTCCACTTTGCAGTATATTGGCTTATTTATGCAAACAGCACAACATAACCATCAAAGTAATGTATGATGTCAATTTTTAAGTGAGACAACAACTATGGAGATCTTTTGTAACATGTCAGAAGCAAAGGTGTTGCTAGAGCACTGTTTTCCAACCATTTTTCTATGGTGGCACACCTTTTGTAACTGAAAAAAATCCCAAGGCACAATACGATTCTACCATCCACAAAACCATTAAATCTATACACATGCTAAACCGGCAGAGGGAGGCAAATAAAGCAGCTAAGAGATTGTCATTTGGAGACACAGCACTTAGGGAACACTTTGGATGTATTTTCCAGCTGCTTCATCTCTCTTCCAACTCATACAGGCGGTCCTCTCTCTGCCTCATTTCACTCACCCGGGGTCAGAGGCAACTTGTATGCCTGCTGTCCCTTGGCTCTGCCAGAGTTGTTTACAAACATGCAGCCTGGCAGATGGACTCCCAACATGTCTCCCAACATGTCTTCTGGTTGCTAAAGTGCTCTCTGAGTGCTATGTCTGGAAAACAGCGATCACTGAGCTGCTTTTATGTCCGCTTCTCCAGTTAGTCCTGTCCTCCTCAGGCAAGTACTTACCAGCTGAGTGTAGGGGCACTACACTGTTATTTCCATGGCGCACCAGATGAAAAACACTTGTGTAGAGTGTAATCAAGTCGTTGATGGTGGTGAACAATTGATAGTATTTGAGTAGTTTTAGCACAAGTTTAAATGTATGCCCTTTTAAAAGATGTGTATTCTGTCAGTTAAATCAGTATTCAGCACTGCATTCAAAGTCAATAGATGTTTCGATCGTTTAATTCTTACTTTGACATGTCTGTGTCTCATATGCCATATCAATCTGAGAATTAATACATTTCCCTTGTTTTCTTATTGCCTTCTTTTCAGCTTGCCTTTTAGAAAGGTAATGAAGTTCAGGTTGCACTTGCTCAGGTAGTATTTTGTTAAAAGTTCAGGTTTTAAGGTCATTGTTTAAGTTTAAAATATGCCATTACATTTTATTTAAATTCCTTTATGTTGATTCTACATGAAATTTGTGATTCACTGTTTATTTACTTCAAGATTTATGTATTAATTTTATAATTACAATTTTTTAATGTTAGATGCAATTAATTGTTATCAATTATACATCATTATGTGATTAGTTAATTAATGTTAGATGCAATTAGTTGTTATTAATTATGTATCTTTATGCAATTAGTTATTTTTTTTAATTGATTCCCTGCCCTAATATACTATATATATAGTGCTCAAAAAATTAAGGGAACACTTAATCATCATATTCTAACACCAACTCAATTAAACTTCTGGGATATCAATCTGTCCAGTTAGCAAGCATAAGTGATTGTGAATGAACTTCACCTGCTTCAGTGCAAATGAACGTGAGTGCGCTGGAGAAGCAACAGAAAGACAACCCTCAAAAGGGGAATGGTTTTGCAGGTGATGGCCAAAGATAATTGCTCTCTCCTTATCCTTCTTGACTGATTCTTCTCTAGTTTTGCATTTTGCTAGCGTCCTTGTCACTACTGGGAGCATGAGGCGGTACTAGCAGCCGATTTAGGTTATACAGGTAGTCCAGCTCCTCCACAATTGCACATCCATACGTACCATCTGAGTAAACAACTCATATGCATCGTTAGTTGTCTGTGTTATTAACACTTTACTAAGTAAGGCACATTGCAGACGCAGTCAGGATTTAAAACAAGAAAATTTAAAGATGTAGATTTTAAATGGTTTGTAGTTTAAATGGCTGGCAGTTCTATGGGTGTGGTTCAATCTTTGTTCTTTGAGGCGACTCTTCATCCAGAAGACATAGGTAATATCTGGGAGTACATGTAATTGTGGTCTATGTGGAATTATGCTTGCACTGGGGGTAAAAAGGAAAGCCTTTGATTGTGCTATTTCCCCTCCGCTCTTTGCTCATTTGGCTGTTTTTCATAAAAGGAGTTTATAACTGAAACCATTTGTTGCCTGAGACTACATCCCTGCACAACATTATTTATTAAATAGCCCTGCACTCTCTACCCAAACAGATCTAAGAAGTGCATTTTCTGTTTCTGCTTCAAATTTGCAAGAAGCACATAAGTCAAAAAAGTGTGGGCTCACAAAAGAGTTTTTGTCTGGCATCAGACTTAGAAGAGGTGATGCAGTCTCTTTAAAATTCAAGCAGAATGAAGCATGTGTTCTCAGGAGCTGCACTATTAAGGATTTTATTAATTCTGACTTACAAGATTCACCAGAACACCTAAACATTCATCACACTGTGAATGTGATGTCTTAGAAGCTAACTATGCTGCATTCTTTGGGTCATTTATAATATCTGAGGTCACAGAGGACCTTAAATACTCCCCAGAGAAGACCCTACTACATATGTTAAAATTGGGTGGGATTCAATTTCCACAGTCAGTCAGTCATTTTCTAACCTGCTTATTCCTGAACAGGGTCAAGGTGGGACTGGAGCCTGTCCCAGCTAGCATAGAGCCCAAGGAGGGGACAAGCCCAGGACAGAGCACCAGTCCATTGAAGAGTGAACACACACACACAGTCACCTCTTTAAACTGTGGGAGGAAACCGGAGCACCTGGAGGAAACTCACGCAGACACAGGGAGAAAATGCAAAATCTTCACAGGTAGGACCAATGACGCAAAACCAGGCCATGTTAGTGTGAGGCAGCAGCGCTACCACTGTATCACCATAACACAAGAACTGTTATTTCCCTGATATATCCATTTGACAAAAACCATAACAGAATTTATATTGAACACCATGTAAATTCAATCTTCAAGCTATTGAATGCACATAGGTTTGAAACAAAAACAGGATTTGAGTTTTACAGAAAGTCAGTCAGCATAATTATAACCTTTTTGTATAGGACAGCATGGAGCAGTTTCAGAGGATGATCATGTTGTCCCTTTAATAATCATGACAATCATTGTGCCTGGCTATTATCAAATCTTTCCCATTCTGTTTCTCTTTGTGATTTTCTGCACTGGCACTTGGCTCCACTGCCGTCTTGACCATGATGACCTTAGAACGAATCAGTGATTTCACACTGAACACCTCAACTACGGAACTGCTTATAAAGAGGCTGATTATATAGTAAGCTAACCATGACCAAATACCATCTGTTTAAAGGGGAGGATTGTTTCTTTCTTATTCATTGTTAACTTGACTAAGTATAATATGTTCAGATGTTTAAATTTTCTTATTAAATTAGGCACTATACAAATATAGCTTAATAAAGATTAATAAACATTAAAATACGAATATGTACACTGTCTTTAGTTTCTTTTTCAATGTTAATTATGTTGTAGGCATGTTATAATTATAAATGTGTAGTGTTTGATGCTTTTAAATTTAAATGTTTACATATACTGTACAAATAAAGTCACGTTTTTGCACAGCACTCTTCACTTAGTGCACACTCAGAGTGCTGTAACAAGTTCACAAGTAAAATGCAATTGCAAGCTTTACCAAAAACAGCACACATACATTTAAAAATATAGAATAGCTTAAACACACAGCAAAAAAAAAGGAATGTCAATGTGATTAACACACACAAAGGAACTGAACTGTATACATCCATTGATGTTATTGCAGAGACATGACCAGTTGACTCTGAAGGGGAGGAACAGAAATACTCCCTGCCAGCAGAGCATCCCAGGAGGAAACAAACTGCTGCGGGGTCCTTTTAATGCATTAAGGGTGTGTGCTCACATGTTGATAATTAGTTTCTGTTCTGTCTCATCATCCAGTGTTCAAGCTTGCTTCAGTCTATAGTATGCAACAATTTTTAGTAACTACAGTATGGTGATATCAATCATGTCAAGTTTTCAATAATCATATTCTTGAGAAGGAATTGATGCGGGTGTAGGGATGGAAATTAATATAAACAAATGGGACAGAGATCAGCTTCAAATGTGAAGCATAACAACTGAAGGCTGCAAATGAATCTTATTCAGCAAAAAAAAAATAAAAAAACTTCAAGACTCAATGATTAAAAAAGCCATACATAATCAGTATGAGAACCTATTTACAGACATGGAGGGTCACGGTGAATGAAGGTTACAAACCAATTTCTTAAAAGGAGATGTTTCTGGCTCTTAAGGAAGTAATCAATTAATTAAACTCCTTTTCCCTGTTCTACATGAAGTCTGTGACTGCAATATGCATGACATTTGGCTTCTACAGAGCATATTTACTTGCAGGTGAGATTAGATTTGATTTGATTTGATATTGGGGACCAACAATACCATCTCTTCTCTCCGCAGCTGAAAAAAATATTACAATCCAGTCGTTTAAAAATCCAATGCAATGGAAGAAAACATTATTTCTGACAATTATTCATTATTTCTGACAATTATACATTCACTGAAAATTGTCCTAAACAATATAAAAATTTCACTATTAAATACCTATTTTATTTTGAATTATTTAAACAATTACTAATGTAATACTGCCTTTAGCTAGTGTAACAAATGGTATTGTGTTTTGTAAAGTATGGCTGTTTCCATGTTACTGAAGAAGATATTGAGTAAGTAAATACAGGAGATGGACCCTTATTAGTATGACAAGCCAGAAGAGGAAATGGAGACACAGTCACACTATACATGGTTCAAAGAAAGGTAAGCTAAAAACAAATAATAAGACAAAGCAAATATTATCATCAGGTACAAGCAAAGGGTCAAAAATGACTTTCTACTAGAGACCTGGGACATCAGACTAAACTCAAGAGTACAGCTTGACATTAAAATAGCCTGCTTAAATAAACTAAAGGACAGACAGCCATGTTTCTTACATTTCACACGTTACAAGCATGAAACAGGAGTGATCAATGGTGTAAAGGACGACAGTCACAGTTTTTATTGCTTTGCCACACACTCTGTGTTACTCGGGTTAACTGTAATGGACTATGCTCAAACATTATATACAATGTAAATACTTTTCATTAAAATGTTTCAAATAAATTTATTTAAGTAAGTGAAAATAAAGAGGAAAAAGGTGGGAAAACCTTAAAAATAACAAGTATATCTTGTAAATAGTAGGAAAATTCTAACAAGACATATGTTGGACACATTATAACAGGAGAAAGACAGAAGAGAAAGAACTCACGCAATCATTAAAAATTGAGGAGTGCAAACGTGCAGTCAAAAACAAAGTTGTTCAGCAATTTTAAAGAAAATGTTTAAAGAAAATGTTTTATATGCAGACATACAGCAAAGAAACACCGATGAATAGGACTGGCTAAGAAAGCACACTAAAGAAAAAGATTTTTTGGTGAGTAAAGTTAACTGCTACAGTTATTTTTTTCAAATCAGTGTATATTTTTCATATAATGAATGTACATTTTGGCACTCTGCATTACAACAGTTCTAATCTGATGCACAAAATCTGTTATGCATTAATACTGGGCTAGTCACATCTCATCCTGAGGTGCTGTAGTTTTAGTACACTTCTGTTGTAACCTACGAAATGAACATATTAATGGACAATGCATTCATTATAGATTCATTATAATCACTAGCTGTCTTTAAAAGGCTTCCTTTAAAATTGTATTTAATCACATATTCAGCCTCCAAAAGCAATACAAAAACAGATTAACTGTTTATTAATTTGAATGAATGCTTGACCTTTAAGACATGTGAGTGATTCTGCGTGCTTCCTGACAGATGTGCCCGTGCCACGTACTTAATGAGAGAGGAAAAGGCCTCGATCTCTACACTCATCAGTGTATTTATAGATCCTAAGCACTTTAAGATGGAAACCAACAAATTGCTTATAATCAAACACAAATTATTACTTATTTCAGGATATAAACACTAGTCATGCTTTATGGCAGAGAGAGACAGAGAGGGAGACATCAGTTTTTTTGTATGTTTATAAAAAGCTCACGAAGACACATCCTGCAACTTGTGCTATAGGAGAAAAGCTAACCTACTGGACAGATCTAGATCCCAGAGACAAATGCAATGCACTGACCAAAAGAGACACTCCATGCTATAAAGTTATAGTAATTAAAAGATTTAACTTTTCTACTAAGATACTTTAAAACTGACAAATACAGAACATATTATGAAATAAAACCTTCAACTACATACCTCAGAAAGGAGAAAGTGGCCTTTATAAAAATACAAAAGATATTAGTGCTCAATGTAAAACCAAGAAAATGATTTCTAGATTAGACTAGATATAACCTTTTTTTTATTCTGACATTTCTGATACAAGAATACTACCACATGGAATGTTAATGACCACTGTTAGCTGAGTGTAAGTCATTCATATTAATTTGACCATGTATTTAATTTAGCATATGTTTAGCCATTTAACAGGTTGAAAGGAGAACAATACTTCCAGACAAAACGGCTTTCTTAAAAAATAAAATTTTAGTTTTCAAAGCACATTGTGTTCCAAAAATTACACTGGCACATGAAACAGCAATGGTGATCAGGAATTGGCATGTGGTGGACATGGTCACTGAGCTGGGCTTATACAAGTGGAACAAGCTGATGTTGTGCTGCTCAACAAATTTTCACCTACACCTGTTTTTGATGCCTGGCATCAGCCTTATATATTCTTTTTTTAAGTTCTTTTACTTTTTCTATATATATATTTTACATTAGCTGATCTTTCATGTGTTAATTCAACAGTGGCAATAGTCAGTATGACCCTGAGCAAGTACCAAGTTTTTAATTATTCTCCCTTCAGAGCAGGTGCAGGTCACGTAGGCATGGGTATTTTGAATAGTTGTGTGATGTAAACAGAAATTAAATAGCATGCCAAGTCAAGAGAAACACATTACAGACGTCTAATTGTAAGCAATAAGTTAACAAAAAGAGAAACTAAACAAACTGAAACCAAACCTAATATTTTTAAAAACTAATACAATTATTATACTGTAGAATATCCATGCTTTACACCAACACGCAGTTGAATCCAGCAGTGTATATGTTCAGTATGGAATATGGGAAAGTCAGTTTGGCAAATGATACTTTATCTAACAAAACAGGAATGATGAACCCTAAGAATAAGAAAAAATCTTGTTCAAATCTTCATCTTGTGGTACAGTGATAACTAACTATGAATCACATGGTTTCAAACTACCCCTAAAGGTATTAAAAAAAAAACATAATTCTGATGGCTTTACAGTATACTGTATTCAACAAAAGAAGCATTCATTCAAATGAGTAAAACGCCACCTGGATAACTAGAGCATATTTTTGAAATTTCTTCAGAATTAAGTTAATTCTTTGTACAAGTCACACCTGAGGCCGCCTGTTAAACCTAACTTTGCAAACTGCAATAAATACCCACTTGTAATAATACATCTGGAAATCTAAACTTTTATCTTATGCTTTCAGAGAAAACAGTCTCAGTAGACACTAATGGAGTGAATGGGACCTCACCTTCCCCTCTCCCCTGTCCCAATATACTTAAAAATTTCTATGTAAACGGCATATCAAGGTCATCTGCTATTAAAGGTCTGTAAGTCATCTCTGTATTTTGCCTATTTCAAGTCATGAAACAAAGAATCTTATAACAATGGAGCAGAAAGCAAAGCTGGCAAGCACATTACAGACAACATTTTACATTGTTATTGTATGTCAAGACTTCCAAGATGTTGACATTGGTGAAAATAAGTGGAGAATAAGACTACACCTAAAACCAAAATAATAAAAAGTTATACATGTTGTCCTAAAGACACAGTAAGGAAAATGCCAAAAACAGTTTTCAATATGATTTAATTGAACTACAAAATATTGCTCATTAGTGTCTAAACTATGGATGACCTACAATCCCAGTAGAAAATATATGCATTTAAATATTACATTTGGCACAATAAAAATAAATTTAAAATAAAATGGAATTTCTTAATCTAAGAATTCTAAAATTTAAAGCCGTAACATGCTGATGAGACTGCTGATATACTGATGTCATCCTCTGTGATCTGAGTGCTGAGCATTATGTGTGGTTTAAGTTTACTTTTCTATTGCTAAGTTTAATTAATATATAGCATTTGGACATAAAAGTTGTTTATAGTTGCTGCTAAGGGGCTGTGTAATGCTTTTCACAGCTTTGTTTTCTTTAGAAGTGTTTTTTGCTGTTGTTTCCCCTGCACAGGTGTTTGAAGAGGACATCTGCTGTAGCTCAGTGGAAGCAAAGAGTAAGCTGAATTAAAGTAACACAGTCAAACAGTAAGTAAATATTTAACAGCTGTCACTTCCCTTAATAGTAAACAAGTAAACAGGTTTATTAGAGAGAAAAAATTAAAGGATAGAAAGAGAATCTTAAATTAAACAAGTCCATTTTGACATTGGATTTTTAGAAGCTTGCTTCAGTGAGGCCTGCCTCAAGGAGGACTACATATGAGGGAGATGTCAGCTAATTCAAAACTTTGATCTCCTGAACCTGAGGAGGAGGGTAGCTAGAATGTGTTATAGTAGAGAATGGGATCTTGCTCTAGTGTCCTTTAGGGTGAATATGTGCCCACCCAAAGTGGTGCAGGAGAAGACTGCAGACCAGAGAGACAGAGATAGATGTATTATGACCTGACATAATGCAAGTGCAAAGTAAGAGGTAAACACTCTCCTGAAGTATGCGACTTCAGAGCTGGAAGTGTCACACCATTTACAGGGGCTTACAGAGCTTGATGTAGATTCTGACACGTCTAAGGCACTAGGCAGGGTTGAGGAGTCCAACATGTTACCTCAAAACTAATCCAGAGATAAAGGTAAGTCATGAGAGTGGGGAACTTGGTGTTGGTCTTGTCCGTTACGTTAGATGGATGTCTGAAGCGGAGCTCCGTTAGCAGCGGCCTTATTTTTTTCACTTATTTCTTATTATTTTGAGGTATCCAGTATTTACCCGACCTGAGGGGTTTCCACTACAATATATAAACATGAGTAACAAGAAAGGGGGTGAGAAAGAACTGGAAAAGAAACTTAAAGCTTAATCTAAGACTAGACAGACATCAAGCCCAAGCCCAAGTGTGAGGTACGGCCTTTCAGAGACTGACCTGGAACAGGCAGGTGAATGCACAGACTTCCCAGGACCCCACTCCACTGCAAATTCTCCAGTCGAGAGCGAAAATGGGAGCGAAAATGGGAGTGAAGGTGCAAGTGATGCAGGTCACGAGAGCTCGCCGATTCCAGTAGATCACATGAAGCCAGAGATGGCCTTGCTGTCTGTGCTTTCATTCATTCCTCGCGAGCCTGAAACATTGGCTATAACCTGGGTTGCCACTCCACTTGCGGAGCACAAAAGCCGAAACGATTTCTCCGAACTGAAGGAAATGACCACAACATCGGCCACGGCCATAAGTGAGCTTAAGAAAGACATTCAGAAAAATATGAAGAAAGATATTGAAGAACTGGAAATACATCTATACAACCGTTTTAAAGCAACCTTTAAAGGTATGCTGGGGAAAATTGAGGATCACATCCAAGAAAATACGTCTAAACTGAAGAAACTTGCGCAAGCAGTCATTCACAGCCCGAATTGAAACAGCGGAACAGCTGGCATCTAACACCGATGGAAAAGCTACAGCTGCGAATTCTGAATGCAAGAAACTTGGAGACAAACTTGCTGTTCTGGAAAATGGATGCAAAAGGAATAATATTAGAATCAAAGGCCTACCTGAGAATCATGAAAGTCCAAACCCAGTGAAATTCGCAGTTGAACTTTTCTCTAAAATAACTGGAGAAGAACTTGAATCAGATACGGAGATGGCAGCAGCTTATCGCATACGCGGATCTAATACCTTTAGACCTAGGTCTTTTATTGTCTGCTTCGAGAGATTATTATTTAAGCTAGATGTGATGGCACGTCTCAGACACAAGCAAGAGAATATATTTGAAAATAACCACATTTGTATTTTCCCTGATTTCTCTCCGGCAACAGCTACTAAACGTGCAGCCTTCTACAACATTAAACAGCGGTTACGTCAAGCCAATATCAAATACAGCCTCTTGTATCCTGACAAACTGAAAGTGGAATGAATTCCAAGGTCAATTCTATGTCTTCGCCAGCAAGGAAGAAGCAGAAAAGGAATTAAGGAAGCTGATCCCAACACTTTTTTGAAACACAATAGTAAGTCTCATTCTGTCATGGCATGCCAAGTACTGTAGATATTACCTGCTGTCTGATCCACTTATAATGATACGGATATTATAATTATACATTCTTTTCATTACTCAGATGCTTTTTGTTTATGTTTTACTTACAGCTATAGACGTCTGTGTGGAAGAAATTAATAATTTTTTTTTACTGCCCTAAAGGAGAGTGTTTAACATCATACCCTTGGTTTATTGTTACTGCATTTGGATTTACTATGTTTATTCTGGACCACTTTTTAACAACATTCCCTGGGCTTTTATTATCTTAACTAGCAAAATACCCACGCTTCGCAGCGGAGAAGTAGTGTGTTAAAGAAGTTATGAAAAAGAAAAGGAAACATTTTAAAAATAACGTAACATGATTGTCAATGTAATTGTTTTGTCACTGTTATGAGTGTTGCTGTCATCAAGGATTTGATTATCATTATTTCTTTCAATCAGGTTCATATTTGGAGGACGTGCTGTGTTCAAGTTACATTCCGTGTTTCATTCATCGAAGTGTTCACTACCCAAATCGCTACTCGTGAATCTAAGATGTTTAACAGGCATTCCCGGTATTAACTTATGGATTTGCCTGCGAATATTTAGCGGCAGCGTGTCTATAAATTTGTGGAATTGCCTGCGAGTATTTAGCAACAGCGTCTCTATGAAGTCATGGATTTTCCTGCGAGTATTTAGCGGCAGCGTCTCTATTAAGTTGTGGATTTGCCTGCAAGTATTTAGTGGCAGCATGTCTATTAACTTGTGGATTTGCCTTCAAGTATTTAGTGACAGTGTGTCTATTAACTTGTGGATTTTTCTGCGAGTATTTGGTGGCAGCGTCACAAAGTTGTTTTTGTCTAGCTGCATCAGAAAATGTACCACGACATCTGACACACCTCCTTTTTACTGTTTTCTCACAGCTTGGATTGCTGCTGTCATAATCGGTTTGAGTTTAATGGTTTGTTTCAATTACGTTAGTATTTGCAGGACTTGTGTTGAAGCGACATTCGGCATCTGTCAAGCGTTGTAAGCATACAACCGGCTTCATCGATAACTTCGCATCCATCTTTTGAGAGTTGAAACATTCATAAACATCAAAGTTTCCACTACTCAAATCGTCACCTGTGAATCTAAGATGTTTAAGAGGCATTGGCAGTTCTCCAAAGGTGTAAAATATTTAGCCATTTTGGTACACTTGAAAGCAACAACCAAACAATTCAGCGGCAGCCATCAACCCACATGCAGAAGCCATAGGTGAAGGGCTTAAGCATTTCACTCTTATAGTGCCCCTGTGTAGTATAATGATCTCCTGTACCGTCATCAGTCCACACCTTGAACCTGTCCCAGTCATTCAATACATAAGACACAATGTTCCTCCGGATATCAAAATTAAGCCTGATATGGCCGTGCAGTATGTAACACAGAGAATGTAAAAGGCAGGCGGCATCTCCGGGCATGGAAACCACTCGGTAAGTGACAGTTCTTTGATCGATGGTGATCACCTCGATAGACATGTTAATGGGGGTACAGTTGGAACGATAAAGGAAATGGGTACCTGAACAGTAAACTAAGTCTAAAATACCTACACAACTACTATAATCGTAATAAACGAACAATAAAACAGCGGAGAAGCCGTGGATTAAATAAAAAGGTTGCAGTTATTAGCTGGGAGACGTGAATACAGTGGCGAACCAAGGAAGGGAATGAAGAGAAAGGAGCAAAGGACGGCCTTATATGGGTAGGCAGTCAATTACGTGGGAGGCGTGGGAATGGGGGATGCAATATAGGCAGGCAGCCAACTACGTGGGAGGCGTGGTGATGGGGGACGCAACGCTGCCTCATACGGCGTCTGAGCTGCAGGCTATGGACATATATATGTACGTAAGTAGGATTCAATTATGACAGTTACGCGTAGAATTTCGAAACGAAACCTGCTTAACTTTTGTAAGTAACCTGTAAGGAATGAGCCTGCCACATTTCAGCCTTCTACCTACACAGGAAGTTGGAGAATTAGTGATGACTGAGTGAGTGAGTCAGTCAGTGAGTCAGTGAGGGCTTTGCCTTTTATTAGTATAGATACTTTAAGATTGCTGAAGATTATATTTTATGCTTATAGTTTCTTAATGATTATATTTAGGTATA
This sequence comes from Polypterus senegalus, assembly GCF_016835505.1. Classification (NCBI taxonomy): domain Eukaryota; kingdom Metazoa; phylum Chordata; class Cladistia; order Polypteriformes; family Polypteridae; genus Polypterus; species Polypterus senegalus. The sequence goes on along the minus strand of NC_053159.1, from coordinate 126,639,661 downwards.
TAGTATTTAGACTATATTGGCAATAGATATCTCTACTTTTTAATCCGAAAACGCCGCTGCGTGGGAGCTTGTTTTGCTTTGGATGTGCTCTGTCTCTAGGTATGTCAGAGGACCGGGACTCTGTGAAGTGGGGTCCAGCCTCACGGGAGGAAGAGAAAGAGAGCAGGCTATATCTAATCTATCCTTTTAACCCTTATAATTACAACTATCAATGTAACAATAGGCTGCATGGCAATAGCTCGTGGGGAAATTTGAAATTAAGGTTAAAGCTGTCTCACTTCCAGTTAAGACAATAAAATGACATCAAAAATTTAGAATCAATGTCTCCATGATGGGACAGTTAACATTGTTAACTGGAATGTTAAAGGCCTGAATCACAAATTAAAAAGAAAGTATTCTCTCAAGTAACAGGTTTAAAAGCTAAAATAGTATTTTTACAGGAGACCCACTTACTAAGCAAGGATCAGTTCAGGCTGCAAAAAGACTGGACTGGCCAAATGTTCCATTCTAGCTTTAAAAAGAAAACTAGAGGAGTGGGAATGTTCATACATAGAACAGTCTCACTTGTAGCATCAGATGTACAGTAGTATCTGATCCTGAAGGGAGATATGTGATTGCCATGGGCAACTTATTTAATTATAAAGTGATTTCGTTAAAAGTTTATGCACCTAATATCGATGATAAGGAATTTATGCAAAATGTATTTGCATCCATTCCCAATGTGAACGCTCATAAAATTATAATGGCTGGGAACTTTAATTGTGTTTTAAACCCACATTTAGATAGGACTCCTGTCATGGGAGGATGACATCTAACACAGCTAAGACAATTACAGTTTGTAACTGACCACAACTTATCGGACCCCTGGAGGTTTCTAAACCCAAACTCAAGAACATAGTCAATCTACTCACCAGTACATCATTGCTACTCAAGAATTGATTATTTCTTTATAGATAATAATTTCTTGCCTAAGATTAAATCTTGCAAGTATGACGCTATTGTTATCTCCGACCATGCACCTCTGATCTTGGAGCTAAAGTCATTATGCCCAACACTCTCACCTCACAGATGGCATCTTAACACCCTTCTATTAGCAGACAAGAACTTTATAGGAATCATATACAAACAAATCAGTTTCTTCCTAGAGACAAACAGATCCTCAGAGGTGTCTGCAGGAATACTCTGGGAAACTCTCAAGGCCTACTTAAGAGAACAGATTATTTCATATCTTTCCCACAGGAATAAGTTATAAACCAAGAAAGTATCAAAGCTAAGTACTAAAATAGATGAAGAACATGCCAGGCGTCCAAGTGAGGCTCTACATAGGAAAAAGGCAGGCTCTGCATTCAGAACTAAACCTCCTGACAACTAAAGAAACTGAACAACTAATTTATAAATCAAGACATCACCACTATGAACATGGAGAGAAAGCTAATAAGCTTTTAGCTCAACAAATCCATAAGCAAGAAGTTCGCAATGCAATCCCAGCAATCACCAACACGAATGGAGATGAAATCATTGACCATAAAAACATAATGTACACATTTAGAGACTACTATAAATCCTTATATTCTACTGAGTTTAAAGAAGACAACACACAATCTAATGCATTTCTGGATAAGTTACAGATACCACAAACAGACACTTTTAGCGCGGAGGAACTCGATAAACCTTTGGCGCTATCAGAAATACTAGACGCTATAAAGTCACTTCAAGGTGGGAAAGCAGCAGGCCCTGATGGCTACCCTGTAGAATTTTATAAGAAATTCTCCACTCAGCTAGCTCCCCTTTTATTAGCAACATTTACAGAAGCTAGAGACAATGAAATTTTACCTCAAACTTTTCACCAAGCATTAATCACCATCTTTCCTAAACAAAATAAGGACTTATTACAATGTGCATCATACAGACCAATTTCACTTTTGAATAATACTGTTAAAATACTCTCGAGGACTTAAGACACCATCTCTGCAATATATAAAATTATTTAACAGTCCCTCCCTTTCAAAGATGCAAGAGGACAATTGGAAAAAGATCTCTTAATCAATATATCAGAAAAGGAGTGGAAGGTAGCAATGCAGAGAATTCACTCGAGCTCCATATGCGCAAAGCATACAATCATTCAACTCAAAATTATATATTGAGCACATCTGTCTCGCTAAAAACTGTCCAAAATGTTCCCAGGTCAAGATCCAACCTGCGAACGTTGCAATCAAGTCCCAGCTTCACTGAGTCACTGTTTTGGGCCTGTAGCAAATTAACATCATTTTGGACCAACATTTTTAAGTACCTTTCAGACAGCCTTGGTGTCACAATCCCTCCTAACCCATTAACAGCTGTGTTTGGGGTTCTTCCAGATGGGCTTAAAATGGAGAAGGCCAAATAAACTGTGATTGCATTCATTACACTATTGGCACGCAGACTTATTTTGCTAAACTGGAAGAATCCTAACTCTCCTCTTTTAAGTCAGTGGGAAACCAATGTTTTATACTATTTGAATTTGGAAAAAATCAAATTCTCAGTTAGAGGATCGGTACAGAATTTTTTCAAAACCTTGCAGGATCTAATCAATAATATTTTAGAATAAGCTCTTAAAGCACAGAGGAAGCAATTCTTTCCGCATTTCTTTTTCTTCTCCATTCATCTCTATTGCCCTTTTAAACTAATCAATTTAGGTATGTTTACAAGGTTTAAGTTTTACTCCGTTGGCCATGCTCTCTTTCTTAGGGGTGGGAGTTAAGTTGTTTTCATCCTATTTTTTTTTTTTTTGTAAAAATTGATTTATTTGTATGGAATGATTACAATAAAATTAAATTAGTGGGGAACTTGAGTTTTGTACAGTATGTTGCCTTCTAGGTGTACAGGTTAGAGACTTCCCTGGAAGATACACTTCTGAACAGAGAAGAGGTGGATGCAGTTATTGTTTGTGCTAAAACAAATGGCACACGTAATGGCAGGCTGTTAGTTCTCCATCCATCCATTACCCAACCCTCTATATCCTAACTACAGGGTCACATGGGTCTGCTGGAGCCAATCTCAGCCAACACAGGGTACAAGGCAGAAAACAAACCCCGGACAGGGCGCCAGCCCACCGCAGCTGTTAGTTCTGCAATACAAATTTATATAGTGAGGCACTAAGCTGAGGATCTGAACTGAGAATGTGCTCTTCTCTAAAATTCTGCAGATGCCACATGCCATTCCAGGTAAGACTAAGATTAGAAGTCCTAACATGTGGCTCAAATCAGGGTGAATGACAGAGAGATTGGTTTATGGAACAGTCAATAAAAGATGGAACCTATACCTCTGTAGCAGACCGCATTTAAACTGGAGGGTCAATAATATATTGAAGAGATGTAGGTTAGTCAAGGATTGCTTAAACTATGGGGCAAAGAATTTAGGCCAGGCCAGGTTTAAAACTTTACATAAAGGAATGAATAGTAGTATTAATACAAGTATAAAACATATTTTGGAAACTTAGAGCCTACTTTGAAAAAGACAAAGTAAAATGAGCAACATGCATGTATATTCAAAATTGCTAACCTTAAAATTTAAAAACAAATCAAGTGAGTTGGATTCATATGAAGCTGCACATAATTAATCATAAAGTCATGGTGAGCTTCAATTACCTAAATATTAACTGGGATAACCTTACAAATAAAATAGCACAGCAGAAGCACAGGAGTTTTTAGACACAATGAGTGATGGTGTTCAACAAAGTTAAGTTAAACACCAAAAAAAGAAGACTGACTTGATTTCGAATGGTGTAATAATCAGGATAGAATTCAGGGGAAGACATGATTAAACTAATAGATCTAGTAACCACAATACAATGCATTTCAGTTTTGGAAAAGCGCAAATTCAAAAACTAAAACGGTACAGTTTAATTTTAGGATGGCAAATGTTGAGCAGATGTAGTAAAACCCAGAATAGGCACAGTTAGATAAGATTTTAAGTTTGGGGGCGGTGGGGGGATGGAATAGCAGGCTGCTTGCTGCTTGTCTTTATCGGCACATTTACAGGACAAAAGACGCTGGTGGAGAGGTGCATCCGGATTTAAGGTGGGCCGGATCTACAAGTTTTTTCGTAGGCTCTGGTAATTCTAGTGTTAAGAAGGCTAATAGAAGGCTAGATTACATGGCCCAATATGTGGAGTACAAGTCAAGTGAAATTATACTTAACTTATAACCCACTTGTGAGGACCCTTCTGGAGCACTGTGTGCACTTTTGGTCTCCATATTACAAAAAAGACATTACTAGAGAAAGACTACAAAAGAGCAACTAGACTCATCCTGGGACTGTCAGGCATGAATTATGAGGAAATATTGAGGGAAACAAACCATTTAGTTACCAAGACTATAAGTCCCAGCTATTACATTAAATTAAAATATTCAACAAGAAAATGGTCAAGGGTAAATTTCATAAAACATTAGAAAGTTTTGCTTCACAGAGAACCATGGACACACAGAAGAATTTACTAAGTAGTGTGGTAAGCAGTCATACTTTGAGGAATACCAAAACTCAACTTGATATTATTATTAGATTATTAGATATAATGTATTTGTTTATATTTTACAAAGTAAGGTAAATTAAGCTAAGCAAGCTAATTAAAATTGTGTTACTGTTCCAAATATCCATCCATTTACTGAGATTTTGGTCATAACAAGGTTAGAGTCTATCTTGGCAACACAAAATATGCAAAAAATCAACAACCAACCCTGAGTGGGACGTTCTCACACATTATGCTAGTCTACAGTCAGGAATTAACCAAAGCTGTACATCTTTGATATGGGGAAAAACTAGAGTACCTGGAGGAAAATAAAATATACACAGACTAGACAGAAATGCAGACTCCACACTGATGGCCAACAAGCTAGGATGTGAAGCTTGAGCCCTATGGCTATCAGGCAACTGGTCCATTGCCCACTGTGCCAAGACACAGTTACTAAATGAATCTTAAATGCAAAATAAATGACTGAAAACTGCAGTCAGGCCAATAAAAGTGAGCTATTCTTTCTGTATTTTATCATTACAAAAATAGTCCACAATTATTTATTCATGTTTTAATTATACAAGAAATGAATCCCTTCCTTTCTTAAATAGTCAAACTAATAAAGTTAATGCCACTGGTATTATATGAAAAAATTATATAAAGTTAATACACTGTAAACAGACACCAATATTGCCGATGTGCTGTATGAATAACTACATAGCAGATGCCTTCTGAAAGTGCCAACTATGAAAAAGAATTAACAACCATGGCATGCTATTAGCTGTCTTTTTTCTAGGAAACCAAGCATCACAGGTTCATTTGTCCTTTCATTTTTTAACTCAGTCAGTCAAATTCGGGGTGCAGCTAGCCAGAACCTACACTAGAAGCACTGGTACAAGGCTGAATCAATCCTGGACATGGTACCAGTCAATCATAGGGCAAATTTATATAGATATATTTATGCACTCTTTTAAAACAGGGCAATTTAGACAAGCTAAATAAACTAACATGCATGGTTTTGGGATGTAGGAGGAAACCCAAACAAACACAAGGAGAATGTACAAATTCCACATACGCAGAGGACAGGGCAGGATATCAAGATCAGACTTTTGGAGCTGTGAGGAAGCAGCAGTGCTCACCAATGTGCCAGAGCGTCTTCCAGCACAATAGATAATAAACAGAGATGGTTCTCTTTGGGTGGGGTTTACTGCAAAATTTGCACATTTACCAGTATGGAAGTGCAAGAGGACAATGAATTGCAGCATTTTGCTACATTTGCACTTTATCATATGCATAAATGTTTCTAAAAAACTGTATAGTTTGGTGCTTTGGCTAAAGGTGTGATACTGACATGAAACAATAATTGCGGATCCAATATTTCATATGCAATTTAGATGACTCAATGTTACTTTGAAAAGAAATGATATCCTGACATGCTTTAACCTGAAATGTGTTGGATTATACTCTAATGAATTATCTGCAGCTCTGTACGTCACAGGGTGATTTTTAAAACATTTATCCTTGTGATAGCAATGGAAAATCAGAGCTAATTATGCGTGCTCATTTACTGTAAATGATCTACTCATTTAAAAAAGGGCTAAGAAGTCAGGCAAGGACAGCACATGGAGAGAAGGTTAGAGATGAGCTGCAAACATGGCTGCATGCAGCCTGCAGTTGCATGGCAAGTAACTGCAGGAGCCCAGACAGGGGTCCTCTGACTAATGTGTGTTTATTTTAAGGCCATCTAAAATGGGTGGAAGTTGTTTCTCTAGTGAAGGAGAACATGGTTTTTGTTTTTTACACATGATTAAAAATATATCACTGAAGCAGGGCTATATTTTAAAACCCACATTTTCAAATAAGCAAGTGTTGGGCAAAATATTCCTAGAAGAGTATTGGAAAGGGTAACATGGTATTGTGGTGGTAGCACTGCTGCCTTGGCAGGCTTCCCTGTGTTGCCGTGGGTTTCCTTTAGGTGCTCCAGTTCCCACACACAGTCCAAAGACATGCTGGTCAACTGGACTGGTGATGCTTAATTGGCCTTTGCGTGTGTGTGTGTGTTCACCCTGAAATGGACTGGTGTCCTGTCCAGGGATTGTTCCTGCCTGGCATCCTATGCTTGCTATAATAGGCTACAGCTTCCCTGCAACGTTGCTCAGGATGATGTGGGTTTGGAAGAAAGATGGACGGATGGAGTATTGGAAACGAATAAACAGAACCAGGTGTGCATCTGCCTGACAATCCAATAACTAATGGCAGGTGGACATTTAGGAGTAATTAAAGTCATAGCATACTGAGGCAGAAGTCAAGCAGAGTCAAGAAAATCAGCAGGGGTGAGCAGAATGCTAGACCTTCATAGTAAAGATGGCTTCTTCACAATTACAGCTATATTTACATTCATTTTTCTTGTCAATAACAAAATTTTGATCTAAAAAGAAAGACACTGAAATGTTTGAACAGACAGGGAGGCAGATAATGAAACAGGGCACGAAAAAGGACACCCAGACAGTAAGTTGTCTGTTTTAGCTTCAAGATATCGATGTTGAGAGCTCTGGTTTGTAGCTTTTCTAGTTCATACAAGGTCAGTAAGGCAGGAATACAATTATACTATAGGTCTTGTTAGGCTTCTTTAATTGAAACTTTCTTTTTTTATTCTTTCACACAGTCTTAAATTACTACATTTTACTCCCTTTAAATTATAACACTGGTACAGTTTTTACAAAGTCTTGATTCTGATGACAGGCTCTTATTATCAATCCATCCATCCACGTAGCTATTTTCAATACCATCTGTATTCTGGTTGTACATGTGGAAGATCTGGAGCATATCCCGGCAAGCTGTGGGCACATTATTATTATAGGGCACTTTTATTCTCACAGAAATGAACTAAAAAAGCTGTGATCATTAGCAATCTTTGATGAAGTCTGTAACAATGAAGACTTGCAACAGCATAAGAGTACTCAATGTGTGAGCTGGAGGTCAATCTCCAGATCTTCATGGTGTTGTCAATAATTTTGGGCAACACATCCTATGTGATTAAAAAAACTGCTCATCTCTGAAGAGTGGAAATCTAGGAAAATCTACAAAAACTCTGCTCTAGAGAAATCAAAACATTTGGAGCAGAAATGTATTAAAAACTATTGATGACATTCAGTCTAATATGGGAAAAAGAACTACTAATAGGGAACACATGTGCTGTGGAAGGATTTTAAACTCAAAAATGGCAGGAAACCAAAAGACTGGGATAGTATGACTAAAATACAAGGGTGCGTCTAAGCCGGCTCTGTTACCAATTCCTAAAAACTGCTAAAAAAAAGAACAGTTTTTTTTTCCTGAAAGCCTTCCTTTGTGTCATAGAATCTGGTTTCCTTTTTGTTTCAATTCTGTCTGTGGTAGGCTAAAGCAATGAAATCTGCCCGACCCTGTGATATACATCAGACATGCTAGCTCAGCCAGTTGACATAAATTACTGTACCCCGGTGTTGTCAGAAGGACAAGACGAGACGTAAACAATTGCTGCATGCCCCAAGGGAAGGCTGCATGCGCCTACAAATCAGTATGGAGTTACAAATACAACACATGTTGCTCTCAGTTTCAATGCCACTATCTTTGCTGCTGGAAGAAGTGTGTATGGTAGGTGGTGCCAAGACTTACACTGAGTAAATCTGCCAGATCTTTTATTTAACTTTTAACAAGGAGGCATTCAAGCAGCAATTGAAGATTGAACTGTGACTGTGTGTTTCTAATATTACTCCTATTTATTCAATTTCTATGATAGGCTCACACATGCTCAGTGTCTGGTAGATTTCATAAAGAGTTATATTTCTGACCCAGTTAGCAAATTATCGATGTTCTTTGTTTGCGTGGCAGACATGTTTATCAAAGTACCTATGCAAACATTTTCAGCGCTCAATTAAGTATGGCAAAAATAGCTACTTTATCAAGTCTCCAAGGAAATGGTGTGTTGAGCCTTCAAAAAAAAAACAAACAAACTCAATAAAGTAGTACAGGTTAATTACCACAAGGGAATGAGAATGGCTGGGTTGTGTTCTTTAGGGAGATTGATAATCAAATGCATTCAAAAAGGTGTTAAGGTAGATTTTAACATTAAATGTGGTAACAAAAAATAAATAAGCAATCTTTTTAGGAGTTTTGTAACACCAGCAAGCTCTGGGAACTGCCCAAGGAATAAACCAGTTCCATCCAAAACAGAAAAGGCAGACTGCCGGCTGGATAAATGTTAAGGAATATTTTTGCCATTTAAACCAGACAGACCAACGAGTTACACAGGGAAAGAAGTGGGAGTTTGACCCCCAGTAAACACCTTAACTAGACCAGATCAGGTATAAGGGATGCAGAGAAAAAATAAGATATAGTGCCAATGCTAATCTGTAAGACGGGCAAGCTGTGCAAAAAAGCCTTCTATTTACACCTTATTCAGTAAAAAGACATGTGATAGACAAGTGAAAATGCCTTCCAATTTTAGCTCATCTGCACAATAAATTTGTTATAACCTATTTTGATCAAAAAAGTTTCAGTAACAATTTAGTTTAGGTACTGCAAAAATGCATCTATTACTAAATTACTCTTATGTAACAAGATTAAAAGGCTTCTTTTGCTCTTCATAACACTTATAAAACAGCAGCAGAAATGTTACTCGTCTTAGTCCAATGTGGCATATTGATTTGATGGTAAAATTCTTGTTAATATGAAGATTTCACAGGTTTTATTTTCAGAAGTGCAATATTAAGCGAAATATGTCTTAGTTAAGCCATCTCAGACTACTCCAAAGTGACGTTTTGTTACAAGGTCACATTACACAGATGAATAACCACTTTATTAATGCTTTGTAAGTGCTATGAAGACCCAAAGAGGTATCTGTCAAGGTCTTGTTAGGTAAAAGTAAATGAGTAATAGATGTATTTTTGTAGTACCTAAACTAAAATGTTACAGGATATTCCAAGCTACATCTCATGCAGGTCAACAATATGCTGGGATGAATAAATGAAAAAGAAATTGACAGTACTGGAAAATGCAAGTGTTATGTATAAGCAAATACTGTATATAATTATATTATGTCACAGTTTGTAAAAAAGATCAAATGGCACCTATGAACAGACGCTAAATAAAACCTTGCTTTATCAGTCAAAAGAACACGACATGGTCACACAATTAACACAAGACTTTGATGAGTGACACAACCACGTTTAAACAGACATATTCACAAGTTTCTGCTTCTTGTTTGCATGTCCTGAAATTACTTTAGAGAAAAAAAGCAAAACTGAAAACATAAACAGTATCAGAGGCTAATTGGAAGTCTAACCAAACTCTTCTTTACAAAGCTTCAGGTCTGCAGTCAGCAAGGTTTTATCTAAAGGGGTGCAGATGTGTGGCTTGCCTGCTCCATTTAGTTTAAGTGCAGATGTAAGGCAGACACTGAAACAACTGCAGTGTGGAGTTTCAGAACTGCTAAGCACACTTCGAGCTTTTAGATTCATTCATCTGTACAAGGTAGCAAATGAGAAATTATTGAAGAACCCACACATTGACAGGCTATAAATTACACTGTCAAAGTAATTTCAGCACTTGCAGGACTTTTATAGTCTTTATTGAAACCCCACAGACCTCAACAAAGGGTCATAACATCAGACTTAAGGTACCAGGGCAAGTAACATTTTGGGGCTTTATAATTTATAATTATAAATGAAATTTTACAATTAAAATTTCAGCATGTTAATTCCCTCTGCTGGGATGTTTAAGATTTCAGGGAAAATGTATCCTGGTTTATCCAGAGACATGCTCTTGCATGATCAACAAAAAAATGTCAGGTTAGGGTAATTCATAGACTTGGCCCTCTTTAAAGGCTCTTTTATAATTAAATGCACACACACCTTGTCAAAAGAAACAATTAATGAATTAATAGCATTAAAATAAAATAACAATAAAATACAAAACACACCATAATTAAGTAAACAACAATAAAGCAAAAAAGAAAATAAGGCCTGTAGGGCCTTCTCTGACAGTGTGCAGATTCCCTGTGCTCTTTGCCAGTGTAAGGAAGCAGCTCTTCTCAAAACAACCTAGGGCTTTGTGTGTTAAAAAGAGACAGGATAAATGGCACTGTTTAGGGGTTAAATATAGAGGCCCATGAAGAGTAAACAGCTTTATGAATAGGTGGGCAAGGGAGCTCTGGGGCAGAGTTAAGAGTCTTTGCATTTGAGCTAACAAAGTCAAAAGAATACATAGTGGGTGTGGGTGAACAAAAAGGCCTGAGGACAGAGTTTGATGCAGGTGAACAGAGGTGGTACCTGTCAGTAGATGTATTTCTGACAACACATGGGGGCATATGTCTGACTGTCTAGTATTCAGTAATTAGTATATAGTAAAGTGTACTTATAAGCAAAAGTGTGCATTGCAAGAATGGTTTGAAGTATACTGAATATTAGTTACAGGGCAAGAATAAGAAAAATATATTTGTCAAGTTTTAACAACAGTGAAAACAAAGAGCAAAAAAAATAAGCTACCTTATAATCTGAATCCCTATGTACACATGGCATCCAAAGTTAAAAGCTTATAAGAAGAGGCAAAGTGATTGTTTGTGTGTAAATAAGTTGGGGTGGTGCTATGAAAGGATGCCAGGATTTCAGCGCAGCAAAGTTTAAAAAAGCAAATCAGAGAAATCTGTTTTCTAAGAGAAACACTTGTGTTTTTTTGTGGTTGAGGCTAATCAGCACCTACAGTATGTTTCTTATGCTGCTCTAATGTTCCCGACAGGAATCTCTTTTTGTGCTGTGTATTTCTGCAGGCAAACTTTAAACAGATAAACAGAAAATAGATAAAAAGATCTCTGGCTTCCTCACCCAAATAGAGATTCATAGTAATTAACATTTTTAAGTGTTTAGCCTTGTTAAGTTAACTGAGCATTTTATTAAGGTATGATGGCAGTGGTACCTGCCTGGACACATAGCATGCATTTATACAATCTATGTATCCAAAAGTTATACATCAGCCTGTTCTTCAGCAATCAAAGCATGCCTAGTAAACATCATCTCTAAGCAGTCTGCTGCAATCAGAGTAGACAGCTCTCAAGGCAGCACAAGCATTAGCAGACATAAATGCATGTTTTTTACTGACTTCACTGCACAAGGCAGTGAGGGCAAAAAATTGATTATTTTGTCTTAGTAAATCCAGATCCCTGTGGGAGTACTGCTTTTTTCAGAGGGAGTTGGTCAATGACAGGCTGAATGACCACCCCACATCCCAAGATAATGCCATTTCAAGATGCCCACCCAGCAAGACAATTGAAACACAAGCTAAGTAACTCATCTCTGCATATCCAGGGAAGACAGTAAGTTACTTATTGCATTCGACTATTTCGCTTCTAAAATGGAATTGTAACCTCATGTTTTTGTACTTTTATGTTTTGTTTTCTTTATTTATTTTTAATTAATTAGTGTGATATGCACAAGTCCTTAATGGTTTACTATAATGTAAATTAATTATGCATTAAACTGCACAAAGTAAAAAAAAAAAGGATGAAAGTTTACTAAGTTACTCCATTGTGGAAGATAACAATATACACAATGTTAACACAACCCAAGTTGAACTGTTCACCTTAAAACAAGAAGACTCTTTGGTATGTGTGGCACTGTTCATTTTTTAGACAGTATGGCTTTTTTTCTCCAGTAAACTTGCCTAAACAACACAGCTGGTGTTCTGGTCTGCTGCAAGATTACAGAAGTCCCTTCTGTCAAAATAAAACAAACCCAATTTTAAAATTATATGCCAGAAGAGGCTTAAAAATAAGTATGGAGAGCAGCCTATCAATGGAGAACCGATTACTGACTTGAAATGTTGAGGAAAGCAATATCTTTGTGAATGCCCCATCCCCCATCTTGAAATGTGGGAAGGGGCTGAAGCTATTTATCAATTTAATGCAAAGCAGGCCAATAGTAAAGAGCAGCTGTTTGTGTTAAAGATCATAACTTTAATGCCTTGCCAGTCTAAACAGTGTAAGCTGAACAACTGATTATGTCCCTTCACACATTATTGCATCATTGCTCCCATTTTGTGAAAAATTTTTAAGAAACAGAAGTAAATAAAAGTCATTTTAAGCTAACAGCTGGCATGCACCCACTAAATCATATAGTCTGGGTATGCCCTACATTTTGGGAAAGAAATTTTATCTCATTTGCTGGAGACTTTCTTGCTCATCATACTATCTTACTCAGTTAGAAGAATTCTAACCCACATCCTATAATTTAGTGCGAAAAAGATGTATTATTTTACTTAAAATGAGAAACACACCTAATTTTCACTACCAGCAACAGTCCAAAGCTTTTTTATAATTGGACAAAAACTTAACATTACCCTCTAAAATAAACAAGGTGGGGCCATTGTTAAGCTTTTTGATGCGGTATTGAGACTTATATGAAACATAAATACACAAGAAGTATTACTGATTATAATCTTGATTGATTTAGGACAAATTTAATTTAAAAAATTTTAAAAATGAAATGAGATTTGATAATGATAAAAACACTGCTATTAATCAGTTAAGATAGGTTATAGCTATAGGCTATAGGTTTGATAGTTATGCTGATAATGTTATTATTTAATGTCAACTACTTTTTTGTAAGCGTTAATAATATTAATAACCTCAGTCTCCACTGCACACTTGGGAGGTTCAAATTTAAAACCACAAGATCTTCTTACAGACTAAAAGGCCAACAGAGTTCCTAATCATTTAACAATTAAGGCAGTATAGAAGCATCATTGTCAGTGTATTGAATATATTATCATATTTGTATTACTTTATTCAGTGTCCCATGTTCCTGTTTACATATACATTTTGGCTAGCTTTTTCCTGATAAGATGTTTTGTTAGGGAGTTACAATTCATTTAAATGCAATTCAGCTTCTTCACTAAATACAGGCTCAGAGCATTGTAAATATTTGTTCATTCCTCCTTACAAAATTGCTTCAGTCTCTTGATATTTCTGGAATTCCTTGTGTTAACAGCTTTCCTCAGGTCATGCCACAGCATCTAATTTGAGATAAGGTCTAGACTCTAAATTGGCAATTTCAGAACATGAATTTTCTTATGTTTAAGCCATTGTCTTGTAGGTTTATTCCTTTGTTTTGGTTCACTGTCTCATGGCATGACACAACTTCTATTAAATTTGGGGAGATGAACCTCATCCCTGACATTTTCCTGTAAAATGTCTTGATCAATTTTTAATTCATTGTTCCCTCTATGATAATGCATTGTCTGATGCCTGAGGTAGCAAAGCAGCCATAACCCATGACGCAGAGTACATTGAAGATGTAATGATTGTCTTGGATGTGTGTGTCACTGGCACTTTGCCCCTTTCCCCATTCCTATTCAGGGTGGAATGGCTGAATGTGTAAGGCCGGCCAGTGTTAAATGGGGAGGGGAGCACATGGCTCGGAGGACCAAACAAACTCTATGGGGAGGAGCCAACCTTATGTAAATGTGTGGTGAGAAAAGGGTGAAGAAGGAGAAGACAGCACAGAGCCAAAGAAGAAGGAGACGCCACCAAAACGACAAGAGGGAAATCTATTCAACTTGTGGAAAAAAGTCAGGTGAACTCGGGCTCATTTCTGTCAGAATAATTTTCCTTTTTTTATGAACGAGGTGAAGACATTCAGGAGAGGACCTGATGTGCCAGCATCAGGGACTGACTAAAAGTACGTTTCCAAGAACAGGAGGTACAGCTTGGCACATCCTTTGCCAGCACAGACTCTAAATAATCATATTTAACAGTGAATATTTAAAGGACACTGTTTTTCAATAATTTGTTTTTAGCATTTGGTGTATTAGGGGTATATGTTGTTAATTGTTTAGTTTTGTGATTCAGGTGGGGGGGGTTGGAAGAGCTGCAGCACGGTATTATGTATACAGGGGTTTGTCTGTTGTATCCTCATTTTACAGACAACAACAATTCTTTTATAACTCCATTTTACATTCACTGGTGTGTTTCTGTACTTGTGGTGGTGTATTAGGGAATTAGTGTTGGTAGCTCACACCCCAGATCTTTTTTTTTCACTTTCTCTTTGCTGCTGCTCCAGGACGGCAGCGCATATTATAATTGTGCCAGCTCAGGGAGCAGTACAAAGAGTGACATTTGTATTGAATCAAAGAAACTGTTAACTTCAGGCTCCCCTTCTTTACACACTGATGTACGAAAGACGTTCAATTAAAGTTTCAGAATTTAAAAAATTTTCAAATCACTTTTCTACATAATCACTTTCGTTTGTAATGCAATTTTCCCAAGCTCGTACGAACATTTTAATGCCTAATTACTACTCCTCCCTCCTTCACCATTTCCAACGAAAATATAAAAGTGCGGAAACATTTTGAATGTCCCTCGTATATAAAGATGCATGTATGTAAAGGACCTTAGTATCCCTAACATTATGTTATTGTGTGGTTCTCTAACTACACTGTTAAAACTCTAAAACTGTTTCCAGGACATGATCCAACCTGTGAACGCTGCAAATTAGCTCCAGCCTCACTAGGTCACATGTTCTGGGCCTGCACCAAATTAACATTATTCTGGACAAAAATTTTTAATTACCTCTCAGACAGTCTTGGACTCACAATCCCTCCTAACCCATTAACAGCTGTGTTTGGGGTTCTTCCAGAGGGTCTTAAAGTGGAGAAAGACAAACAAATTGTGATTGCATTCACTACACTTTTGGCACGCAGACTTATTCTGATAAACTGGAAGAACCCAAACTCTCCTCTTTTAAGTCAGTGGGAAACTGATGTGTTATATTATTTAAAATTGGAAAAAATCAAATACTCAGTTAGAGGATCTGTGCAGACTTTTTTCAAAACATGGCAGGATCTAATCAGTAATATTTTGAAATAAGTTTATAAAGCACAGAGAATTTGTTGATTTAGGTATTTTTTAAAAGCCTTAAATTTTACACCGTTTGGCTTGCTCTCTCTCTCAAGGGTGGGGATCGATCTGTTCTTAGCATAATTCTTTTTTTTCTTTTTTTTTTGTAAAATGTGATTGCTATGTATTGATTGTAATAAAATTAATAAAAAAAAAAAAAACTCTAAAACTGAATTCGGAACTTACTTTTCATGTATTTGTTGTGCTAAGATCTTATTGGCCTTTTATCTATGTTTTTAATATTATTGAAGACATGACTTATTAACAAAGCTGCTTTATTTCTTTTATAGCCAAACGACTGAATTCTGATTGTTGTAAAAAAATTTTGTAAAGCATCATGTAGAAATCTGGTATATACTGTACCTGATCAAAACAAAATTTAAATGATTAGCTGATTCCTTTCTAGTCTACAGATTTTTTATTTCAAATATGTAAGTAGATTTATTCCCTTAGAAAATCTTTGAGTGTTTACCAAGTATTCGTGCCCCTGGAGATTTATTTGTCTAGATAGATAGATAGATAGATAGATAGATAGATAGATAGATAGATAGATAGATAGATAGATAGATAGATAGATAGATAGATAGATAGATAGATAGATACAGTAATTGATTTAGTTTAATTAACTTTTGTTTACTTTTTGATAGTGTAATTGTGTTTTAAAATTGGGTCTTTTTCTGAGCAACCATATAAAGTCTGTGAGTGATGCTCTTAAAATGTAAGAGCAATTGCTCACAAGCTCAGCTTAGAAGCAACATTGGAGCCTTTACCATAATACATAAACTTCTGTATTTGGTGTATACACACTAATCAAAGAACAATTAGATTCATACAAATTCCTCTCCAACATAATACAACACCATTTAGGGTGTGATGATGTGTCAGTGGCTAAAAATTTCTTTGTGAATCAGAATTTGCATTCCTATGATCTTCTTGCCATAGTTGAACTGAAAATTTGAAATACTCAGTCAGTCTCTTTTCAGCCGAGACTGACCTTTACTATTTCAATGGGTCTCCTGCCAACCTCTAATGTCGTAACTAACAATATTAAGTGATTCATATTAATTATACTATATTTTATGATGAGGGCAATTTTTCAGAATAAAGAGAAAAACATATTATTTTAAATTATGACTTTTATCACCAATAACACATTTGTCTTTGCCAGACCTTGCCGCCAGAAAATGCTGAGAAAAAACTCTGAAGATAAAATGAAAGAAAAATGTGTTGTGTTGTCTCCCTCAATCTGTTCCCTCTTAGCGACCTCTAATTCCTACCCCTAAGATCAAATATGAAAAGTTCAAAAAGCATGGCATGCGCCAAAACAACTGAATCTTCAACCATAGTAAACTAACAAGTTAGTGAGATATAAATAATTACCACAAAAGGAAAGAAAAAAAGTACTATACTACTGCATATCTTATTAACTAATTTAACTAAAATAAAGAACAATCAAAACACTTTTAAAATGATGTCATCCCTAAATGTTCTAAAATAAAAAAAAAAACCAACAGGGTAAGAGAAGCCAGTAAAGTAAGAAAAAAGTATGAATAGGCAGTGTTAAGCAATGGTGTTAAGCATGTGAGTGATGGAGCAGTACACAGAAAAAAATCATTTTTAAGTGCAGTTAATACTTGTTTAACTGCTTAAGAGTTTACTCGTGTAGGAATCTGATGATAATAAGAATCTAACATGTAGTGATCACCGCAAGCACATTCTTGAAATAATTGTAACACACAAGACACAGATTAGCTGGCAAGCTTGAAGGGTAAAATGCAAAAGTCCTAGGTGTGGTTAATATAGCTGGGCGGGGGATGGGTTGTGATTTTTGAGGAAGAAAAGGAAACAAGAAAAACTTTAAAGAACAGAACAAATAAAAAATATGAAGTGCTATGTGTTGCTTTCATGGCTACCTAATTATTTACTGCTTTTATCCCCAAATCTGTTTTCAGGGTGTAATTCACAATGAAGTAATCTTCTACTATTTGTTTGTGGAATAATGTGTTTTAGTATTAAACATCAGTACAGTTTGTCTGCACAAATAAAACACTGTAAAACATTTTTCTGATTTAACATATGCTGTATACTTGCATTTACCTGGTTCACATAAATTTACTGACAAATTACTAATATTTTGCTGTCATTGCTGAATATACCAATCCAATTTTGCTGCTTCATTCTTAGTGTACTCTGAGCATTTTTCATGTGAAACCATTTTAGGGAGAACATAACAAATAATTTAACATTTAAAAAATGTTTTTCTCAACAGCTTATTTCAAAAATAATACAAAAAAACGTTATGCTTACCCTTCTTGTATTGTCCAGAACCTTTGGGTCAGGCCTTCCATAGTTAGGAGTGTTGGAGTAAGGATCATATCCTAATTTTGCTAGCATTGGAGCTATTACTGGCATGTCCCGCAGTACATCTTGAGGGATCTTACCCACCCACTTGGACAAAGCTTCAACATTGACAGGTTTGATGACTTGATCTGTTGACCTCTCCACCCTGCAAAAGAATACAAGAAAGAAAAAGATACAGGAAATGAAAAAAAAAGCTTTGTTCCAAGTAATGAGTTACAGATGTAAACAGGAGTGTTTGCATTGAGCTTTACCCAATATATACATGAAATAACTAGTGCAAATAAAACTCATGCTGCAGCTGTGGGACAATATAATTGGTTTGGATGAAAAGGTTTCTCATTGTAAATCAATAACATAATGCCTCTAAAAGCCTCAAGAGCTGCTCATACCTGCTTTTGCAGCAACTGCATTCATAAGACTCTAAATGCTAGTAAGAATGGTCTGAAAATGATACATTCATGTCTTCCCACTTAAGAATACTTCTTTTAACTTGAAATTATCATACCAGATGTCCTCCATGACAGTGATTTTTTTCATTATATACATTTATATTACATACTTTTCAAGTATGGTATCATAATACACAATGAATGTGATTTAGGTGTACATTTCTTTCTTTCTAACCTTTTGAACTTGAGCTACATATAAACTTATCTAAATGATGCTAAGCCTATGGATGCCTGACAAAAAATATAAATGTATTGATTTCAGGCATGGGATATACGGGCAAATTGGTATTTTGGCAAAAAGTATCTTCTAATTATGCATTACATTATCACCATCGTCATTATCCTCAGGTTAATAGACATTTTATTGTCTTATCCCCAAATCTTTTTCCTTTACTCACCATGGCATGGGCATCTTTTGGGTTGAGATCCAATATTTTCATATTATCTTGTGCAAGCTCCAACCACATCCTTTGGGGACTCATCCCTCCACCTCCATCTTGGGACAATGCTTCTCCCAGTTAATATCTGCCTTTCACTCCACATTATGAAACCACCTTTGTCTGTTTCTCCTCTGCACAATACCCACTTATTTCTCTTAACTCATCATTCATCATCCTTTCACTCACATCATCTTCCTGACATCCCACACACCCAACTAATCATTCAAATCTCTGTTCTTTCCAGCTTTGTTTCATGTTCCACTTTCTTCTGACACATCTCACTCCCATACAGAATATCACTACTCATACAACTTTCATAAACTTTACCCGTCAATGCCTATGTGACATCTTTAGAAATATTTCCCAGAATTTCTTCCACACACCTCTCATCCTTGCTAACACCACTGTATCCACATTTGTACCTGCACTCAAAATGTCACATAAGTGGCAGAGCTTCTTTACTTTCACTGAAACAACTCTACTAATAATATCTAAATATACACTACCTACATCAGCATTCTACACACCTCTACAAACAAGGGTCACACCTGCCATCTGCATACTGCCCTTCATACCACTAATCTTTTCTGCACCTGCTTCAGAAGACCTATTCATTGGAGTGAGTTGTTTCCAATACCTCTACTGCACATGCCTTTTGCCTATTTGCATCCATCTAACTATTACCTTGGTCATACCTGAATGTTCTTTTGAGGGCTTTCTGTTTCAAAGTACTGTAGCTTTCCATTTCAGTACAATCTTCTTCAGTTCTGCTTCACTTTGTCATCAATACTAGATAATCAGCATCATTCACCAATTCATCATTATTCTAAAAAGCAATGGACTCGGAAAAGAACCCTGATGCAGCACCCCCTCACCTTTCATCACCCTCAAGTGCCATCCTCCTGATGCAGACACACCTTCACCATTCACCACTACCATTTGCCATCCCTTCCACCATCTGTGCATCTTCATACACTGACATCACCGCAGACACTAACCATTCATCCACCCTTAAATTACTCAATGCTGACCTCACCAATTATTATTCCACCATATCAAATGTCTTCTACTGATCCACTAATGCATAATTCAGCTTCTTTACTTTCACTTGATGCTTTTTCTGCATTTGCCTGACAAAAAAGATCACATTGTTTTTCCTCAGGTATTAAACCATACTGCATTTCTTTTTCACTATCTCTGATTTTTTCTGTATTACTCTATCAACCACCTTCATTACCTGCTCTAAAATCTTGATCACTCAATAGAGCCCACACTTCAAAGGATCACCTTTTCTCTTGTATATTGGAATGAGCTTACTTCATTCTTCACCAGTCTTCAGTAATCGTCCCTTTACATGCAATCATGATGCACAAGTCTGTCACCCTGCTGTCTTCTACATTTTCAGCATCACTCCAATTTGGCCCTCTACTTAACCTATCTTTTTTAGATCTTTAGAGATAGTCTGTTTCAAAAAATTACAGTTCAGTCTTTCTATTTTCTTACAATGAACATCACTACCCCATTTGTTCTCCTTCTTTCAGCAGCTTCTCCATCTAATTCTTCCAAATGACCTTTATCCATAGTATCAATCAAAATTTTTCTTTCAGCATTTGTCAAACAATTCACACCTACTACACTTTGTTTTCTTGTCTGCTTTGCGATCTTGAAAACATTTCTTTCTCCTTGTTCATTCTGCAACTGCTTGTGCCCTCCTAACTGCTCTTCTAGCATTTCGCTTTGCTTTCTTATAGATTATAGATAGACCTGTCACTTTCTGCCAATCTTCTGTCACTCCTAAGACACTCTCCTCTTTTCCTGATTCCTCTCCACCTCAATATTTCACCACTATGTTTACTTGTGTTTTGGCGATGCCTTTGTCCAACTGAAAACTTGTTCTATTGTTTTCAACCAGGCATTCTTGATCATTTACTTCCTTCACACCTGATACTTCATTTATTCTTGCTAGCAATGTTTCAGCAATTACTTTTCACAATCTTTGCCTTCAACTTCCAGACCTTCAGTCTCAGTAGAAACCTCCTGTTACTTTTGTGCAAGCCTGTAGCTAAAAGATCACCTACAACCAATTCATGTTGCAATGCTGAACTTTCTCCTGGAATCACGTCATATTTTTTACCATGTCCTGATCAACTTTCCTCACCAGCAAATAGTCTCTTATGCTTCTTACACAACCTGATTAATATGTTACCAGTTTACCTTTTAACCTTGTCTCATGAATGCAGCATACAAATACTCTCTGTTATGGTTATATTCTGTTTTCATTTGGTTTTGCACTCCTCCTTTTTTCTTTTTAGGTGTTATTGTTATGGAGAATACATTCATGTAATTTATACAGCATTTTAGAGCTTTGATGAAAGATTTCCAATTACCTGGTTTTAACCTTACACTCTCTCAAAAGTTTCATTCCAATATGCTGATCTACTATTACTTCTGGCTGCGCTTCACTGAATCTGTCTCTGTTTCAGAACACTCTCCTTCAGTTTAGCACTTGTACTATTTTGCACAATGTTCCCATCTCACTACTAATATTCCAAGTCACAATTGTTATACTCTCTCTCCTTCACTCATCCTACTCACTACGCATCCTTTATCTGCCTGCCACCAAAACTGACCAACATACAGTGTCTCAGGTCTAGAACTACCATAAATCAGGATCCTCAATATTAGGGACACCCATTAGATATTATGGGTAGTATCCCAATCATTGTTTGTAACTGATTTAGTTTAATCTCATCATCAAGGGAGTAACAGAGGATAAGCTTTTTAGCACGCTTCCTGATACCAGTTTCCTTTAGCCATCCTATGTAGCACACAAGATAAACAGTGACCTTATTTTTAACTACAAGTGACAGAAGTAAATACATTACAGTAATAGCTGTTAATTTTAGAAGCTCTCCGTAAAGAGAGTAAACACAAAGTAAACCTAATTGAAAATGGAGTATTAAAGGGGTTTAGAGCAAAGTAATCAAAATAAATCAAACTGCAATGATGTTTTAGTTTTCCAATTTCACCCTTTTGATGAATTTATTTTAGGTAGGTAAGGAAATCATAAATTAAAAAAAGGTTTTAGTAGAAACTTACAAATACACCAGTGCAACATACACATATCTGTACATCACAGTTTTCTTATTTACTGCCCTCTTCATGTGATCACTAAGCACCAAACATTAAGAACATTTGAAACAAAATGAAAATAACAATATACTGAGTAGAACTTCTAAAAATACTGTTTTTTAAAGTGTGTAGCACATACCCTCCAAGGTATGCTAAAACCTAACCTACCAAAATTCAATCTGTATTTTTCATTCCACGATACTTTATTTATCAGTACCAATAAAACTATTTGCATTTCTCACCATTTTCATTAGCTGAAAAGACTTTCCACAAGACTGATAAGTAAGCTACATTGCCTGAAACCATTGGTATCCTTTCCTCGCCACAGTAGAAAATGTTTAAAATATAGATAACGAAGTTTAAACAGGTCTCATTGTATCAGGCAATTTTACAAATAAAGAAGTTTTTAGATAGAGCATTTAAAGTTAATTAAGTTTTGGACAACTTGCTTAAGGGTACCATGGGACAGTTTCAATAATGGACAGGCTACTGTTTGTATGGAGGTTGCATTCTCAGCCATGACCATCAGGTTTATACTTGATTACGTTGGTTTTCTACAATATCCCAAAGATGTGTGTATTTGGCTGACAGAATTGGACAGGAATAAATATGAATCTTAATTTGACTCAGTATCTACTACTTCCAGGAGAGGCTCTTACTCCTTATGACCATACAACATACATATGCCCAATAATGTGTTAAATTTACAATCAAATTATATTGATGGACTAAGTGCGTATATTTCACATCTTATTATAAATGAGTGTAGGCCATATTACACTATTCAACTTTTCTAGTGATCTTCAGTAGCAGACTTCCTTTACATAACAGTAGTGAGTCAGACACAGTTGTGGTGAGCTCCCATTCTCACCAGTCATGAGGGATGATGTTGCCAGTGACTCGGTCCGACCAGTCTGTGATTCATCTTGACAAAATCCATGTTTGATTTTGTATTAGGTCATAGTAGGGCTTGTGTGCATGTGAGAGCTGACAACCAATGACAACCAATGAGCACTCAGCTACATATAATGCACCTTCAAGGATCAATGAAAACAGGTGTTTTGGACCTGACAAACAGAAGAGAGGCTTGTCTTTCTGATGTAATGTGTTTTACATACCACAACAGAATGGAAAAAAAAATAAAAGGTAGAGATTGTAGGTGAATTTGTATCTGTAAAGCCTTTGCATGGGCACTGGCTCTATCAGGCTTCTTGTTGCTGGCTGTCAGCAAAAGGCACAGGATCACAATTCTTCAGAAACATCAAAATATGCTGAAAAGTCACCACCCCGTCATCTAATTTGACTTACTCTGCAATTTCTAGTTATGTAATATGACATGCTGTGGTTATAAGATCAGAAATTGTAGTCATCAAGATTGACATCCCCTTCAACCAGAAGTTGCTTACTGTGACATCAACTACATCCATCCATCCATGCATTATCCAACCTGCTATATCCTAACTACAGGGTCACGGGGGTCTGCTGGAGCCAATCTCAGCCAACACAGGGTGCAAGGCAGGAAACAAACCCCGGGCAGGACGCCAGCCCACCGCAGGGCGACATCAACTACAGGTATACAAAATAATTCTTTTAGAAGACAATGCATGAGCCCAGCTCAAACTAAAGGTCTTTCTTTATTATAGTCTTAAACTACTTCTTTTTCTTCTTCTTTCGGCTGCTCCTGTTAGGGGTTGCCACAGCGAATCATCCAAATTTGTTGTCCGCATATTGATTTGGCAAAATTTTACACTGGATGCCCTTCCTGATGTAACCCTACCCATTTATCTACTGATGGGTTCAAAATTCAATTAGACAATTGATCAACACATCTAATTTATCATTTAGCAATGACAGAATCATAACACTAGCGATAGTTCAGTGTATCTGGTTGCTCTAGTTTAAAACAGATGGATCCCTTCCTCATCTCTGATAATTTTCCATAAAATACAGAAAGATAGAACATGTGGGTGAGGTTTACAAGGAGGGATGAAGGTCCTAAATTTAATATATTTTGTGAGAGCCTAAATAGTGAGAGCTCTGACATTTACATGTCAAAAACAGACTGAAAATGATGGAAGACTGGATCTTTTCCATATTGCTTTGCCTAACATAAATGAAGGAAAGATCAGTACCTCCTGGAGTCAGCTTTTTACCAGAGAAGTGTTGCAATCACAGTCAACATATTCGGAAAGATAAAGTAAATTTAAATATTAGACAACTGGGCAACACAATTCCACAATTTTATATGGAAGACCATGTCACCCTCCACCTAGTAAGAACCAATTAAAGAACATCTGAATTATATGAAGAGAAAAGAATTTAATTAGGCAATTTTGTGATTGTCTTAGGTATGTCTGAATTGCTCTGTATATGAACAGACTCAAACACCTGTGGGTCGGTTTTCCACTAAGTTATATAAAATTAACATTGCTCATATGTTGGGCGTATCAGAAAAATATATTATCTACTGGTTTTATCTTTAAAAGATATCAGAGAATTGGAGACCAAAGTCAGTGAATTAAGAGTTTCAAGAAATAGTCCTAAAATATCCAATTCTATGCCAATTCTCCTTCAGGGAAGTTTTTTTTTTTTTTAAAGTTAGTTGTCCTTTAACCCTTAGGATAGTATACTAGCACAAAAACCGTTATGTTTTCTAATGAAACAGACTTATCCAAGTTTAACAAACAAATATCAAATGAAAACTCTGCAGAGTATGTACCACAAATTTCAGAGAGAATAATATGTTTGTTTTTTTATTATCTAGTTAGATCCAATACATAATGCATTTAGAGTGCTATTGGATTTGGATTACAAGGTCAGAATCCAGGATAGGATCCAGTATTGAATTTAATCCTTCTTTTTGGTCAAAATATAAGACCAGTGGCTACCTAACACTGTAAAAAATAGAAAGATACTTCAAACTATCAGACAGAAAAAACACTAATTCAATTTAACTTTTCTGGTGTTTGTGCTTCTAGAAATTTGCTACTGAGCTATGATTGGTCCACTGAATTCCCTTGGACAGAAAATCACTACTACTTCAGTTATGCAAAATCTGTCAATAATATCCGGTTGCATGGGTAGCATCTTTGCCATTAGCACATCTGTCCAGGTGATCCACCTTATAATAATCCACCTTTTTTCCACCTTTGCAGTGCAAATATTGTTAAAGAACCAACTTGGAAGAAGGTGACACTTGGTGGTGACAGCTTATCATAAGGCATGAATCAATCCTGGATGGAATGCCAAACTGTGCCACAGTGCATTCATGTATATACTAACAAAGAAATGAACTCTGATAAATACTTCCTAGATATGAATATATCTACTAAACAATGATGGAACAGGAACTGATAACATTTGGGTGGCATGAGTGGTCTGTTCTCAGCAAAATGGTTTATATTTGTATATTCTCATTTTTAAAACATTACAACCAAACATCCAAAAATATTTGCACATACATCATATGCATCATATGCAAGACTTATTTTTTTTCAAATTAGATGAAGTTTAAACTAAATTTCCTTCTCAATTGGGTGTCTGTGGTTTTCTCTTCTGCTGCATGAATTTTGCACCCTGGGCTTTAATCCAATGCTCAGATGCTGTCTGTGTGTTTGACAGTTCTCCCCAAATCTGTCTGTCTTTTGTCCCCGGGTACTCCAGCATTCTACATCCACATAGATGCGCATATTAGGTGAACTGGTGAAACTAAATTGAACCTAAAAAATGCAGGTATGTGAGTCCATGAGTTTTCCATGTTATGGACTGACATCCTGTCTTGAACCCATTAATTCCAATTAATTCTCTGGACACTTCCAAACCTTATTAAGAATAAATGGGTTTTGAATGTTATGCTAATACAAAGTTTACTCAAAAAAGGCACACGCAAGTTTTGCATCACTAATTGATTATGTACATCTTTAGGAGGAACATGGACTGCAAAAAACATACATAAACAAGGGAAAAATATTCAAAATACACATACTTAGTGACCTGGCCAGAAATCAACTTTAAATCTGTGGAACTATGAAGCAGATGTGCTAACCACATCACTGAAGTGTTTTTTTTTTAAACTCAAACATGCAAAGACTGTAACAAACTCTGATAACACAGTATACACAGAGATGAGTTCAATGTAGGTTTTTAGCAATCAATTTGTTGACACAGCCTGCAAGCAGTAATCAATAAATCAAATGTCACTTCTTATTAAATATGTGTTTGGCTGCAAATACTGTGAACTTCTTTGGGGGTAGTTTGTAGAAATTCTTTTGAGTTCAGAAAGCTGGTTTAAAATCACATATGTACCATATACCTATAAGTGTTTATATTTAAGATATAGAGTAAAAATACAATCAAGCATAAAGTATTGCACAGCTTTGTATAAGGGGAAAGGCAGCTTCAGAAAACTGTACAGCTCAGAAAAAATAAAGGTGTTCTGACTTATTATGCTCAAAGCAAAGATTGATGCAAATTCTGAATTTCATAGACATGAAAATAAAAGAACACAAAGAATTTTTCATTCTGGTAGAATGCAGTTTTTATAATATAATCAAGGCAACCAAGAATTGTGAATTTGTTCTTTTAGCTCATCCTAACCATACTACTGGTTTTTATCTGCAAGATTAGTAATCTATGCAAGCCTGTATTTTACGTGTCTTCCAGCGTTTCTTCTTTGTTGAAAATATCAGCTGTAGTTCTGACAATCTCAAAGCTCCAGTAAAAGATACACATTGGCATCTATGTGATGTAATTTTAGGCCTTAATATGACTCATGTATATTACTGATATCAGATATACATTTTAATCTTGTCTTACATCATGCTGCTTGCATTACGTTTTCTAGAAAGACCAAAAGTACTTAGGTCTCACTGAATACTGATCGATTTTTTGTAAATAGACAGGAGTTTCATGGACCAGTTGGACTATTGGGAGTTAATGAGGCTTAAAAATCAGTGTATTAAGCAAGGGGTGAAAAGGCTACAGCACCCACTGTTTAACCTATTTATAAATAATAAGCTATGCAGCATCAAAAATAAAAGTAACCTCAGGCGGAGAATGTAGATTAATTAGTATGACAATCCAGGCAATGTAAACAGCTAGACAATTTTGCATGAATGAACCTTTTTGGCAAAGTGATGAGTTGACTGAGGAATTGAATACAAAGCATGTGTGCATAAATTAACAAATATGTTTAAAATGTTTTTTCAATTTCATGTCACAAGTTGAATGCCCATGATCTTCAATAACTCAGGTACCACTGCAGTAAGGACTGTGTGGACTTGGCCCAGACACAGACAGGCGGACATGTTATTCAACCACCACACGTTTATTTACAGAACTATTTACACAAATATTGGTCACACAGACCCAGTCCCGTGCACAAACCCCAGCAATCACTCAGTCCTGGCCACAAATGCCTTCTTTGGGACGCCTACACACCTCCTCTGTGCTTCGTCCTGCCTCCTCCCGACTCCAGCACTAAATGAATGGAGACGCCCCCTTTTATATAGTTCCCGGATGAGCACCAGGTGTTCCCAGCATTCCTCCCTTGGCCACGCCCCAGCGTGGCGGAAGTGCCGGCTGTCCTCCCGGCAGCTCCCCAGGTGTCTCCCAAAGTCTTCCCCCCAGCACTTCCTGGTGTGGCGGAAGTGCTGGGGCAACAGGTCCCCAAGGCATTGGGGAATCTCCTGGCGGTGACCACGGGCCCCTACAAGGTAGGGCTACCATGCCCTCAACCCATGGCCCCCAGAGCAACCAGGAAGGCAGCCCCCACGTGATCCAGGGTGGGCTTTGACCCTCTTTCAGTCCCTCACGGCGTCCCGGCCGGGTCGTTGCCCCTGGCATCCCTGACAACTGTCATTCATCAATAACTGGTAATCAATAAATGATATATGGTTCACGAGACTTTGGCAAACGTTTATCAAGTAACGCAGTTGAAGTTACATTCACAAATGCCGCTTACTACTCTGCTGTGCAGAAACGCCAGTGAATGTTAACACTGTCCAGAAGCGCCATTGACCACTCTGGTCTTGGAGGCATCTGGGAGGGACAACCACACACTCGAAATGTGTATTGTGATTAGACAAATCAATAGTTCAGGTCTTTTTTTGAAAGAAATGTACATTGTATCCTCTGGACCAAAGAAGAACTTGTATTTTAAAACACAAGAGTGAAGGATAAATAATGGGAAAATATAGTACAAAGGAAAACTGACTGATAAACTACCTGTTATTACTGCTGCCTCTCTGTGCCTGCCACAACAGGTCTTCAACACCTTCGCTACCCAGTGGGGTTGCTCAGTCACTTTCCCACCTTAAACATAGCATCAACCACTTATTGTTTTACATCTCTCTCTCTCTCTCCCTCCCTCTCCTTTTCCTGCCAGCTAAGCCTTTATCTCAACTCATGTCAAAACACAGTACTTTCATCCAAGCCCTAGAATATGGTAGAATTCAATTTTATATCTTAGAATTCATGAGCCATCCAAGTTGCCTTTCATTCTCAATATAGTATATGTAGCCCATATTATAGTACAGGGGTGTTCAACTCCGATCCTGGAGTCTACGGGTTTTCATGACAACCATTTTCCTAATTAGTGACCAATTTTGCTGCAAATTAACTTCTTTTGTCTTAATTTAAATTATTTAAATTGCCTTTCTTCCGTAATTAGCAGCCAAACAATAATGCTGTACAAAATAAGCCAACACATTACCAGCTAACCTGTGTCTATCGTAAAATTTCTGAAAATTAAGAAATGTGATGGTCTCAGAAATGTTGATCTGCTCATAGAAAAAAGAAAATTAACACTTATTGTGATGTGAAATTTTGCATACAAGTTGATACATATTTTGTATGTCTTTATTTGTAATTTAGGAAAAGCAATGTAATATTAGTATTACATTAGTGAGAAGCATTCATGTTTACCCCTGCCTTTTAGCAATGGGTCTCTTTGAATTTTTCGACAGAATTAGGGGCAAGTGCCTTAAACAAGTTTAGCTAATGTTTCTCTGAAGTCTCTCAGTCAACCCCCATAGGAAAGCCAGGCTGCCTAACTGGAAAACTTTTGCTCAGCAAATGGTTTTGGGGGGGTGACAGGTATGAAGATGTTCTGTTCCCCCCATTGGTCTAGAGTATGGCTGTTTGGAACTGGCTTGTATCAGAAGCCTTTGTACCATGACATCCTATTGGCTCTAGGGGTTGGACAGAAAACCTATAAATTTGCTCACTCCCTCACTCTCTCTTACCAAACTAATTCCATGAACTGAAAAGGACAACACAATGAAGAGCACCAACTCGGCAGCCATATTGAGACAGGCATGCGGCCTGTTTTGAAGAAAGCTGACCACAAATGATGCCTTAACTAGAGACATTTTAAGTAACTAACAAGTCTGTGTGCTGCCTGAAACTACACATCACCATTTATCAGGTTGTATGGTTGCCAGTATTCAAATGTACTTTGCATATTGTTATTAGTTATGAATATTACCAATAATGCG
Source organism: Polypterus senegalus (assembly GCF_016835505.1). Classification (NCBI taxonomy): domain Eukaryota; kingdom Metazoa; phylum Chordata; class Cladistia; order Polypteriformes; family Polypteridae; genus Polypterus; species Polypterus senegalus. Next base: position 126,610,367 of record NC_053159.1, on the reverse strand, counting down.
TTGTTTAAATTGTAACTTAACTCCTGCTTGTCTTTTACTACACCTAATTGCCTGAGGTTAAAGATGTAAAATGGAAGGTGGGGAGAAGTTATATACTATAATATCTTATAAACAGTGGTAAGTCTGTGAGATCTGAGGCATTCTGACAAAGGCTACATATTAATAATACAATAGGGGAAAGTAGAGTGAAATATTACTCTTCCAAGACAAAACAACAGTTTTTGCAATGTGTGCTATGGCAGAATGGGAGCACCAACAATCCATGGAAATATCAGGTTTAATTAACAATTAAGAGTCAGCTTCTGATTAAGAAACTGATTGAAGTAAAACTGGTTGTTGTTTGAGGCCTCGAGTTAAGTGATCATCTATTTGGTCAGTTCACGTCTCATTTTTTACTTGGCTGCCATTTAAGGAAAAAAGAAGAAATCCAGAAGACTGCATTCCAAAATATAAGGTAACCAGTAACGTGTAGTGAATACACTTGAATTATAGTTTTCATAGTCTTTCTCTGTATGTTAAGCATTCGTTTGCTCAGAGGTTGATGCACTTGCTGCTTCCTGAGCAGTTCTTCTTTTCTCCACCCTTGTGGCCTGCTTCTTCTCTTCTTTCGTTGGCATCTTTTCGTGTTAAAAGTGAGAAAGTCTGTTTTTGTGTTGCAATTACTTAGTATGTTTTTCTTAATTTTTCGCTTAAGCTGGCACTTAAGTATTCAATCTGCCTCAAGAATGATTTAAGATATGAAGAGGTAGGGGAAATGACAGCGAAGGTGGTAGGGATGAGAACAGCGTCCATACACATGCACCGCACGGCTGCCCTCCAGGCCACTGACAAGAGTTGATTCTACAATAAAATAAAATAAAAATAAAAAAGGAGTAATAAAATCATCACCCCGAAAGCGGACAGTAGAGGTCACGTATATGTGTACCAAATTTCAGTTCAATAGGAGAAACGGTTTGTGATCTACAGGTGATTTAAAATCCTGGACAAACACACAGCCATGGTAATGTATTATATAAGAAGATTAAAATAAAGGGTAAAGATTTCAGTTAACTGCCGAAATTGGTCACTGATTAAGAAAGTGGCTGAAAGAAAACCCTACAGCAACTGTGACCCTCCTAGATCAGAGTTATGTATAACACATGCTGCGTTACAAAGGCTAACATAAAGACCTCCACTGTCTTCCTTCTTGTTTTTTATAAAACATTCACCCATTAGCACTCACAACACTAAATTCAGAGGCAGTTTTTAGCTGTAGGTTATAAGTCTAAAGAACACAACAGCCACCATAATGGAAACTGCTAATCAAACTTATAGAATATCACTGCAAAATTATTACATTACTTTGAGTTTCCATTACAATGCCCATATATGCGTTACATATTACATATTTAATATTTAAGCCACTAAAAGAAAGCAAGCTTTTATGATACACTAGCAAAATACCCACGCTTCGCAGCGGAGAAGTAGTGTGTTAAATAAGTTATGAAAAAGATAAGGAGACATTTTAAAAATAACGTAACATGATTGTCAATGTAATTGTTTTGTGAGTGTTATGAGTGTAGCTGCCATCAAGGATTTGATTATCATTATTTCTTTCAATCAGGTTCGTATTTGGAGGACGTGTTGTGTTCAAGTTACATTCCGTGTTTGTCAACCGTTGTAAAGATAACAGGTTTCATTCATTGAAGTGTTCACTACCCAAATCGCTACTCATGAATCTAAGATGTTTAACAGGCATTCCCGGTATTAAGTTGTGGATTTGCCTGTGAGTATTTAGCGACAGCATGTCTATTAACTTGTGGATTTTTCTGCGAGTATTTAGCGACAGCGTGTCTATTAACTTGTGGATTTTTCTGCGAGTATTTGGCGGCAGCGTCACAAAGTTGTTTTCGTCTAGCTGCATCAGAAAATGTACCACAACGTCTGACACGCCTCCTTTTTACTGTTTTCTCACAGCTTGGATTGCTGCTGTCATAATCGGTTTGAGTTTCATGGTTTGTTTCAATTACGTTTGCATTTGCAGGACTTGTGTTGAAGTGACATTCGGCATCTGTCAAGCGTTATAATAACTTTGCATCGTAATACACGAACAATAAAACAGTGGAGAAGCCGTGGATTAAATAAAAAGGCTGCTGTTATCAGCAGGGAGACATGAATACCGTGGCGAAGCAAAGAAGGGAATGAAGAGACCGGAGCGACGGATGGCCTTATATGGGCAGGCAGTCAATTATGTGGGAGGTGTGGGGATGGGGGACGCTATATAGGCAGGCAGCCAACTACCTGGGAGGCGTGGTGATGGGGGATGCAACGCCGCCTCACACAGCGACCGAGCTGCAGGCTATGGACGTATATATGTACGTAAGTAGGATTCAATTATGACCATTACGCATAGAATTTCGAAATTAAACCTGCTTAACTTTTGTAAGTAATCTCTAAGGAATGAGCCTTCCAAATTTCAGCCTTCTACCTACACGGTAAGTTGGAGAATTAGTGATTAGAGTCAGTGAGGGAGTCAGTCAGTCAGTGAGGGCTTTGCCTTTTATTAGTATAGTGCACAATGGACTAGTGCTCCATTCAAGATCGGTTCCTATTTTTCATCCAGTACTGTTTGGATAAACAGTGGCTTCCTGTGAACCTAAATCAGATTGAGCAGGTTGCATTATGATTAGATAGAAGGACAGAAAGATGTTTTTGAGTCATTTGTCAAAATAACTTTGTAATTATGCAAGTGTAGTACACATACAAAATAAATAGCACTGACTTTTCATGTATCTTTTAGCTATCATGATTTCATAAATCATTTTTGTTCTGTAACTATGGCTCCATATTGATTGTTTTCATACAGAAAATGACAAATGCTGCCATTTTGTCTGTCTATGTGAAATTCAGTTAAACAGAAATGGTCAATGCACCAGGGTTTTTAACATTGTCATGTGCTAATAATGCCCTATGATTGCCAACTGATCCTAAGCATTTACCCCAATCAACAGCTTACAATCAATTAAGTATATTGGTTGTTACAAGTAAAAAATAACATATAAAGATGAGCACAGTGGCAGTAAAATCCAAGATCTTGTTAAGAAAAACAGCACACATATATTAGTATTTTATTTCAGGACAAAGGACAATTAGTCATACAAGCATGAATCTACCTCATAGGTGTGACTACAATCTAGAGTAAAAAAATGTGCTCTATATTTATATTTTTAAACTGTAGATGCCAGATTCATTTTAGGCCAGCATTATTAATGGATGTGTTTGCACATGCAAATTCTTATAGGCACAAGGAAATAAATCACCAATATAATCTCTATTAGTACTGCAAAATGCAGTATACTCAGTTTTCCACACAAGGTTTCCCACACTAGTATATAGGCCAGGCAGTAATTGCCAAACAAATGAATAAGGAATGAAAAGGAAAAGCACTCACTCAGCCTCTGCACTGGGAGTCTATTCTGCCATCTCTAATGAGACAGCCAAGTAAACTGACACTATAAAATGCAAAAATACACCCAAAGAATAGGAATGAAGATTGGGATTCCGTTTAAAAACCACTGCACAAAGAAGACACAAATAAGGGTTATGTACATTGATCTGCTGGAGGAAGAGAGATCAGGAGACAGACAATTAATTATTAATTAACACTGTTCCACTCAGAGGCTGCAGTGACAGACTTTTGGGAACTGTAGCTGAAACTGAAGCTTAATATCCCATCACAAAAGTTACTTACTAAAACTAAAACTGGGTAAGAGAGTTAGGACAATAATTTTCTTTTTGATAGCCAAGTTTTTGTGGGAGAAAATGGCTAATGTTTAATTCTAACCGAAAACATTTATGGATGTGTTGTGCATAATATTTTTATAAAAGTTTAGCAAAATCATTTAAAAATCACAATTAGTAGCAAGCATTTTTTAAAGAACCAATAATGTACCATACTACATCATCTAAATAGCCAACTAGTTTCAAAGAAGTGTTTAAAGAAGACTTGGGAGTCCAACTGACCTTTATTCAACTGAGATGTGTAAGTCAGTCTGGGTTTTAATGCAGGATTAAAGAAAAACAGGCAACAGTAAGAAAGTCCTCATTGTTCAGAACAATGAAAACATATCCGCAAGTGCAATTTGACCCACTATGGCAGTCACACTCCCCCACAAGTTCAGATTCCTATATTCAGTATCGATGCTGCAGGGTGCCAGAAGGTTATATGCAGCTCTAAGAAACTTGATTCACCCTCCCCTGAGCTAAAATGCAGGGAGGCCAATTTTAACACACCACCCCTTGCAGTGAGCTAATGTGTCTCTTTACTACAGTGAAACAAAACCACTGCAGCAACTTTAAATGTACCACAGGTTTCTGTTAAGAGTCTCCAGTAACAGCTCTTTATTAGGAAATAAAAAAGACAAAGATATCAGACAGCACAGTGAGCTAACAGACTTCCCCCTAAATAACTCTCATAGGTCAGTTGATTGACTGCCACTAGCCCACCCCTGAACAAAGAAGCAGCTGTTACAACCATCACATATTGCAAAGAATATTTCACAAATAGGGAAAAAAAGAATCCTTAAACAAAATCATGCATATGCACATAATGTTCCTATTGTGGTTCACTGGCTCAGTACAAAGAGGTCTGTGCAGTAACATATTGGGACAACAATGATGATATTGCAAAACAAGGATCGGTATGCCTGCAATCAGCATGGAATCCACATCACTGTGCAGTGAACTGAGTGTTGTAACTCAGGCATATGTTAAATGAAAAGTTCATAACTGGAGTGGCCAACTCCAATCTTGGATCCTGCAATGGGTGCAGATTTCTGGTCTAACCCAGTTGCTTAATTAGAATAATCAATAACAGACAAATGACACTTGAGTAATAAGTGCATCATCAGCAATGAATTATTTCTCATGAAGCAACTGGGTTGGATGGAATAAAAACCTGAAGCCACTGTGGCCCTCCAGGACTGACACTGTTCAGTCCTGATTTAAAGGGTCTGAGTCTTAAATAGCAAACAAAATAAATGCAGTTAATTAGTAGCAAGAAACAGTCACTAATTAAGAAAATAGAATGAAAACATGTAGCCACTGTGGCTCTCCAGGATTGGAATTGGCCACCCCTGGTTTATAAGTTTTGTCACGCACATGTGCATTGGAGGCAGCTAAGGGACACAAAAAAGATAATTCCATGACCAGGGGGTGGCAGAGTGCACTGATCCTTTTTCTATTTCCTCTGCAGAATGACCACAGGAAATTTCACCTGGGCCCAATGACGTCACTTCCAGTTCCGGGCCTGATGACACCACTTCTGGTTATGGTCCAGAATACATCACTTCCAGCTCCTGATTGGATGACGTCACTTCCCCTCCCCAGCTTTAAAACCGCCATGTTTTATCTGTCTCACCAGTTCTGCTTTGTACTGAAGTCTGATAAGACCTTTTTTTTGAAGAAACCTTCACTTTTGACAGCCTATTTTAAGTATTCCGGTGGCTGCCCCCAAAACGTTTTCCTGTGTTGTTTGAACTATTTCACAGTTTATAGGGCTATGCGGCTATGTGGATTAAAAAGAAGGCCGTGTAGATGACTGATGGCTAACCTTAATATTAGAGAGGTGGTAAAAGAGACTGACACTGACTATAAGATCATCTGTATTATCTTGATTCTAGAGTCTACTAGAGTGGAAATTTTAAAATAAATGACTACAAAACTAATATGTATTAAGTGTCCATTCACTCTAACACAGCAAGGTTAGTGAGCTGCTGCTAATTATCCACGGCTATGTTAAACCTTAACAATCAATCAGTATTATTATATACATCACCATTAATTGCATGCATTTAGGGGATTTAGAAAAACAAATATATACCAAAGGAAAACAAGTCAAGGTGGCAATACCAACAAAGTTTACAGTTCAGAATAAACTGACAGAATAGCAGTCCTGTTCATTAATGTTACAGTGAATTGGAAGGGCTGCTGCAAATTGCACAGTAAAAGAAAGGACAACAACTACAAAGCCAGATAAAAAAACATCACAATAGATGTGTATCAGACAGCAGAACCCATAAAGTTCGGCAAGTTTTCATCAAGAGGTGCACAGTTAGATTTTAGAACTACAAGAAAGACAACAAATCAATGTGTTCATATGGTAAACGTTAGTAGGTATTCTGGAGTTTTGGAGAAAACTCCCTTATAAGTGAATAGCTAATGAAAACAGTGCAGACGATTCAACTGAGCATTAACTTGGTCACCACATATGGTTTCAGTTAACACTCCGGTAGCAGCATTTTGACCCATAAAAGACATTAATAGCTCTCTCTAGGAGAAACATGGATCATGCAGGAATATTCTCTCTTAATCTAATCATTATAACAGTAGAAAATCATGAAACTATATCAGTTGTGTCATTCAAATCAAACTTAAGAATTCAATTTTCCTTTTTGCCACAGTTTCTGTCTTGCTCCTAATGCTGCTGGGAGTGGCTAGGACCCCCTGCAACTCTCAATTAGAAAGAGCAGGTACAGAAAAATGGGAGGATGGATGGATGGATATACATGTAGCTATCATGATCCTGATCCCACTTAGCTGTTAGTGCATTTCCATGTACTATAAGTTCATGTTTACTAGACTCTTCAAAGTTTGTTTTATTACAATACATCATGTATTTTGTAACTATGTACTTTGTTCTTTTGCTCTTAAGTTTCTGCTTGTTTGTGCTTGTTTCAGCACATAGTGATGGTGTGCTCAACAAACTAAAAGCGAAATACTGATTAATTGACTGATTCATGAATTGTTACAAAACATAAACCGACTGGACCCACTGGTTTCTATTTTTTCTAATTCACTGATCTGCACTTTATTTCTGTGCCCCCTTCTAATCTTTCATAGCAAACATACATATGAGATCCTGCTTAATCCACTTTGTGTGGTAACACAGCCTATTCTGACAGCCATTAAAGAAATGCAATAAGCAATCCTATCACAGAGCATTTTTTTATTTCAATAGCTGTAACTTTTTCTTGATTGACAAATCTAAAACATAGTACAAGTTCAACCACATAAGATGCTTGCATTCTACAGTGACTCAGACTTAAATACACGTTGTGAAGCGCAAGTCCCTGTCTTGCAGCCCCAAACAAAGAGGATAAGTCTCTGTACTTTAGCAAAACCAGCTTTATTCAGCTTGAAACAGGAACAGCACAGTTATTTATTGTAGCGGGATCTACCACTCTCCTATAAACAGACACAGAAATCAGGCAGGGTCGTGGCCAAGTAATGCTGTCCCCTGCATTTATAAAGTTCCTCACATCACCCACTGATGACAGGTCTTATAGCGCAACCGCAGTCGGCTCAGATTTGCTTTCATGTCGAGTCCCTGCAGCGCTGACAGCCTGTGGTTGCCCCAGCAACAGAGAAGCTGTCTTCCACAAATGCGGCGATCACGCTTTGGGATGCTCTTTGGCATGCCATCCTGTTGGGGGGAGTCCCAAAAGAGTTTAGAAACCTTACAACATTTACAACAATGGCATTGGTAGTACCTCCAACAGAGTAAAAAAATCAGGGGAACAGTAAGAATAACAACACTACTGCACTACTGCATTACAGTTATAATTACAGTCTACAGGTGCTTATAGTGCAACCGCAGTCGGCTCGGATTTGCTTTCATGTTGAGTCGCTGCAGCGCTGACAACCTGTGGTTGCCCCAACAACAGAGAAGCTGTCTTCTACAAATGCGGCCATCATGCTTTGGGATGCTCTTTGGCATGTTGTCCCAAAAGAGTTTAGAAACCTTACAACATTTACAACAATGGCATTGGTAGTACCTCAAACAGGTACTGTATTACAGTTATGATTACAGTCTATATTTAAATTTTGCATGACCTTCCCATGCCCACTTTTTTGCCAGGTTCTCTGGTTTCTGCTTTCATCCCAAACACATGTCTGTTAGATGGCTATGACTAGGTGTGGCTTCAGGTTCTCCATGAACTTAAAATTACAAAAGCAGGTTTGGAAAAAAACTGAAAGGATTCTCATGATAAATTAATACACTGAAACATTTTTAACCTTTACACTTTAAGTTAGACTTTTTTTATTTATGACATGCTTAAACTGGGATCACTGTCAAGACAACAAAATACTGGTATTACTGCTATCGTGCTTAAACTCTAAAATATGAGAATGACAGCCGTGAGGATGTACTATAGGCAGTGGCATAGCTCAGGGCGGGCGGAAGGGAGCGGTCTGCCCCAGGCAGCACATTTTTGGGGGCGGCATTATTAACCAAATGGATCAGTATAATTAGTGTGTAAGCAGCAGGGTTCTGAAAAATATCAATGAAAAAAGTAAAATTCTCTGATTGTTATCCACAAATGCTTCAAAAATAATTTTCAGACTGTCCTTCTGTGACAGCATCAGACACAGCAGTTGAAATTTATGAGGCAATAACAAAAATAAACATTAACATTACACCAATAATAATTTCTAGGAAGATAAACAACTAATTTACAATTTATAATTTAGTTCCTTTATCAATCCGAATGCGTTCATGCTCTGCGCAAAAGACATCCCCACCTATCAATTGTACACTACACTGGTTCTGGTTTTCGCAGCGTAATTATATTAAACTAATAATCAGAACACAGCTTCTCAGTGCGTCTATACTATATTCTTGTCTAGCTGATGCTTATATATAATTTAATGTAAAAAATTATTGCTGTTTCTCTATATATGAATAAATCTATGCAAAATGTTTCTTAATTTTTCACAATACATCATTTAATTTTCTATTTAAATAGATATTCAGATATCTGTGGTGGGCTGGCACCCTGCCCGGGGTTTGTTTCCTACCTTGTGCCCTGTGTTGGCTAAGATTGGCTCCAGCAGACCCTGTGACCCTATAGTTAGGATATAGCGGGTTGGATAATGGATGGATGGATATTCAGATATGTTAGAGGGCAGCAAATTGAAGCACTGCCCGCCCCGAGCAGCACGAACTCTAGCTACAACACTGACTATATTGTTACTCATAATTCACAGTCAATCATCCAAAGCTTTGCCAATGTTTAAAAGATAGGTAGCTAAAATGAGGCCCTGCAACTGTACTCTAAATCACAAGATCTGTGGTTCTTTTTGGTATGTAGAAATTACCAAATAAAGCTAAAATAATGCTACCATTGTAAACTAAAAAACTAATTTACAAGATGTTGTGGTATTTATTATACATAACACAAAAAACTACAGAATTTAAATTAAATGTTGGGAGCTATAATGGTCTGATGTAAACTAAAAATTAATCTTTCAGGAAGTCTGAGCAGACACCCTGCTCTTGCACAGAATCTGCCACATTCACTTATCTGGAATATTCCTGTAATGTCACAAATGACTTTCCCCCTCTTTAACTCCTTGGATGAATGGGAACCTCTGTTGTTGAAGGTAACACTTGTTCTCCGTAGCCAAATAAATAACAAACGAAAACCATTACGGAAAAATACAAATTGTGTCGATAGAGTGTTGATACTGGACTACAAAATCAGTGATACTGAATGAATTATAAAAGAAGAGAGAACAAACTTTAACTTTTATATCCATTATAACTCCTCTTATTTTAAAGAAAGATTTTAAGATTTCAAGCTCTGCCCATACAACTTAATAGAAAGAAAGAACGAAAACAGTGATGATATTTTAAACATTATTTTAAAAATGGAACATTGCTCTGATGTAATTTATCGAATTTAAGTTCAATAAACATTTGAAATAACTTACAGTATACTATGAAGATTTACTATCTATAAAGAGTGATGAAACATGCTAAAATAAATGCAGTAGGCTTTTACTCTGACCTCTTCATGTGGACTTCCCTTGTGTTTTGCAGTCCCCATCTTTTAACGCTGCCAACCAAAGAGTGGCACTTTGAATTTTCTACCTTTTTAACTTTATTTTCACTGCCTTTCAAAGTTAATGCTTCAACTATACTACATTTAAAAGACATCCCTTCTTTCAGTATTCTGCAACTTGCAATTTATAGCAGCTATATTTAATTTAAAAAATGCCACCTAATCATAACATTTTATTATTAATGATCACATTTATATATTTTTTCAAAGAGACTAAAGCATCTAACTGTCATTTTGTTGCATATTCAGGCAAACACAATTTAAGCCTTTACCTTGTCTTAGAAATCCTAGTTAAACAAGCTACCTATTATAGATGCAAATGATAAAAACAACTGGCAATGCTGCTGAAGAATAGATTGATCTATTAATACCTACAACTGATGGATGCAGGGGTATGACTTGATAGAGAAAAGAAACTTGATAAAATGGGGCTGCTGACAGAGTGGAGTAAAACAATAAAGGAACTATTAACACCAAGCAATAGATAAGCATTAACAATAACCCAAGAGTGTGATCAAGAATAAAGGACTAGAATTTGTTGTCTAATTTGCTGTTCAATATACCATTCCAAGTTGTGGTGGTAACACCTTAAGTTTACCAGACCAGATCTTTCTTCCTAAAACCATGACTTTTTTCCGGCGAAGGGCTTTGTACATGTAAATGATCCTGTTTTTGTGAGTTATGAGCTGGCTATAGGAATACAATGGTGTATTCCTATTCAAAGAGCAACTCAAAAACAAAAGTCCCTTGTCTATTGTGACTTTGATGGGAAAAAAGGTTTGGCCTTGAAAAAGCAAAAGGCAAAAGGATTTAGGGATGAAAAAGAACCTAGACAAAAGGCTAAAGAACCATAAACAACTTAATCGTGCTAATTCACAAAACCAAAAATAAAAGCCAAACTTTGTTGCCAAAACTTCACAAACATGGTATTGTTACTTTAAAATTGTAAGAAATTTATTTGAGAGAGTTTATTCCAAAACTAGAATGCTGGCTCTAGCATACTTGCATGTGTTATAGTGCCACAGCAGCCATAAACAAAATGATCACATCTGTGTTGAAAACAAATTAAATGGCAATGAATGAAAAAAAACCCAAACAGTGTTGCAAAAGTACAAATAAAGCAATAGTAAATCCAAATACTAAAAAAAATCCTGGTAGAATCATAACACTGTCAAAATGTAAGTAGAACAGTTATACTGGGACCAATTCCTAGAGAAATGCTAGGTATTCACTAGCAACTTTAATTCTCACCACCAGTACATAAAAAAGGATGGTGGCTGAAAACAATACCCATTTAGTGCTAGTTGAGGATGTTTCACTTTCAAATTTACACATAACATTTGAGAATCCAGCATTCAGTGTGAAGTGTCAAAAGCTCACTTTGGCTGTGTACTGATTGTGCAGAGTGGCAGCAGCTTCAAGTAAAGATGAAATCAGATGATGGACTGTAATAGTTATAAAAACCAAGGTTGTAGCAGTGAAGATAAAAAATTCAATAAACACAGGCCACAAATTAAAACAATATCTTAGAATAAAAAACATATTGAGAAACTTGATAACCAAAATATTTCACACAGCCTAAACCAAAACACAAGACATAAGTCAACGAACAGAAAAGGATTTGAAACCAGAGTTTTCTTTAACAGTACTAATGCTGGGGTTTTGAGTATCCACAAACTTGTATGACCCATAAGTTCATGATACAGATCTTTAACCTGGCAAACCTGCAAAGCAAACCTCCCAAAATGGCAGTGTCTATACTAAAAACAACATTGAGCTACAGAAGAATATATTTCATAATTAGTACCTTCAAAAACATCCAAAAACATACAACTTATCTAACCATTAAATTCCTTCACTATCCACAACCCCAAAACAATATCTGTTATTTTTGAGGTCAATGAAATAAAGTAAAAAATTGCTAACAAAATCCAGATCATTGCAGGCTGAGGATATTTTCTGTGTGTACATTGAATGTTCTTCTTTTGTTCATATGGGCAACCTTACATATACTCTCTATAAACATACTGAAGCCTATAGATTTTTCCTTAAGTTTATGTTTGCATGTGTTTGTGATTGCTAAGCAATGGACACATATCTGAAATGAAAAAGCAGGAATGAAAATGAAAGATATATTAAAAATACATGTTATTCACCTGTTAAATAAGAATACCCAGCACCACGGTAGAATTAGAATTACATAGGGAAACACTGATATGAAGAAGAAAATACTGACATACATCCAGTTTACCAGACTAAGCCAGACTAAGCATTTATTTAGCCATAGGTACAAAAAAATCAACGAATAATGAAATAATGACAGAATTGTGGAGTCAACAAGACTTCTACTTCCATGTTTTTTCCTGCCAATTTATTTCAATAAAAACGATTCCTTGTTGCATTTTCTCTCCTTCCATTTAGTGTTTCATTCTCTTTCAGTACAGCAGGTTACAGATCTTTTTACGGTAGATGTTCCTCTCTTTGTGAATTCTGACTCAGAGAATGCTCTTATTATCACTCCCTCCTCCTTTGCCTTTAAAATTCTCATCTCAATCAGTTAAAGCTACATATGCTCCCTAGAGTTTTTTGTTCTACTTGGCAAAGCTGCTGTTGGGCAATTAAGCTATAAAATGTAGCCATCTCACTCCACTTCTATCTCTGGATTCAAGACAGATGAATGCAGCACCAATTTATTTTTTTATCATCTCCATTTAGCTGAATATTTCATAGGAGCACAGAATTAGAAGGCAGCTACTTTGAGCAAGTTCATTACTCTTCAGCCAAACCCTAGCATTAGAGTTCATCTCGTCCATATTAACTGTATTAATATTTTATCAAGGCCACATTGTGGTGCGGATTAGTCTTTTGTTACATGACAGAAGCCAACAGGGGCAGTGTATGAGTGGTGGGAGTTTGAAAAAAATAACAAGTGTTAGTGAAGATGGTGTTCTTGTTCTGGTAATGAGGAGAATAATACAGCAGCATAAACAGTCAATTTAAAGAATACAACAGAAATAACACCTTTTAACCCGAGAATTCACAAAGTCTAGGCTGACCGGTGAAAACAAGCCCATCTGCTGACAGCAAATCAGCCAGTGCCAGAAAGGGAAAGAACCAGGAAAAGGATGAAGAAAAGAAAATGAGTCAGAAACCAGAAAGACAGATATGAGAGAAATGTCAAAGCCAAAACTAAAATACCAGGATTGTGAAAGGAGCATAATGTCATAAACCAAAAGATCTAAGTGCATAGCTAAATACAGAAAGGGTTTTGTTTTATAGAACTTCAGACAATGGTCCAAGCATACAGGAGGGCTTAAATACCGTCACGGTTAGAGACATCAGATCAGCTGTTAAACACCCAGAAGCAACCCATGATTGCATCTAGACAACAAGAGTTCACAAAAGTATCATGGTAAAAAGACACATAATACCTTATTAATTAACTGCAGGACTTTACAACAGCAGTTCAATAATTCATGCCAGTTGCCTACTATTCTTTGTTCCTATTACTGATGCCCATACTCTCTTGACACAAATACTTTCCTTGGTGTGCTCCAGTGCATTTCACATTTCACTTAACTAGAGATATTCTGTGAAAAGCAAATTATCTGTAAATATAAATTAGACTTTGAAATACACAAGAATTATGCCTTTCTAAGAACTACTTCGCATTAAAGGATAAGTTTAGTATTTTTCAAAGTCAAATTTATTTCTCCACAAACATGCTACATATGCAATTGCCACGGGGACATGTGTTCTAAAGTTAATTTCGTTCTATAAATGTAAAAAGAATATCTTGCTTACATTGGCACTTAGATCGTAGTCTATAGGGCATGGGAGGAAAATCTTAAAAACATACCAAATACATCCATTTTTCATGCCAAGACAGTTGTTGAGTACTGGTCCTCATCTTGCAATTACACACACATTATAAAATAGTTTATACATGTCATTGTTAAACAAAAAAACACTAATATTATGAGTTTCAGACATTTTAAATGAAGACCAGCCATGTGCAATAACTCAGTACTTAGTCTCATTGAGCAATTATTTTTCACCCATACCCGGGGGATAGTTTATTCCCGACAGACCAAACCACTATGAACTGTTTGTCTCATGTGGTTGGTTTTGTTTTGATTTACTTCTGTATCTACATGAGAATTCTTATGAGAGATGAGAAAATGTATCCTTTCCATAAGAAATATAGTACCAGGATTATGAAATAAAATGATTATTTCCAGATCCCTCTTGTTGTCCCAAACGTGTCAGAAACATGAAAGGTGCACATCAATACTCAACAAATGTCTTGGCTTTAAAAACTGACATATTTAGTTGGTTTTTAAATTTTTCCTCTGTGCCCCATACCCTCCATTGCAAAACTCCAGAGCGGGCAGGATATTTTAAAAATGTATAGAAAGCACATAACTTTAGAGGTGCAGTGGTAGTACAGCTGCCTTGCAGTAAGGAGACCAGGGTTCGAGTCCAGGGTCCTCCCTGTGTGGAGTATGCATGTTCTCCCCATGTCTGTGTGGGTTTTCTTCGAGTGCTCCAGTTTCTTCCCACAGTCCAAAGACATTCAGGTTAGGTAAATTGCCCATCTTAAATTGGTCCTAGTATGTGGTTGGGGTGTGTCTCTGTTTGCCCTTTGATGGAGGGTATGCTCCCACCTTGTGCCCTGTGCTACCTGGGATAGGCTCCAGCAGAATCACGTGACCCTATTCAGGACTAAGTGGGTTAGAACGTGACTGGATGACTTAAATATACAACACAATTTTATGTGGCAAATCCATATACACTATGTTTGTGAAGAAATTATTGCCACAAAATTATATAAAATTATGAAAAATTAAAAAAATATAAAATTATCACAAAAGAGCACAATGTTCTCACAAAGATGTGCATGAATGTTGACTTTAACTTGATGCTTGGCTTGAAAGTAGAATCAAACCACTACTGGGTCAAAATTACAAGCCCTGAAAAAATGAACCCTACATTGCCAGCCAGACTGCATCCATAAATTATATGCAATGCAGATGTGATAATATTAGGCTATACTATGTTACATTGCCAGCCATGTCCTTAGCTGATCATACTTTGGATCTGCTTCAAAGTGTGATCAGGATTTATTGTAACATATACTGTTGATCACAGGTGCATATGATGACAGAGCTCTTTCAAAGTGAGGTACAAATATTACAGCTGCCACGTCACACCAAATGCTTAAAAAGAAACCCAGAGAAGAATAAACACAAGGAGTGAAGATTACATTGGTATTAAATTAAGTTAAAGAAGGTCAAAATTGCTTGAGAACGGATCAAGAGAACATTCAGGTAGAAATGAGAGATACAGAACACAACAAAAAGAGCAATGTTGTTACTCAGGTTCTGTATATGATTAAGAAGGGACTAAAGGGCTGTGAAAACACTTGAAATGATAAAACTGGGAAGTGTAGGTGGCTATATTAAGTGTAAAAAAATAACAAGGACAACTACAGTATCCTTTTAACATGCCTTAGAGTTCACATTATGTCAGGCAGCTACAAAGATCAGATGTAAGCTTTACTTTGCTTTTCAATTTAATTGCAGGTAGAAGACCTCAGAAAAGCCTAAAAATAGAATGACTATAAGTAGGAAGAGAATTAAAGTTAATGAGGATGTGGAAGAGCTTACTTTGTAAGGTAACAATAATCTGCAGAATGGCTGCTGAAAAGTAACACATCTTTCAAGGACACCCATAAAGATTCCTCTCAACACTATTTATCATTATATTTATAAAACATTATTATCAATTTGATTCAATATCTTCAAAGTTAACAATTTAATTTCCAGTTGTACGACAAAGCACAAATAAAAATGGGACTACTATTAACAAAGAAAACATAGTTCTGAAACACCTAGGTATGACACTATTTCTGTTTAACCTGGTGATACTGTACTTTCCATCCATCCATCCTCTTCCGCTTATCCGAGGTCAGGTCGCGGGGGCAGCAGCTTAAGCAGAGAGGCCCAGACTTCCCTCTCCCCGGCCACTTCTTCCAGCTCTTCTGGGAGAATCCAAAGGCGTTCCCAGGCCAGCCAGGAGACATAGTCCCTCCAGCGTGTCCTGGGTCTCCCCCGGGGCCTCGTCCCGGTTGGACGTGCCTGGAACACCTTACCAGTGAGGCGTCCAGGAGGCATCCTGATCAGATGCCCAAGCCACCTCATCTGACTCCTCTTGATGTGGAGGAACAGCGGCTCTACTCTTAGCTCCTCCCGGGTGACTGAGCTTCTCACCCTATCTTTAAGGGAAAGCCCAGACACCCTGCGGAGGAAACTCATTTCAGCCGCTTGTATTCACGATCTCGTTCTTTTGGTCACTACCCATAGCTAATGACCATAGGTGAGGGTAGGAGTGTAGATCGACTGGTAAACTGAGAGCTTTGCCTTACGGCTCAGCTTCTTTTTCACCACGACAGACCGATGAAGAGCCTGCATCACTGCGGATGCCGCACCGATCCGCCTGTCGATCTCACGCTCCATTCTTCTCTCACTCGTGAACAAGACCCAGAGATACTTGAACTCCTCCACTTGGGGCAGGATCTCTCCCCCAACCCTGAGAGGGCACTCCACCCTTTTCCGGCTGAGGACCATGGTCTCGGATTTGGAGGTGCTGATTCTCATTCCAGCCGCTTCACACTCAGCTGCGAACCGATCCAGAGAGAGCTGAAGATCACGGCCTGATGAAGCAAACAGGACAACAACATCTGCAAAAAGCAGTGTCCCAATCCTGAGTCCAACAAACCGGACCCCTTCAACACCCTGGCTGCGCCTAGAAATTCTGTCCATAAAAGTTATGAACAGAATCGGTGACAAAGGACAGCCCTGGCGGAGTCCAACTCTCACTGGAAACGGGCTCGACTTACTGCCGGCAATGCGGACCAGGCTCTGACACCAGCTGTACAGGGACCAAACAGCCCTTATCAGGGGGTCCGGTACACCATACTCCCAGAACACCCCCCACAGGATTCCCCGAGGGACACGGTCGAACGCCTTTTCCAAGTCCACAAAACACATGTAGACTGGTTGGGCAAACTCCCATGCAGCCTCCAGGACTCTGCTAAGGGTGAAGAGCTGGTCCACTGTTCCGTGACCAGGACGAAAACCACACTGTTCCTCCTGAATCCGAGGTTCGACTATCCGACGGACCCTCCTCTCCAGAACCCTAGACTTTTCCAGGGAGGCTGAGAAGTGTGATCCCTCTGTAGTTGGAACACACCCCGGTCTGCCAATCCAGAGGCACTGTCCCCGATGTCCATGCAATGTTGCAGAGACATGTCAACCAAGACAGTCCTACAACATCCAGAGCCTTGAGGAACTCCGGGCGTATCTCATCCACCCCCGGGGCCCTGCCACCAAGGAGTTTTTTGACCACCTCGGTGACTTCAGTCCCAGAGATGGGAGAGCCCACCTCAGAGTCCCCAAGCTCTGCTTCCTCATTGGAAGGCATGTTAGTGGGATTGAGGAGGTCTTGAGTACTCCCCCACCGACCCTAGCGCCCAGTGAGGTCAGCAGCGCACCATCCCCACCATATACGGTGTTGACACTGCACTGCTTCCCCCTCCTGAGACGCTGGACGGTGGACCAGAATCTCCTCGAAGTCGTCCTAAAGTCATTCTCCATGGCCTCTCCAAACTCCTCCCACGCCCGAGTTTTTGCCTCAGCAACAACCGAAGCCGCATTCCGCTTGGCCTGCGGTACCTATCAGCTGCCTCCAGAGACCCACAGGACAAAAAAGTCCTATAGGACTCCTTCTTCAGCTTGATGGCATCCCTCACCGCCGGTGTCCACCAATGGGTTCGGGGATTGCCGCCACGACAGGCACCAACCACCTTGCGGCCACAACTCCAGTCAGCCGCCTCAACAATAGAGGCCCCTCCTTGAACCGTCACCTAATCGTGGTGGAGGGGTTTGCGTGTCCCAATGATCCTAGGAGCTATGTTGTCCGGGGCTTTATGCTCCTGGTAGGGCCACCCAAGGCAAACTGGTCCTAGGTGAGGGATGAGACAAAGAGCGGTTCAACAAACCTCCGATGAAGAATAAAACCATGGGCGGCGTTTTCCCTTGCCGGACGCTGGTCACGGGCACCCCTCTGGAGCCAGGCCTGGAGGTGGGGCTCGATGGCGAGCGCCTGGTGGCCAGGCCTGCACCCATGGGGCTCAGCCGGGCACAGCCCGAAGAGGTAACGTGGGTCCTCCTCCCCATGGGCTCACCACCTATGGGAGGGGCCAAGGAGGTTGGGTGCAGTGTGAGTTGGGTGGTGGCCGAAGGCGGGGACCTTGGCGGTCTGATCCTCGGCAACAGAAACTGGCTCTTGGGACGTGGAATGCCACCTCTCTGAAGGGGAAGGAGCCTGAGCTAGTGCGCGAGGTCGAGAGGTTCCGGCTAGATATAGTCGGACTCACCTCGGCGCACAGCTTGAACTCTGGAGCCAATCTCCTTGAGAGGGGCTGGACTCTCTACCACTCTGGAGTTGCCCCCGGTGAGAGGCGCCGAGCAGGTGTGGGCAAACTTATTGCCCCCCCGACTCAGAGCCTGTGCATTGGGGTTTACCAAACAAACTGTTGTTTGTGCATATGCGCCGAACAGCAGTTTGGAGTATCCACCCTTTTTGGAATCTCTGTAGGGAGTGCTAGAGGGCATACCTTCTGGGGATTCCCTCGTTTTGCTGGGAGACTTCAATGCTCACGTGGGCAATGACAGTGAGACCTGGAAGGGCGTGATTGGGAGGAATGGCCCCCCCGATCTGAACCCGAGCACTGTTTTGTTATTGGACTTCTGTGCTCGTCACGGATTGTCCATAACGAACACCATGTTCAAGCATAAGGGTGTTCATATGTGCACTTGGCACCAGGACACCCTAGGCCTCAGGTCTATGATCGACTTTGTGGTCGTGTCGTCGGACTTGCAGCCATATGTCTTGGACACTCGGGTGAAGAGAGGGGCGGAGCTGTCAACTGATCACCACCTGGTGGTGAGTTGGCATCGATGGTGGAGGAAGATGCCAGTCAGACCTGGTAGGCCCAAACGTGTTGTGAGGGTCTGCTGGGAACGGCTGGCAGAGTCCCCTGTCAGAAGTAGCTTCAACTCCCACCTCCGGCAGAACTTCAACCACGTCCCGAGGGAGGTGGGGGACATTGAGTCCGAATGGGTCATGTTCCGTGCCTTTATTGTTGAGGCAGCTGACCGGAGCTGTGGCCGCAAGGTGGTACTGTACCTTTACTGCACATATACACACAAGATGCACATATGATTTAATAATAGGTTTTCTGAAAGCAAAAGATAGTACTGTATAAATAAAATACATTCACATGCCCATGTAATATGCATTCCAAAGACATGCATTAATTAGCATCTTTAAATTAAGAGCGTTATGACCAGAAGGGGGCATTGCAGCACTCCAAACCACATACACAACTACAATGACACAAGTTCCAGTATAAATGAAAAGGTTTATTAACAACAATATCTTACAAAAATGATTATCATATGTTGTGCAGCCACAAATGCTCTCTCTCCTCTCTTTCTCACCCCATGGTGGCACCCATTGACCCCAGTAGGGCTGCCCCACTGGACTACAGTTCCTAGCATTCCCTGAAAGTGTCCGAATGGGTATAGAAGCCCAGGGAGGCTGCCATCTACTAGGTCAGGAGAACACACAGTCTTGAAATGGAGAACCCCTCTGTCCCACAACCAACCCCCCCACCACCCTCAACCCCCAATCTCTCCATTAAATTGGTCTACTGGCCAGTTAAAGATGTGGTGCCAGTCCCAGCAGGGGCGCCAGCCCATGTTTACCATCTACTACAGTGTGTACGAGTGTGTTCTGAGTGGTGCCATATCTGAAAGGACAAATTCATGCTCTCAGGGCCATGCTATCAAATAAGAAAATTACAAAATGAATGACTAAATTTCATCATCCATTGTGAATTCAATTTGAATTAGTATTTGGAGCTTCTTCTGGATTTAGTGACTTAATTAAGGTCTATTTGCTCTTTTGAGATCCCTCTTTTAAAAAAGGATAATGGGAATAAGAATTTTCTACTAAGGGGTCATCTTCTATCTCATCAACTTAATTTAAGATGAAGTATTCAATGAATGGCTGTCCTCAGACAAGAATGACGCATCTTACATGTATTAAAACAGCTGCATGTTCTCCCTTTGTCCACATTAGTTTCCTACATGTGCTCAGGTTTCCCTCTATAGTCCAAAGACTTGCAGCTCAGGTGAATTGGCATTGCTAAATTGGCCCTAATGTTTGTGTGTGTGGGGTGGGTGTGTTTAGCGGCTGTGTACATTTGAGTGCACTTTGATGGACTGAATGTTCAGGGTTGATTCTTGCCTTGTTCCACAATACTACATAGTTATACTCTTAATAGCCCCAAAATTGGATTGTGGTTCAGAAAGTTGGTAGATGGATTTATGTTATTGCATACTCTGCATGAGTAGATGAGTAGCAAATGAACCCTAAAATAAAGAAAGAAAAAGAAGACCTCAGCTTCACAGTTAACACTAACCATTACTACACCAGGCTCTTCTGTTAGAAAATGATATCATAAACACATTAGTTGCATGTTAGTTCTTAGTATCCACCAAAAGAGTGAACAGTAGGTTCTGAAAACTTTTAGACATTAACTTCCAAATGTGGACTAAATTCCATTCTATGAAACATGCACAGACTGTAAACATTCAACTTATTATATATTGAAATTTTGCACTAGAACCATTAATGCTCACTGCATAAGAATCAAGAGGTTTTGCATTCTGAACTGTGAGAAAAACTAAAACATATTGCTTCCAAAACTTATTCATTCAGGTTCATCATCCAAATTAATATTTCCTTAATTATTCATTAATGCTTGTTCAAGAGAAAAAAATAACATGCTACAACATAAATGCAAGTAAGGAATACAGTATTTATAATAAGAACGTATTTGTTTTAAGAAGCAGTGCAGCATGTTTGTAGAGCAATAACAGTATTAAACTGTGTTTGTGAAACTATGCTTATGGCAAATTGGGGAGCGAATGCAAAAGATGTAACTCAATATCAGTAATATAAATGGACCAAGGAAACCTACTATCTGTATGTGAAGTTTAATTTTCCATTGTGTATTCAGCATACAATATGTGCAAGTCACATAAAAGGAAATACAACCTTGAAAAATGAAGCAAATGTCAAGGGAAGAATGTTTATTGTCTTAATATATACATAATTGGTAAATTGTTGGCATTTTCCCAGCATTTCCCTCTGAGTTTCTGGAATCCTCTGTTACTTTAGGGAATAAAGCTCAACTGACGGGTCTTAAATAAGAAAGAAGGAAACTATTCAGAACTGCACCAGTCAATTAAATAAACACAAGGATTAATATTACATCAACTTATAATACAACCTTATTTTTACAGATTATAAGGAACCTACATTTTTACATAAGACTAAACATATCAATCAATGTATTTATGATGCAGTTAGATTCACATGAATTCATCGCTTTAATGTGAATTCAAATTTCACTTTTCACCAGGCACTAACTTAGCACATAAATTAATTGAAGATGTATGTTTAGTTAATCAATTAACTTGAATGTAAGGATTAGGAATATAACAGTAATTAATTACACTATTGAAGGATTTCAAGTCACTGATCTGAAAAGGTGAAAGAATAAATAATGTGCATCATATAAATTCCAATAATTTCACGAAAAGTTTACATGCAGAAGAAAACACATCAGTTAGCTGTATTCATTCTCTACTTTAACAACTGCCAATGTGACCTACAAGTAAGTATTGTTAATCATTAGATGACCTGGCCCGCTGTATAGAGATGCCAATAAGGATCAGGACCCTGCAGGCAGGAGAAAGCTAATTAAAAAATCAGCCCCCTTAACTGTCACCCTTTTCCAATATCCAAAATATGGTCTTTCATCTCAGATTTCTTGCTGGACTGTTTCTTTGTAACATCATTCAGTGCCATTCCACGTTCTTTATTGCCTAACCAGGGATAAAATGCTGAACACTGTCTCTATTTTTTAAAACCGCCATTATTGTTTGTACAGGACGTTATGTATCAGATAATATGCATATAACTGAAAAAAAAAAAACTTTTGCTTAATTTTTAATAATTTTTTCAGGAGTTTGTTGTGGGACCTTTTTCACTTGTAAATCATTTAGAACAAATTAAAACACATTAACATATCTAACAAAATGCACACTGAAGGAATTTAGATTTGCCAAACAATCTTATATTTGTAACTGAAATCTGCGTGAAAAAACCCAATCCAACCCAAACGAAAAGACCTCTGTTTTGCTGATCCACATAAGCATTTCTATAAGCTAAGTTCCTTTTGTGTTTACATTGCCAGTTAGCAAAAGGACTAGTATATCTTATGACAATATATGTAGATTTTCCATGCTAAAAAGGCTAGTAGAATCTTTCTATATATCTAAAGTATATCTCATCTCATTGGAGTGTCTGATCTGCACATGCCATATGTTTTTAGCTGGTCAAGAAATGAACTTCACATTGCATAACATGAATTATTAACGTGATTACTGCACCAAAATAATCATATACATTACAAGATTACGGTTCAGTAATCTAATTCCCTCTTTGTAGTATAACAAGTTATTAATAAAAATAGTCCTCAAGGCATCCATCAACGTTTTTGTCAACTGGATCTAATTGCTAATAAAAATTATTCCAATCCTTCTTCTGCATTCAGCAAGTTATCCATTCAGTATTTTGTAATTCTTGATCAGATGCTTTGCAGATCTGCAGTGTCAATATTCACTTTATATGCCTAAAATGCCATATAAGGATCATGAGAAAGAAGAGTACATTCCAGAATAGGCTGGGTCTAATCCAGAAATTGTCATATGTCCACTATAGAAAACATCAGTATATTAACAAAATGTACACCACAGAAATTTAGATTTGCTAATAAAACTTTCACCCTGTTTAAATTACAAAAAGGACACTTAAGGCCATGAGAAAAAACCATATGAACACCTGTAGAATACAGTATCAAGAGAATGTTGTTATAGCAGGAATGTTGTGGCAGGAATCATTTTATTATTATATTTATTATCATCATCTTTGGACAATTAACATATTTTGTTTGAATTTAAATACCGTATATTGATGCTGTTTAAGTTTATTCCTTTTGTGCTATATTTCTTTTTTGTGTTTATTTAATTTATCATTTTGATATCTTTTTCACTCATTTATGAGCAGATTTATGGAGGCAGGTGCTAGGAGAAGTTTCATGGGACCAGTTGAAAAAGGCAAGTCCTTCTTGGCTCTACAGTAATGCCTCTGCACATTTCTTCCACAGAGAAACGTAGGGTCTGTCAATGAATTTTGCACCTAATATTTATTTCTTAAATCTTCCAGTTTCTGCATCAACAGAGGCAAATGAGTAGTATATCAATGTCCTTGAAAAGCTGATTTATTTTTATTTTACTGAGCAGCAATGCTATGACAGGTAGCAAAAGTAGGATTCTTGCAAAAAGCACTAGGGCCTGTCCTTGGACACTAAAGGAGCCTTTCTAGCACTCAAGAAAAACTAATATACAGCTTGTATATCATATTGTTACATTATATGGGGTAAAATTAGAAAGGCTTAAAATGATAATGATTAGTTGTATGTGTGACATTTTGCTGAAGGAGAGGATAACAAGGGCTGGCTTGAGAGATGGTAAGTCATGTGGTGGGAAGAAAAAGGATGAGGAGGTTTGCTTATGTGGATAGAAAACTGTCTAATTAATGGGTGAAACATGAAATATATGCTAGGGTAGGCAAAACTAGCAGGATTAGACAGTATACTGATTGAATATCTCACTTTTCAGTCTTTATAACAGTCATGTTAATTTGTATTTCTTACTGTAAGTTCTGTAGAAAAAAATATGTAATCGGAACCATCCAGTCATGGCGTGCAGAATGTCTACATAGTCATAAATGAATGATGTGGTGGCATAGAGGGAACAATCCACAATTAACCAAAAGAAAAGATGTATTGTTTCCTGTTTTTCTGTAGTGTCCATAGTTTTAGATTTATAAATCAAAAAATCGTATGTAAGAAGTTATAAATTTACTGAGGCTAAGTAACGGAACTTGTGTTTTATTTTGTGATTGAGAATAGAGAAAAAGGATAGAAAAGGAATTATAGTTAAGTCAGGTATATTATGCATAAGCCATCAAGTGTTTGAACTAGGAAAAAATCAAGAGCACATTTAAATATGGGACACATTAATACAGGGCACAACCCTTACCAACCAACAGTTATGTCCTAGCAACAGTGTCTCTAAATGGTGGCATTCATAATAAAACAAACATCATCACAGAACACACAACACAAGGTGTTAAACTAAACTAACTTTGTTCCAGACAAATTACGAAAGGAAAAATATACATTTGAATTATCCATAATTCCAAATGACAGAAAAAATATTTCAGAACAAAAGAAAAAACTAATTCCTAAAAGTCAGGAAAGCATAACAGATTTCCTTTCCATAGCTAGCCAAGCAGGTATATTTTTGTGGACTTCTCTAATTTATTTTATTGTACAAATATTTGCTGTCTAATTAAAACTGAAAGTTAGGTAGTGCACTTTAAGTTTCACAAAACACTGGTGAGGCCTCATTCAGAGTACAGTGTGCACTTTTGGTGTCCAGGCTACAAAAAGTCCGAAGAGTGAGTAGGCTGATTCCAGAGCTACAGGGGATGAGTTATGAAGAAAGATTAAAAGAACTGAGCCTTTTCAGTTTAAGCAAAAGAAGATTAAGTGGAGACATGGTTGAACTTTGGAAGGATGTTCAATTTGTCAGTACTATTAAGATGTAGACAATGCCAACTATTAACATCTTGTTTGATGTTCTCCTCTGTATTATGAAAAAGCATTTAAAGACATTTTTTGTATTCTTGCAGTAATCTTAATATATTTAGAATTTTGCACTATTGCATAAAAGAACAAAAAAAACCTTGAGGAATTTGCATCTCTGCACTAAATGAAACCACCCCATGTGGTCTGTTTATTTTGCATCACCACAGTGATAAGGTTGGGAATGTTAGATCTGAACTGAACAACAAACGAATAGCTATTAAATGGTTAATGTTATCCATCACTAATGTAAACCTGATAATGAAATTTGCTGTTATCCTATTAATTGTTCCTTATCACTGTGGGTGATTTTAACATCTATATTTACTGTATATCCCTACATGTAATTGTAAAAACAATTGTGATATTTTTTCATGGCTTTCTTCTTCTTTCCTGCTTATTTCTTAATCTAATTCAGGACTTGGCTCTCAAATACTAATCTTTGATATTAGTTTGTATCCTGTGTTATAAATGTTACACAGTGCCATAAGTTCAGGTTTGACTGCTAACCTGGTCAGTGTCTGTATGGAATTTGTTTGTTCTCCCCATGTATATGTGGACTGAGTTTGTGTAACTTCAGATGTTGTTTTATAGCTGAATATTCAAAGTGTATCATTAAGTATTCTCAATTGCCAAAATCTGTTTATTCTACACGTGCTGTTAAATTACATCCTCTCAGTTTAGGCTCACAGGAAACTCCCCTGGCTTTGCATGTTGCTACTTAAGTGAATGCTCTGAAATTTTAGTATAACAGATGTTCAGTATTTAATGTAAATGGTATGCTTGTAGAAATGCTGTATATACTGTAAATGGAAAAATTCTTTCTTCTGCTATTATTATTATTAACACATTTCAAGAAGTGATTTCAGTTCTGTTTCAAAAATAATAAAAAACTTTCAAAAAGTAAAAATTTCTTGAAAAAAATACACTTATATAATTGCAAAAGGGGTAGATGACATATAATATGCATATTAGGAGATATTAGGACATATTACAAAAAAGCATAAAATAGGAGTATATGTATGCGGTGATCTTATTGCTCACAAAACGGAATCTCAAAAAAATAGAAAGTCAGTCATTTTCTAACCAGCTTGCATGGCGTGCTGGAGCCCAGCTGGCATAGGGCATAAGGCATCTGGACAGGGTGCCAGTCCATCACAGAAAAATAGAAAGTGTTTTTGAAATTAAATACTGGTCAGATTATGTTTGGGATTGAAAAGTAATTTCATTATAATGGGATTGGAACATTTAGTGTTCTTTTGGCATGTACTGTTGACAAAACTGACTGTAGAATGCCAAACTCAATGACAACATCTCAATGGCAGTGAGAAGTTCCAACTTTTCCTGTAAATTGCTTTAGTTACATAAATGACACCCCTCTAGTCCATTGTGCAGTCAGTATTATTAGATCTGGGTGGAGGGAGTTTGGAGGCCCCCTTGGTTTCAAGACCAAGTATCCCTTTAGCCACCAAAATGGCACCCTTCATTGTCCAGAGTGTATGCTCCTTATCTTTCAAAAACAACCATCTGTTTTTTTTTTTGGTAAGTCACCCTTTTTTAACCTGAAAAAGATTTACATTAAATGACCATGATAAAAAAGTAGAAAAAATGAAGGTCACATTCACAAATAGAATCATTTGATGCATAATTTTGTGACCTCAAAATTCAAAGACGCAATCGAATGTGGAGGTGTACATAGGATTAAATCTTGGCAAATTTATGAAACATGTTGGAAAATCTTGAGTAGCATAAATAAAAGGGATTCTCAACATTCAGGGTGAGCAAAAATGAAACCTCAGTCTGACCAATGAGCTTAGTGAAATCAAATCATACCTTGAGGAACCCTAATATAGGTGACAAACCTCTAGTCTAGCTGCTGCAAACCTCCAGAACTCCACAAGTACAGCTGAAGTCAAATTTGATTGACAGTTATCCAACCCTTAGATATGCCTATAATGTCTCTGGTTTGCAATAACCCTTATCCAGCTTCACAGCTGCAGGAGTGTGACGATTGCCGACTAAACCAAGTGTCATAAACGTTCAATCTAATTGGCTGTTCAGTGGAACTCCTGAATCACAATTTTTGGGCCAAGTACACAAGAAACACATATTTTTGCTGTTTTCTTATGAAAAATAATTTTTCAGATAATAACTTTGCTGCAATGAGGTTTTTTAACATTGTATAGAAAATTAGTCATGACCAAAAAAATTAAATTGTTAAAATAAGGATTTAATTAAAACATGAGTTCATTCTAACTGTATTTGACTTATAATATTTGCTTAAACTGGTTGCAGGTTAAAGTAATAAATGACATCAGAGCACATTTGTTATTTGATCCTTACATTTTTTGATTGTATTGGCAGTCTTGAACTGACAGTTTATCATGAGAAAATTGAGTTCTGTCACACACAGTAAAATTGTGTTAAGTTTATAGGTACAACATGAATGATATGCAGTTTGACAACTAAAAAGAACTCTGTGTTTTACACTTACAAAACTGTATCTTTGTGGGACTGTTTTGTGTGAAAAAAAATAAAACTTAATTGCTAAAAAACTAAGACTAAATAAAAACAAACAAAAAAGAAAAAACTAAAATTAGAAAACTATATTTAGATTTGGGTGACACGGTGGCGCAGTGGGTAGCGCTGCTGTCTTGCAGTTCGCTTCCCGGGTCCTCCCTGTGTGGGGTTCTCTCTGTGTCTGCGTGCGTTTCCTCTGGGTGCTCTGGTTTCCTCCCACAGTCCAAAGAGATGCAGGTTAGGTGCATTGGTGATTCTAAATTGTCCCTAGTGTGTGCTTGGTGTGTGTGTGTCCTGCGGTGGGCTGGCGGCCTGCCTGGGGTTTGTTCCCTGCCTTGCGCCCTGTGTTGGCTGGGATTGGCTCCAGCAGACCCCCCCGTGACCCTGTAGTTAGGATATAGCAGGTTGGATAATGGATGGATGGGTATTTAGAACTAACACTAAAGAAGAATAAAAACTAAAAAATGTGTTAAAACTATAAAACACTGATTGAGCCTGAGATATAAAGCACCATATCTTCAACATAAAGAGCCCTTCCCTTATGATCCCTTTTATCACTGACTCCTTCCAAATATAAATGGGTAGTAGTTCAACATCAATTACAAAATGATTGGTCATAACGAGACCATTTACTGGTTATATGCTCTGAATTGGAAAAATCAGAATTTACATTATTAATATGGACTGAGACTAGTCTAAAATACAGGTAATTAATGCTTTTGGCAGAAGTTGCTTTCCCCTAACTTCAATGAACATTGCTAAGTTTAAAGGCACAATGTTGAAAGCTTTTTTTAAAATTCCAGTCATCTGGGCTTGCACATTTCCCACATTGCAATAGAATTGATGCCCTTCTGTAATTTATTTTGTTTTGAAACATAGAAGAGAATGTATCCTCTTAAAACTGCCTTTAGTGTTCTCTTAGAAATCTCTGGGGAAGCACTGGTCTCTAAGAAAAATATTAATGTTTGTGGAGGTGAATGCTGAAAAGTTCTCATCAATTAGCATTAATGGATTGAGTCTCTGCTTTAAGTTATGTTTATAGTACACAATGATTTAGCTCCAAAATAAGTTAGATTTTTGTATTGCTATCCTACTTCCTACTATCCGACTAGATTACTGTAACGCACTCCTCTCAGGACTACCCAAAAAAGACATAAATCGTTTGCAACAAGTGCAGAATGCAGCTGCTAGAATCCTAACTAGGAAAAGAACATCTGAACACATTTCTCCAGTTTTGATGTCACTACACTGGTTACCTGTGTCTTTCAGAATTGACTTTAAAATTCTACTTATGGTTTATAAAGCCTTAAATAATCTCGCTCCATCTTATATATTAGAGGTCTTACACATTTCAAATCATAACCTTAGATCCTTAACACTAGAATTACCACGACGTTTTGAAGAAATCATTTTATGACACGATTTACCTTTATTTATTTACTTACTTCCTAAAGCCTAAAGTCACAAGTAGTGTGCAGAGGGCATGCTTAAAACTGTGTGTAATGCCACGAAATGTGCCTGCTGACACTTTAGTATGCAAGCAATGCTATGTGCATTCTTGCTCCGATGTAGAAGGGAGCTGAGTTTACCTCTGTTACATCGCGTCTATGTGAAAACAGCAGTGTCAAATGCGGGGGTGGGGTGTGTTTGGGCTCGTGAATGCCACTGAGATAATAAAACTGACTAAAAAAAAAAACCAAAGCTAACCTTTACAAGTATCATAAATTATACCGGCTGTTACAGACTGAAATCAAATGTATGTTTTTATTCTAAAATGGTAAGACTAAGAGCAGTTTACTTCTGAAGAAGGAGTGGTGCAGGATCGAACTCGCAACCTTTTGATTCCCAGTCAGCAGCTGATTCTATTGCGCCACAGAGGCAGTCGTAATAAACAGGTGTCAATGTCGCATGTTAAGGAGGCTTTTTGTTTCTGCAGTTGTATTTTTGAATAAAAACGCAATTGCTGTGTTAGACTTGTACCTTTTGTGAAAGTATTTGTGTGATACTTCAGGCTTAATACATTATATAGTTTATGCCTACATATTGTCATCTACTAGTAGAATATAAAAAACATTTCTGTTTTAACAATGTGTTTACACAGATTACTGTAGAAACTTAACAGACATGAAATGCGTGTGTTCCAAACAACGAGAACACAACGATCTATTATTTCCACTCTAAAACTCCACTTCACTCCCAGAAAATCAATCAAGGCATGAGCTGGGAGAAGTTTGTGCACGTTCTAAGTCGGTGGGGGATGGATTAGCCAGCTGCTTACAGCCTGATTTTTGTCAGCACATTTAGATGACAAAAGACGCTAGAGGAGAGCTGTGAACGATTTTAAGAAGCGATTTAAGGTGGGATGGATTTACGAGTTTTTTCGTAGGCTCTGGTAATTCTAGTGTTAAATGAGTGTCTCCTTAGAATTCCAAGAGCAAAACTTAAAAGAAGTGGTCAGGCGGCCTTCTGCTGTTATGCACGTAAAATCTGGAATAGTCTGCCAATAGAAATTCGCCAGGCTAATACAGTGGAGCACTTTAAAAAACCAGCTGAAAACACATTACTTTAACATGGCCTTCTCATAACTTCACTTTAATTTAATCCTGATATTCTGTATGTTCAATTCATTTTAATAACTATTCATGGTGGCTCTAAAATCCGTACTAACCCCTACTCTCCCTTCTGTTTCTTTTTCCGGTTTCTGCGCCACCACCACCTACTCAAAGCATAATGATGCTCCAACATTGATGGACTAAAAACCAGAAGTCTGCATGACCGTCATCATCGAGTTCTTCCGTGAGAACCCTAAATACAAAGAGGATTGTTTCATTTATGCTAGGTGGAATGCCCAGAAGGGACTGGGCGGTCTCATGGTCTGGAATGCCTGCAGATTTTATTTTTTTCTCCAGCCGTCTGGAGTTTTTTTTGTATTTTCTGTCCTCCTTGGCAATCGGACCTTACACTTATTCTGTTATTTAATGTTGACTTATTTTAATTTCCTACTATGTCTTTTATTTTTTTTTATTATTCATTATGTAAAGCACTTTGAGCTACATTTTTTGTATGAAAATGTGCTATATAAATAAATGTTGTATTGTATTGTACTTGCGTCATTTTGTTTAGCATAGGTGTTTCCACTTTCTTGGACATGTTGTTTAGTGTTGCTAGGTTCAACTGTTGATGATGAGACACAGAGGTCTCACTCCGCCTGTAAAAGATGACAATGTACAGCTTCTATCTCCTTGTTTTGGATCTCTTATAATTTTTCTACATCTTTGTTAGTCTAGATGAAGTTAAAAGACATTGAAAATAAGACTTTGTGGTCAGGATTTAGATTTTTCCTTGACCTTTGTTTTGTGCTGTTGCTAATTAGGATTTGACATTTTGTTTTCTTTTCTTTCTCTTTGTGATTTAAGCTTATGCCTGCTCCCTGAATAGGAGTTTGCCTGCTCCAGAGGTGGGTAGAGTAGCCAAAAATTGTACTCAAGTAAGAGTAGTGTTACTTCAAAATAATATTACTCAAGTAGAAGTAAAAAGTAGTCATCCAAAAAATTATTCAAGTAAGAGCAAAAATGTATTTGGTGAAAAGACTACTCAAGTACTGAGTAACTGTTTGATCATAATAAATTATTTTTTAGAAATGTTGTAACAGGACAGACAAAATATAAAATAATGTGCAAATTATGCAATTACCAAATAATAAAATAAAAAATGAGTAAAAATAAATAACATGTTTACAAAATAAAGATGCACAAGTAACACAAAGTTCCAAATCTCAGTTTTCACAACAAAGCTTTTGAAGCCAATACCTACAGTATGTAACATGCATGTTTGAACAGTGCAAACAACTTAACAGTGACAAAATATACTGTACACTGACAGTATAATACTGCATATGCACTTGCCCTCCAAATAGCACAGCTGATAGAAATAACATTAGAACAAGGCAGCTTGTGCAAGTACAAGAAGTCTCACTTTACCTTGACTGTCTGTGTCTGTGCATGTTTTGTTAAACCATGCTTGTTCTTCACTCAGTGAAGTGATGGTTAAGCTTCAGCAGGAGTTGGCTCTCATTTTTCATGTACAGTGGAACCTTGGATTACAAGTAAATTGGTTTGCGAGTGTTTTGCAAGACAATCTAAAATTTTTAATACATTTTGACTTGATAAACGAGTGAGGTCTTGCAATACGAGTAGTCCGTATACGCTTTGTCTGCCGTGCATCACATGATCACAACTGAGCTGATGGTTCTTCTCTCTCTCGCTGCAGGATTGTGGGCAATCATCAGTCGGCATGCCTCACTCATATAGTCAACATCCATACGAGCGTATAATGTTTACTACAGCATTGTGACCACGTGTGTGTGCTTTGATGTGTGAGTCCCCATTTTGCACCCCAAAACACGAAGCTGAGTCTCAATACTTTAGCGACACCATCTTTATTCAGCTTGAAACAGGAAGAGCATTGGTTATTTATTGTAGCGGGATCTGCCACTCTCCTATACACAGACACAGCAGTCAGGCAGGGTCATGCCCAGCTTAGTGGCCAAGTAATACTGTGCCCTGCGCATTTATAATGTTCCTTGTTCCTTGTATCACCAATCAACAGCAGGCGCTTACAGTATGACCGCAATTCGTTTTTACGGCGAACTGCTACAGCGCTGGGTGCCTGCGGTTGCTCCTGGACACTCTTCCGCATGTAGTCCCGTTGGGTGAAATCCCACAAGAGTTTAGAAACTCACACCAGACACAATTCTTTTCAAAGGTAAAGTGCAGGTTAATTTGTTTTATGTATTTTTACTTTATATTTTGTATTAAGGGCGGCATGGTGGTGCAGTGGTAGTGCTGCTGCCTCGCAGTTAGGGGACCCGGGTTCGCTTCCCGGGTCCTCCCTGCGTGGAGATTGCATGTTTTCCCCGTGTCTGCGTGGGTTTCCTCCCACAATCCAAAGACATGCAGGTTAGGTGGATTGGCGATTTTAAATTGGCCCTAGTGTGTGCTTGGTGTTTGTGTGTGTCCTGCAGTGGGTTGGCACCCTGCCCTGGATTGGTTCCTGCCTTGTGCCCTGTGTTGGCTGGGATTGGCTCCAGCAGACCCCCGTGACCCTGTGTTCGGATTCAGCGGGTTAGAAAATGGGTGGATTTTGTATTAATCATTTTTATATGAATAGTTTTGGGTTGTGGAACGAATCATCTGAGTTTCCATTATTTCTTATGGGCAAATTCGCTTTGATATACGAGTGCTTTGGATTGCGAGTACATTTCTGGAATGAATTATGCTCGCAAACCAAGGTTCCACTTGTATTCTTTCTTTCCCTGTCCTCTGTCTGTTAGGAGTTTGTGCCGCTATGCTGCCACAGTTTGTGTGTGGTCCTTTGACTGCATGGCTACGTCTGATTTGTGAAACGGAGCCATGTGATTATTATGGCTACGTCAGATTGGTGAAACAGTCATGCAGTAGATCCACTGGCGGCATCTCTCTGGCAAAAATATAGCGTATCTAATGGAAAAAAAGTAACGATTCGAGTGTTGCCCAACTCATTACTACCCACCTCTGACCTGCTCCAATCTGGTACATTCATTCCTGTAATGTTTTTCTTTAAAAACTTCCTAGACACTTGCTCATTTTGAGCAAGAGCACAACAACATTCAAATAGTGAAGACTCTAAATTCTCTTTTTTGCTAAGAAATCAATGATATTCCATCAGTTTCAGGAACTATTAAAAGAATGCTTAACCCAAAAATTATATTTTTTATTTCTTACTTACACCACTACAACAAAGCAAATGTAGTAATTAACATATAAAAATATCATTTTTGTGTGGAGTATTTAATTATGGAAGTATTCAGTGATTTGAAAATTATATAGAAACTAGTTTGGCTTGGATGAAAAAGGCTATCATGAAACAAATGTATCTCACCAGTTAACATTTATTCTTGCATGCTCAAGGAGGTTAGTGAGTACATACAGTATAGAAACCCTTTCTGAATTTTTATAAATCATTGCACATTGAGAATTTCCTACAGATTGAAATACAGTGATCCCTCGCTATATCGTGCTTCGACTTAAACGGCTTCACTCCATCACGGATTTTAAATGTAAGCATATCTAAATAAATATCACGGATTTTTCGCTGGTTCGTGGATTTCTGCGGACAATGGGACTTTTAATTTATAGTACAAGCTTCCTCAGTTTGTTTGCCCAGTTGATTTCATACAAGGGACGCTATTGGCAGATGACTTAGAAGCTACCCAATCAGAGCATGTATTACGTATTAACTATAACTCCTCAGTGATATATGATATGCTTCCCGCGCGGTGCTTGATTGTTTGCTTTTCTCTGTCTCCCTCACTCTCTCTGCCTGACGGAGGGGGTGTGAGCAGAGGGGCTGTTTGTACAGAGGCTGGTTTGCCTAGAGGATACGGACACTCCTCTAAAAAATGCCGCTTTATCGCGGTGCTTCGGCATACTTAAAAGCCTAAAAGCACGTATTGATTTTTTGATTGTTTTCTTTTCTCTCGCTCTCTCTCTCTCTCACATTCTCTGCTCCTGACACGCATTCTTTGAAGAGGAAGATATGTTTGCATTCTTTTAATTGTGAGAAAGAACTGTCATCTCTGTCTTTTCATGAAACACAGTTTAAACTTTTGACTAAAGGGTGTTATTTCATGTCTAGAGGGCTCTAATAATGTTAACAGTGTGGGTGAGTTTATAAGGGCTTAAAATATATAAAAATAACCATACAAACATATGGTTTCTACTTCGCGAATTTTCACCTATCGCGGGGGGTTCTGGAACGCAACCCCCGCGATCAAGGAGGGATTACTGTATAGCAAAAGTTGTCAACATGGCTTTAAACAGGGGCGATAGAGGAGAATCTAATACACTGGAATTCTAACACAAAACAACAAAATGCTTTTCTTAATATGCTGTATGATATACTTAAGATCAAAGTAAAGGAATTGGGAGTGCAGTCTGTAGATGGTTGGAGTGGGTGCTATGGCCAACAATCTAAATCACTGTATAATTAAAGATTCTGACATTTTCATTAGATACCAATTTAATGTATCTGTATGTACTTTTCAGACCAAA
This sequence comes from Polypterus senegalus, assembly GCF_016835505.1. Classification (NCBI taxonomy): domain Eukaryota; kingdom Metazoa; phylum Chordata; class Cladistia; order Polypteriformes; family Polypteridae; genus Polypterus; species Polypterus senegalus. The sequence goes on along the minus strand of NC_053159.1, from coordinate 126,575,961 downwards.
TCATTTATTTTTTATTATTAAATAGCACATGAACTGATGATTAAGTGTTCACAAAAGTAAGTACCTCATTATCCACTGAAATGCTGGTAAATTTTCTATTACTTAAATGGATTCCATACCAGGTATTCCCCTCTCTAGCTAAACACTAGAATCACTGAAGCCTACTGTTGTAATGTGAAATTTTGCATATACATTGTTAAATATTTTGTATGTCTTTATTTGTAACTTAGACAAAGCAATGTAATATTAGTGTTACATTAGTGAGAAGCATTCATATTTACCCCCCGAGGACTAGAAAGAAAGTGAATTTTATGACAGGGTTGGGGGAAGTGCCTTCAACAAGTTTTGTAAATAAATGTTTCTCTGAAGTCCTTCAACCTCCACAGGAAAGCCAGGCTGCCTAACTGCCAAGCTTTACCTTAACATATGGTTTTGGGGGCAGGTGTGAGGGTATTCTGTTCCCCCATTGGTCTGAAATATGGCTGTTTGGAACTGTCATGTATTAAAAGCCTTTAAGTACCACAACACCCTATTGGCTCTAGGGGTTGGACAGAAAACCTATAAATTTGCTTGCTTTACCTCACCCTCTGTCTCTCTTACCAAACTGATGAATAGTGCTGGGCAGTATACCGGTTCATACAGAAAACCGATTTTTATTTTTGTTATGAAATGGATTATTCTTATACCGCAACACCAGTTTAAATTACCTAAACAACGTTCAGAATGTGGCGCAGCGGATAATGTTTAAGGGGGGACCTTTTTCACTGCTACACTGCTACAGACGCATGCAACAGAGTACATGCATTAGTGGAGGTATTGCGCAGGGGCCCTTTTTCACTGCTACATTGCTAAACACGTAATGCAACGGAGTACATGCGGTAGGGCTATGCGATATGACCAAAATCTTATATCCCGATATTTCATTTCATATCCCGATATCACGATATAGTACATTTTCTTTGTATTCAGTGAATAGTTTATATAATCACCACTCCTTTTTTTTCATTTAAATTAAAAAAATTAAAAATGAGAAGTACTCAACTTTTAATTATTTCTGTTCTTTTATTTAGAACATTTGAGCAAATGTTTGACTTAGAATGTAAACATAAAATGTTAATGTATCAAATATAAAACACTTTTCAAAAACAAATTACTAAAGGCCCAATATAAAATACTGCTATATAAAATGCCTGACATAAACAAAATATGAACTGTAGCAGCAATAACTCTCACAACATATATTAAATATAAAAGGATCAAAGCACTAACAACTAAACTATATAAGGCCAATAAACCCTTTAAACAAAATAAATACAAGTCTAACATTAATTGTCAAAACCAAATGTAAACATTGTACTTCAAACTGTAGCAGCAATAAGGCTTACGACAAAAATATATTAAATATATAATATTAAATATAATATTTTTTAGGCTACATTCTAGTAAAATGTTAATTTGCACATCGTAGTGTGGCAAATCTCCGTTAATGAGTTACAGCTGATCGCCCCGTGCGTGGGACTGGACGGCGCTAGCGTGTTGATGCCGTCCAGCCCCGAGCACGGGGCGATCCGCGGTGTGTTAATGCAGTTGTGGCGTAAACGTAATTTTAACAAGATTAACGCTGACAGCAAACGCTGCAGGGAAAATTATGCCTTAAGCAAATTGTTTTGGTAGCAATTAATCTTCCAAGCTTTTAACATGCTCGTTTAAATAGTACCTTTACAACTGTAATATCCTACGTGGCCTGCCTCTCAGTTGTAAACTCTCTGCATGCTCGCTCACGTGCTTTTTGCGGAGGTGTAGAAGAAGTTTGTCGTGTTGGAGTCTGTGGTAGCGATCGGTTTGCAGCATAATTTGCACAGTACCTTTTTCTGGTCCGTGTCAGACTTTCCAAATCCAAACCATCTCCATACTACAGAGGTAGCCCCTCGTTTAGGAACAAGGTCCTTCTGTGTGGAGCTACCTGGTGTTGCCTCGTCTTCATCAGCCATGCTAGTGTGTCTGCATCCACGTGGTGGCCATCAAAACAATGAAAAAAATATTGCCGTAAACAGTTTATTTTGTGACACCACGAAACAAACGATAGCGTAATGTGCAGCGATAGACGTTTTCATATTGTCATCCGATATATATCGTTATATCGAACAGCCCTAACATGCGGTAGTGGAGGTATTGCGCGGTGAAAATGGACAGAGAACATTCCGAAACTGAACCTGTAGCAGACAATAAAGTTGAACATGATGACACAGAAGAAAAAGGAGTGACGTCCGTTGCCTGGAGATACTTTGGTTTTAAAGGTTGTAAATACTGTTTCTATACTACTGGATAATACTGCAAGCCAAGTTGTACTTGTTTTATTTTTTTTTCAATACTGTGTAATGTACCTGGCTAATAGTGTGACGACATGTTGACTTTATTCTCGACATTTCCACTTTAATCTTGACGATTACGATAAGAATAAAGTCAACAAGTTGACTTTATTCTCAACATTTCTACTTTATTCTTGCCGTTTATGTCTATGTCTTAGTGTAGAGGAAGTCAGTTTAAGAAGTGCGTAGTGATTAATGTGCTACATTAATTTATGACGGTATTTGAGAAAATCTAGCAAATTAAACATTGATTTTAGGATGAAGTTTAGTTTACAACATTCTACTTTAATTATAAAATAAACTATGAAAATAAAGTGGAAATATCAACTTTAATCTCAATATAAACGGCGAGAATAAAGTGGAAATGTCGACTTTAATCTCGACGCTTAAAGTGGAAATGTTGAGAATAATCTGTAGGGCTATACCACAAATAGCATTATAAATGCAAGTTGTAGTTTTATTATCTATACTAATAAAAGGCAAAGCCCTCACTGACTGACTGACTGACTCACTCACTCACTCACTGACTGACCAACTCACTCATCACTAATTCTCCAACTTCCGGTGTAGGTAGAAGGCTGAAATTTGGCAGGCTCATTCCTTACAGTTTACTTACAAAAGTTGGGCAGGTTTCATTTCGAAATTCTACGCGTAATGGTCATAACTGGAACCTATTGTTTCATCCATATACTGTAATAGACTGCAGCTCGATGGCCGTGGGAGGCGGAGTTGCAGCTCGCGTCATTACGCTTCCCCGTAATTGAGTGCCTGCCCATATAAGGTAAATATTCGTGGGTGAAGGACTGTGCTTAGCATATTCATAAGTAAAAATATCTGAATCACAAACTGATGTTAATTATATTTTGTCCATGAATACTTAAATACTTAAATAATTCCAAATAGTCTGTCCGCTTCCTTTCATAGCTTTTCTGATGGTTGTGCTGCTTCCAGGCATGTATTTTCGTATTAAAGCATTTAACCAATCACATTTCAGCCATCATTTGTTGCCTGGCAGAGAGGACTTCACAATCTGTTGTGCGGGCACTCTAACACAGAATAAATGTCGATTAACCTGTTGCTTCAACCAATCAGATTTTGAGTTGGTGTCAGTACGGCCCTCTAGCAGGCGTGCGGCGACGTCACCATATTCAGACCTATTGATTGGATACAAGCCGCAGGTTCGATTTTCAGCATTAGCTTCGATGGTGATAGAAAGGGACTTTTTGATGGAACTGAGGCGCACGGATAATCCGTATGACAGAGTGATTGAACTGTTTTTGAGGAAAGAGAGGAGGATGGATTTTGTTTACAAATAATCAGAATTTTTGGTGAGTAAAATGTTGCGATTTTCCTAAATAATATTGCAAGTTTATGAGTTATTATTGATGTTTTTTATATGTGTCGCAGCTGTGGCTGCAGTAGAAAGGAACTTGCTAGCCCCTGGTTTGTCTATTCAATAAAGGCGTTTATTGTGGCTACAGGAGTTATCTATCTGCGATGCAGCGGCTCTTTATACTGTATTTCTGCATATTAAGATGGTTTTTATAACCATAAATTAGTTTTTGAGGGGCGGGTTGATTCAGACAGAGCAGTACTGAAGGCCAAGGTGTGAGATGCACAGTCCGCCAATGGACCAGATGATAAGTAAATTTAATGAACATTACAACCCGAAGATAAACAAAACTGAAGAGAGGTCCATGATTAAATGAACGGTAAAAAAGTAAGAGCGAAGCCACGGTGACTTATTGAGGCAGGCAGGCCAGAGCACAATAACACGGGGCTCGATGTACTGCGTGTTAGGTCGATCTAAAATGTGTGCTCAGATTCGAAAAAATATATCTTTTCAAGTTCTATTTGGATATAAGTAGGTTCTATTTAGTCAACAGAAATATCTTTGGTAGGAATGTAAGTTGAATTTAGTCCTTACATTTCTATGGTGAAGAAAAATTTATGCAATGATGACTAAATTTAACTTACATTCCTACCAAAGATATTTCTGTCGACTAAATAAAAATTACTTATATTTAAAATTTAAACAGAACTTGAACAGATACGATAGTTCATAATGCCCACGCAGCACTACGTGCACGTAAGAGCGGAAGTCATCCGTTTTAATAAGCAGCGTATTGCACTGATACGAAATAGCCTGCCCATTTAATTGTATTAGTCATTTATAACTGATGGGCAAAAAGTATAATTTGTAAAGCTTCTGCAAATCCGATTACAAAGTATAAGCAACACTGTGACTGAATTTCATGAATATATGAACAGATTTTAACACTGCACACATAAAATTTAATAACTGTTATGCTAATTGACAAATACATAGCACATCGCCTACAAGACAGTGACATATTATCATTCCATCTAGGAGAAAAGCACTCAACAAATGTGTGAGTCTCCAATTCCTCTTCGACAGATGGCCGTTTCTCACTGAGCCAACTATGAAATCAGTTAAAGACCAAGAGCTACAGGCTTCTTCTGTTAATAATTTACACTACTATTTCTTATTAATGACTCCTCCTCATTCAAAATGTATTTTACTAAATATACATCTCTGTGATGCGTACTCTCCATCTGTTTACATTTTCAACAATTGAATAGTTCCTATGGACCTAAAACTAATATTCTACCAACATTATTTAATTTGCATATACGTAAACGTTCTAACACAACATTATTTAATTTGTATATATGTAAACATTCTAACACACATATATTGAGGAGACGCATTTAAATTCAAACAATTAATGAAGTTGTGGAAAAGTTTACCTCTAAATAATTAGTAGAACTGGTATCATATGCACTGTTGCCAGTTAAGAAGCCTGATTTTCTGTGTTGAGTCTGAATTGTACTACAGAACTGAATTCCATTTGGCTAATGCACATTTTATGGAGTGTATGTCTAAACAGTTTTTAGAATAGAGGTATTTAAACCCAACAGTGGAATATAGTTATAAAGATTGAACCATGGAAATAAGTTGCCCATTCATTGTCTCTATCATCTAAAGATATTTTAGCCAAACCCCCAGCTGTGTTAAATTGGATTCCAAGCACAAATATAGTAAGTCATCTACAGAGTGACTGCACCCTTGTGGACCAATATTGCAGAACACCATAAACAAATCCTAAAATTGGGCACTATGTGCATAAACTGAATAATATCAGCTAAGCAAAGGGATCTGAAACAACCATTAATTATCCTCTGAATAAAAGACTAGTTGTCCTTAAAATTGGTAGCAAATGCAGACCTCCATGCAATGAGATGAACAGCTTTTATAATAGATATCAGAAAACTATTAGCACTTGGTGCCTTACATAAAAGTGAATGATCTGGGTTACAATGAAGTACTTACTTGGACAGTGATACTCCCCCCACTTTTCCAATGAGCTCTTCATGGTGAAGTACTGCGTCATTCCAGGGAACGTTAAGGAATTTCAGCAGGGTCCTCATCCACTTCTCGGGATGCAGGACAAGCTGTTCATAATGAATTGGCATACATTTGTCTGCAGCTTCCACACACTGAGTATACATAGTCTCAATGGCCCGATTCCACTTGGTCAAACAGTCCCGGTAGCTATTTAGGTCAAAACCTGCAATGGTGACCTTGCGAGAGATCATGGAATGTACAGAAGCCCGGCCATCCCGGATCATCAGAATAAATTTAGCATGAGGAAAGATTTTAGCTAAGTAAGTCAAAGACTTAAGGGCAAAAGGATCTTTGTTGCAAAGGTATGTGGCAGGTTCCCCATGTTTCACAATTATTTCTAACAGGAATGCCTGCATAGCCGAGTCCAGCACTTCATCTGTTACACCTGCCTCATCCAGGCGCATTTTCTCTCTTCCAGATTTGCTCCACATCTGTTTCATGGCCAAAATACGAGGGATTACTCTGGTCTCCTCTCCACATCTAACATCTGGATGGGCATCCAACATGGCCCTCATTAAAGTGGTGCCACTCCTAGGAACACCACCAATGAATATCAGGGGCATGTCTTTGTTGTACAACAACGTACTGGAATTTTGGTTAAGGTCAGTTCTTAAAGTGGCCCTAGTACCACCTGCCATCGGCTGTTGACTGCGTTCTTCTATTCGATGGTGGCACTCCATGGCATGGTGCCCAAGGTAAAAAACAGTAATTGAGCTGATGACCAGACATGCCACAAGCAGATTTTGCTTTAGTTTTCCTACCATTTTGGCAGAAAAAAACAAATAATGTGGAAAAAATTAATGAAGACTAATAGGGCACCTCCAGTTTTGACCAGATGGTCAAACCTTGTAGGGCTCGCCATCAGAGACCCATCGTGAAAACCCAGCTGCCAAGAGCAAATGTTGCAGTGTATCTAGTTCCATGAGGCCTGAAAAACATAACACAGAACAATATTTAGAAACAAGTATTTTCACAGAAAAAGGATAATTTAAAAATTCTTTGACAGGTTAAGGCTTATGGAGGATGGGGCTCTGTAACCCCCACAAGAGACAGTAAAATGCAGATATAGTAGTACCTCATACAACAATTGAACAATTTTAACTTCGAACATTCCAGAGTTTGAATGCTAAATTCGAGAGAAATTTGATTAGGAGTTCAAATGATGCTTCTATGTTCGAACTGCATGCACAGTGAAAAAATGCAGCAACATATGGCAGTTATGCACTCCATGGCGTAAATGCCCTCTGTTGTGTGCCCAAGTCATCTCTCGCTCTCACTGTGACAGCATCTCTTGTGTTATGTGTTTTAAGTGCTTTTTTGCTTTATTTTTGCAGTGTTTGCTTGTATATGTAATCCCTACCTATTAACCATCGCATCCAAGAAGAGTGTGGAAGCAACAAAGCCTAAGAGGAAGGTTGTAGTATTATGCACTGAGGTGAAAAAGGAACTTATCGCAAAGCATGAGGTATTTTATTATACAGTATTTGCATATTTTATTTATTGTTTTCATTTTTTAATTTATTATTTAGGGCGCAGACCCCTGTGACCATGTAGTTAGGATATAGCGGGTTGGATAATGGATGGATTGATGGATTATTTAGGGCATTTAATTATGTTATTTTTACCTTAAATTATGTGTATTTGTTTAAATTTATCAAAATAGGTATTGTTCAGGACCTGGGAATGGATTCATTCACTTTCTGTTATTTCTAATAGGGAAAATTAATTTGGACTTCAAATAACTTAGAGTTCAAACAGCCTCCTTAAATGAATCAAATCTGAAGTACAAGGCACCACTGTAGTTGACATTTAACCCTCTTTCATCTCTAATAATGCGCATGAGCCAGAAGAAGCACTTGTGGACTTTTGTGATAGATGTTTTCTGAAGTGATACCTCAATCAGAAATTATAAATACAGTACTCTATTTCTGTGTGTAGGACACTGAGCAAATATGATCAGATAATTCAATTCAAAGAAATTTGCTTCTTCTTTTACTAATGCACTGATATTTTTTAAACTGTACATTTACTCTCTATTTTCTTTAAAGAACAAAAACCATTTTAGGTGCATTCTCTAATAGGTTTTGCATTGGGGTGACAAGGAGAAAAATATCCATACAAATTTATAAAGCAAACTCAAATTTTAAAATAATTTTAAGTCAAAACAAATGAGCCAGGGAGGTGATTTGAGTCTTTAAAAGTGTATAGCAAATTTAATAAATAAGAAAAAGTATGCATTATAAAGTGCAGAAAAAGACATATAGAAAAGATGGATAGATAGATAGATAGATAGATAGATAGATAGATAGATAGATAGATAGATAGATAGATAGATAGATAGATAGATAGATAGATAGATAGATAGATAGATAGATAGATACTTTATTAATCCCAAGGGGAAATTCACATACTCCAGCAGCAGCATACTGATAAAGAACAATATTAAATTAAAGAGTGATAACAATGAAGGTATAACAGACAGACAATAACTTTGTACAATGTTAACATTTATCCCCCGGGTGGAATTGAAGAGTCGCATAGTGTGGGGGAGAAACGATCTCCTCAGTCTGTCAGTGGAGCAGGACAGTGACAGCAGTCTGTCACTGAAGCTACTCCTCTGTCTGGAGATGATACTGTTCAGTGGATGCAGTGGATTCTCCATTATTGACAGGAGCCTGCTCAGCGCCCGTCACTCTGCCACAGATGTCAAACTGTCCAGCTCCATGCCTACAATAGAGCCTGCCTTCCTCACCAGTTTGTCAAGGTGTGAGTCGTCATCCTTCTTTATGCTGCCTCCCCAGCACACCACCACATAGAAGAGGGTGCTCGCCACAACCATCTGATAGAACATCAGCAGCATCTTATTGCAGATGTTGAAGGAGGCCAGCCTTCTAAGGAAGTATAGTCGACTCTGTCCTTTCTTAGACAGAGCATCAGTATTGGCAGTCCAGTCCAATTTATCATCCAGCTGCACTCCCAGGTATTTATAGGTCTGCAATCTCTGCACACAGTCACTTCTGATGACCACGGGGTCCATGAGGGGCCTGGTCCTCCTAAAATCCACCACCAGCTCCTTGGTTTTGCTGGTGTTCAGTTGTAAGTGGTTTGAGTCGCACCATTTAACAAAGTCCTTGATTAGGTTCCTATACTTCTCCTCCTGCCCACTCCTGATGCAGCCCACAATAGCAGTGTCGTCAGCAAACTTTTGCATTTAGCAGGACTCCAAGTTGTATTGGAAGTTCGATGTATATAGGCTGAACAGGAACGGAGAAAGTACAGTCCCCTGCGGCGCTCCTGTGTTGCTGACAACAATGTCAGACCTGCAGTTACCGAGACACACATACTGAGGTCTGTCTTCAAGATAGTCCACGATCCATGCTACCAGGTATGAATCTACTCCCATCTATGTCAGCTTGTCCCTAAGAAGCAGAGGCTGGATGGTGTTGAAGGCGCTAGAGAAGTCCAGAAACATAATTAATTTGATGTGTTTATAAGTAATAGTGTCACTAAGGCTATGTTCTCACTGCAGCTCAAATCTAATTTTTTCTCTTGTAGGTGACACAGATCTGTGCCTGTATTTATTAAGCTACTCAGAGAAGGAAAACAGTCCTAAATGGCTCAAAAATCTCAAGAGAGATCAATTTTTGTCCTACTCTTAAGAGTAGGAGTAAAAGTATTCAAATAATTTTCCGAATACAGAATTCTACTCCTAACTTCACCAGGATTTAGATGAGCTTGTGAGCTGCCATGAGCTGGCAAAAGATGGCGTTTAGTCAGAGATCACACTTCCCAGGAAAGTCTCAATGTTTTTGAAATGCTGGACAACACTGAACTTGTAAAAAGGTATCAATCTGACAGAGATGGAATAATCTTTGTAACAAATCCTATACATTATGTGATCGATCCATCTATGTGGATAAGCCATATGCTGTCATCCAAAATTAAAGTGGTGGCACTCTTATGTTTTTTGGCCACAGAAAAACTGCAACTTTGTAATGGCATTAATTTGGGTATGCTACAACCAACTATTTCTTGAATTTTGCACCAAACTTTGAACACCCTTATAATGCATGAGGTAATATGAAGATATTTCCCCACAGCTCCACGTGATGTAATGTCAAAGCAATGCTTCCTTCATGCAAAATAACACAGACATAAAGATCATTACCCCAAGTGTGGATGAGTATACATGTTAGAATTGCAAGCAATATCACAGTATCAAAACACAAGTGGTCATGGATGCAAACTGTACTGTAATAGCCAGCATATTACCATGAAGAAAGGTGAGGCCGGATGGATGATTGACAACAAAATGTCACACAGATATGCTAAGTTCTGCATTTTACTAAACCTGGAACATTCAGGCTACACTTTCCAAGCCCGGTAAAGTTCAAGTTAGAGGCAGAAGATTGAGGTGGGGTGGTAATTATAAAATGCCAGGAGTAGCTATGTATTTCTAAAAATTTATATAAAACACCTTTAGATACAATTTCGATGGCAAAGTGCATGTATACCATGTTTGTGAAGAAACAAGTTCTCCTTGAAAAAGATAAAATTTATCCATTAATGTGTTAAGTCCTAAATCTTATCCTGTCAGTTATATACAAATGTGGCCATGAGTGAAAACTGGATGCTGGTAGTGCCATTCATCTCTCTCCTGCATTCTGCTAGAAAAGATGAAGAATAAATACTCTATCTGTACACAAAGCCATATTTTACAAAATTTGGTACATGGAACTGATTACAATGTAAAAAAAATCTATAAGCTAACAAATCTTCAGTATGCATATACATTATGCAATACACACATATGCATTATCATGCATTGTTCCTACAATAAAAGAATGCTATTGACCTTTTGTTCTGCTGGTTAATTTGCTTCTTGGTTTGTATAGGGACTGTTAACATGAAAACTAAAAGTCAAGTTGGGGTGGGTGCTAAGGATAAATCTCTTTCATTTATGGTATTTCGCATTATTTTAGCTATTGAAGATATACTTGCTTAAAATGTCAATATGTGTACTGTCATTGATTGTGTGTCATCTTGGCTGGAATCACAGGTAGTAATCCCAAATCCAACTAGAAGGGCATGAAGAAAGATGACTATACAGGATGGAACTATTTCCCGAGACGGGGTTCAATATTCTTCCTCACAATAAGAAGACTTGTATGGAAGGACAAAATAATGAATGGGCAGGCATCCTTTTCGGGTTGCATAATGCCCCTTGTCTGGCTGGGTTGTCATATTGAAAGAGATTCAACACCAATTCGGGGTTGTATCTTGACCTGAATGGGTGCTGCTCCCTGCCTCAAAAGGAAGCAAGATTAGTGAATGGACAGAGGTAGGCTGCCTCACAAAGACATTTGTTACCCCCATACTCTAAGTGCAGTGCTCCTCTGGTGTGATTGCACTTTGGATACCCACAAGGCTGTGTTCAACCTATAGTTCTAGAAATGAGCCCTGTTGGGTTCTTCAGGCTCCACAAGACAGCACAGTCAGTTGAGGACTCCCTTACTTTATGGCAGTTTGGCTTGAGTCGTATGTGATTCCTGATTGCAATGTTCTGAAGTACTCCCGGGTCCAACATAAAAGCAGCTACTTCGACTTACTCAGGAGAGTCTGAATCAGAAAGGAAGAAGGACAGTGCTTGTCTGGGAAGGAGAGGAGGTTTGAAAGAAGGAGAAGGAGAAAAAATGAGAATGTGTGTCTGTGTGAAACTGAGACTTGTAAGAAGGTATCTCTCTATTATGAAAAAAAATCTTGGGGAGGCAGACTAGGGAGACGAGACGTGATCTTCTCAGAAGACAATCTGAAGCCCCGCAAGAGACACTTTAACTTGCTCCCAGCTCTTAAAACATCGACAAGCGACAAGCAAAACACGCAGATCGCCAGCAGCAGAAAGCCAGCAGATGATCCGACTGCTTCTCCTTAGCGTACGTTTAGCCACAATCTCTTTAAATTGTATATCCGGTAAACCAAACAGGGGGGTGGGTGAGCAAAGTTAGCAAGGGGCAGAGCCCCCTAGTTTTGTTAAATAAACAAGCCCTTTGATCCCATGACTGTCTTTGGTTCAGTTGGGTCTGAGGTTTGTGACTCTGATTCACCTCTTACATACAGTACATGCTATATACAGGATCCAGGAGATAGTTAACTCTGTCAGTGATGTTATAACAGATGGGCACCTGTGAGTTGGAAAGCATGGTTCAGCTCATTATATCACTCATTTTGCTACTCTGTGGTACTGCAGGGTGAACTGATCTGTAACATATGCGGTGCCAACCAATTGCAAGACAAAGGCTTTATTTATTCCATCTTGCATTTTGGAGTTACACCAAACTACATCTAAAAAGTAGGCTATAATACTGCTATTTTTAACTATAATTAAATCAAATATGTTGTCTGCCACAACATTTTAAACATATTATATTATGGCTGGAACATATTTCTGTGTTAGATATTGTTTATGAAAAATTTTCTGAAAAAACACTCTTGGAGAACTAATAAACTGCTGGTCACTAGGCTCCATAAGAAGTAAATTATCAGTATTATTCAAACTAGGCATGCATGTAATATATGGATGAGTTATTGAAGGAGCTAGCCACTCATGTCTCCCAAATCATCATCATTCTCCTCTCTGGCAATTTTCTTTTATATCTGATTGTTTGTAGGGAAAATATACTATAAATGCAAATATTTGTCTTTTGTGATTTTTAACAGAGACCTTTAGTATCTTGGCTTCAACATGCTAAAGTTCACCACAGCCACAAAGAAATTCCATTTCTGAACACTGCTCAATAAAGAAAATCTGAGCACTGATGAGATTTCTTCAAAAATCTTTAAATCTCTTGCTTTGAATGTGTAGTGTATTTTCAATTTGGATATCTGTTTTAAGTCCATTGACATTGATGCAAGCTTAGAAAATCCAGTAGACAAACCATGTCACATAAGAGATTAGAATAAAACAATCAAAAGTCTCCTCTGTGTAAATGCTATAGATAACGATGCAGCTGAATAAACACATATTCAGAGATTATTCCTTCTTTGTCTATGATTAACGTTTCAGAAAAGATCACCAGCAAATAAACAAACCAAGTCATCTAAATAAAAATGTAGTCTGCTGTACTCCACTGCCTCAAAAGGCCACTTTCTTCATTTTGTTGTAGTATTTCATTTTCTATCTTGGTACTTGACTTTAAAAATGTAAATATATTCTTCACCTTATATATCTGCTCTCATTTCACTTGGTCTGAACATGTTGCTTGTAGAGTTGCTCTCCCCTTAATTCTACACATCAGCAGTGCTGATTAGTGTGAAAGACATACACCTGGGATACATTTAACATAGTAGTCTTCCTTTTAGCTCTAGTTTCTTGTCTTCTTCTCCAAGTGTTATAGTTCTGGCAAGAATTGAAATGGTTCACCATAAAAATGGCAGAGGTGAGAGTCATTTTCTTCCACAGTTTCCTTCTTTATCTAGCATGGCCTGTCAATTATTTGATGAACTGGGAAATATTTACTCTTTTTTGTTATGTTACAAGCTGGTATTTGAGTTTGGAGTGTGAACATTTCCTCTTCATAAAGTGTGTATATTTAAACTGAATGGTCTTTTGAAAGAACAATTGGAAGGCATTTGCTATTTTCTCTAGAGCTAAGACATACAATTCTTGGAGGCAGTATCAAACTGCCAGTCAACTCGATGCTCAACACATCCTTATTTCTAATAAAAATCATAATCATTATTAATCCCTAGGCTCCAGCTCCCACAACCTAAATTTTAAAAAGTGGGTACAAACAAGGATAGACAAATTAATACTTTTTGCCATGTCAGTTACAATCAGTGCCCAAAGTGAACTTATTAAAATTTCAGGATGGCGTGTAAACACTAGCAGGGTACACATATCTGAGGAGTTCACGGATTTAGAAGTTACAAAATCAATATACAGAGATTAGAACAATCTAAAATATATATCAGTAAAAGAAAATTCAGGATGTCATCAAAAATAATCTACTGCAAGATGATGAAATGTGAAAAGCTGCCATGAAAACACACCTGAGCCACACCCCAGCAGCACATATACTGTCAAATTCATTACTCTTCTGAGAGTGACTATGACTTTAGCAAAAAAAAGAAGGAAAAAATCTTGAGTTTCTCATAGTAGCCTGGCTAAAGAAATAATCAATGAAGAAACAACACATAAAGACAACACAAGCAGAACTGCTTGTTTGATGATTATTTACTGCATAATGTTAAGTGCTTTCTGGCAGCAAATGGTGTTGATTGATGTCCAGTAGCTTTTGTGTTTTAACAAGAGACACAGACCAGACAAAGTAGTAATAAGTCTGTGTGTCTGCCTGGTGTACCCTATAAATCTGAAAGGTTATACAGATTCCTTAAAATCAACATGCATTTGTCAGACATATGTAGAAAAAAAGATAGACTATGCTATTGCATGCTTTTCAAAAAAACATATGCTGTATATTAGTGATGGGAGGGCCAATCACATCTGGCCAGTTTGTTTAGATAACAATTGGCTAATTAAAAATTATTATTTAACTCTTTTTAAAAAGTTCAATACTTGTCAGTTTATTCCAAATCCCTAAAATCTGTTTTCATTCTACTTAACTTTATGACTACAGACATGGTGACTATTAGCAACTAAATCAGAAATTAAACCTTTCTAATAAATTAACCATTCTGTATTTTGCTGACCTACAGGGCTTGTCACTGAAGAAAAAACATTACATAAATATTAATTACATATGAATGATTTTTATCATACACAGAAAGAGGTCTTCGTTATGAAATCACCTGTATGAAAACACTTAAAAACACACCTTTTATTTTTGGTAAATTCCAGGCATAAGTTGCATTTGTTTATAACCATGCTCAAACACCATTAGAATTTCTGAGCAAAATCTTTACCTTTCCACTTTTACATTTATTTTATCATGAAAAAGTGTTCACGAAAGGCATTTCAAACTCTAAGGTACTTTTAATATTGGTGGACAAGTTAATACTGGAAATGCCTAAATTATTAACCTTGATAGACATGTATCTCCTGCAATACTAACCTATTAAACATTTACTCATCACAGAGACATTGCACTCAACCCAACGCACTTTATGCTCAATAGTGCTTTATTCTCACAGTGTGTGACTGCAACACATTATCATGGCCAGGGCTGGCTACCTCAGCTTCAGTACCTTAAGTGGGGCTAGACACCACTCAGCTCACAAGCTCTACTCCTGCTGGGATTCACGGACATCTCAGGCCATCTCTAGATCACTTCCTTTGAAAGGGCTACACTTCTGAATGCCTTACAAAGGCCAAAAGCAACCTCAAAGACTATTCTTGCCATGATTTTCAGTTTTGGCCCTCCATATTCAGATAACTACCTTTGAATGGGCTGCACAAATATTTTAACAGAAGCCAAATGCCTTTATGGAAAGTTCCATTACCGAGTTATGGGAATGGCTGTCCTTACTCAAATTTCTACCCCTGAAAGACTGTAACTTAAATGAACACAGTTTGTTATATTAATACTAATCAGCCAATGCTAAATGTTAGTAAATAACACAACAGCTTCAGCAAAGTAATACTAAAACTTTATTTCAATCATTACTTATGTAATGCTTGGGAGTGAAGGGATGTCTTAGATGTCAAATATGACCGCATTATTGTTCTCTGTCTGGCTGTGAGAATGTCCCTCCAAACATGCTTTTTAAAATCCTGTCTTTTATAGGGTGCTTTTGATAGCTGTTCTATGATCTTGTCGAAAATTAGACAACTGATAAGTTCCCATGATCTTGTTGCTTTTTAGCAAGGTTTCTTTAAGCTACTTAAGGAATATTTTGACTTCAAACGTTCCTATCTACAAGAAACATCTTCTTACAAGTATACATACCCTCATTAGTTTATCTGAGATAAACATATATATGTTAATAAATAATACATTTTCTTGCATTTTCTTTTACAATTTCATATCTCCCAGAACCCCTCCTTGAACCGTCACCTTATCGTGGTGGAGGGGTTTGCGTGTCCCAATGATCCTAGGAGCTATGTTGTCCGGGGCTTTATGCCCCTGGTAGCCACCAAGGCAAACTGGTCCTGGGTGAGGGATGAGACAAAGAGCGGTTCAATAAACCTCCAATGAAAAATAAAAACTGCGGACAACGTTTTCCCTTGCCCGGACGCGGGTCACGGGCCCCCTCTGGAGCCAGGCCTGGAGGTGGGGCTCGATGGCGAGCGCCTGGTGGCCAGGCCTGCACCCATGGGGCTCGGCGGGCACAGCCGAAGAGGTAACGTGGGTCCTCCTCCCCATGGGCTCACCACCTATGGGAGGGGCCAAGGAGGTTGGGTGCAATGTGAGTTGGGTGGTGGCCGAAGGCGGGGACCTTGGCGGTCTGATCCTCGGCTACAGAAACTGGCTCTTGGGGCGTGGAATGTCACGTCTCTGAAGGGGAAGGAGCCTGAGCTAGTGCGCGAGGTCGAGAGGTTCCGGCTAGATATAGTCGGACTCACCTCGACGCACAGCTTGGACTCTGGAACCAATCTCCTTGAGAGGGGCTAGACTCTCTACCACTCTGGAGTTGCCCCCGGTGAGAGGCGCCGAGCAGGTGTGGGCATACTTATTGCCCCGACTCGGAGCCTGTACATTGGGGTTTACCCCGGTGGACGAGAGGGTGGCCTCCCTCCGCCGGGTGGGGAAGGGTCCTGACTGTTGTTTGTGCGTATGCGCCGAACAGCAGTTTGGAGTATCCACCCTTTTTGGAGTCTCTGGAGGGGTTGCTAGAGGGCATACCTTCTGGGGATTCCCTCGTTTTGCTGGGAGACTTCAATGCTCCGTGGGCAATGACAGTGAGACCTGGAAGGCGTGATTGGGAGGAATGGCCCCGATCTGAACCCAGCGGTGTTTTGTTATTGGACTTCTGTGCTCGTCACGGATTGTCCATAACGAACACCATGTTCAAGCATAAGGGTGTTCATATGTGCACTTGGCACCAGGACACCCTAGGCCTCAGGTCGATGATCGACTTTGTGGTTGTGTCGTCGGACTTGCGGCCATATGTCTTGGACACTCGGGTGAAGAGAGGCGAGCTGTCAACTGATCACCACCTGGTGGTGAGTTGGCTTCGATGGTGGGGAAGATGCGGTCAGACCTGGTAGGCCCAAGCGTGTTGTGAGGGTCTGCTGGGAGCGGCTGGCAGAGTCCCCTGTCAGAAGTAGCTTCAACTCCCACCTCCGGGAGAACTTCAACCACGTCCCGAGGGAGGTGGGGGACATTGAGTCCGAATGGGCCATGTTCCGTGCCTGAGCCTGGGGACTCTGAGGTGGGCTCTCCCATCTCTGGGACTGAAGTCACCGAGGTGGTCAAAAAACTCCTTGGTGGCAGGGCCCCGGGGGTGGATGAGATACGCCCGGAGTTCCTTAAGGCTCTGGATGTTGTAGGACTGTCTTGGTTGACACGTCTCTGCAACATCGCATGGACATCGGGACAGTGCCTCTGGATTGGCAGACCGGGGTGGTGGTCCCCTCTTTAAAAGGGGACGGAGGGTGTGTTCCAACTATAGAGGGATCACACTCCTCAGCCTCCCTGGAAAAGTCTATTCGGGGTTCTGGAGAGGAGGGTCCGTCCGATAGTGAACCTCGGATTCAGGAGGAACAGTGTGGTTTTCGTCCTGGTCGCGGAACAGTGGACCAGCTCTTCACCCTTAGCAGAGTTCTGGAGGGTGCATGGGAGTTTGCCCGACCGGTCTACATGTGTTTTGTGGACTTGGAAAAGGCATTCGACCGTGTCCCTCGGGAATCCTGTGGGGGTGCTCGGGAGTATGGGGTACCGGACCCCTGATAAGAGCTGCTCGGTCTCTGTACAACCGGTGTCAGAGCTTGGTCCGCATTGTCGGCAGTAAGTCGAGCCCGTTTCCAGTGAGAGTTGGACTCCGCCAGGGCTGCCCTTTGTCACCGATTCTGTTCATAACTTTTATGGACAGAATTTCTAGATGCAGCCAGGGTGTTGAAGGGGTCCGGTTTGGTGGACTCAGGATTGGGTCACTGCTTTTTGCAGATGATGTTGTCCTGTTTGCTTCATCAGGCCGTGATCTTCAGCTCTCTCTGGATCGGTTCGCAGCTGAGTGTGAAGCGGCTGGGATGAGAATCAGCACCTCCAAATCCGAGAGCATGGTCCTCAGCCGGAAAAGGGTGGAGTGCCCTCTCAGGGTTGGGGGAGAGATCCTGCCCCAAGTGGAGGAGTTCAAGTATCTCGGGGTCTTGTTCACGAGTGAGGGAAGAATGGAGCGTGAGATCGACAGGCGGATCGGTGCGGCATCCGCAGTGATGCGGGCTCTGCATCGGTCTGTCGTGGTGAAAAAGGAGCTGAGCCGTAAGGCAAAGCTCTCAATTTACCAGTCGATCTACCTTCCTACCCTCACCTATGGTCATGAGCTATGGGTAGTGACCGAAAGAACGAGATCGCGAATACAAGCGGCTGAAATGAGTTTCCTCCGCAGGGTGTCTGGGCTTTCCCTTAAAGATAGGGTGAGAAGCTCAGTCATCCGGGAGGGGCTCAGAGTAGAGCCGCTGCTCCTCCGCATCGAGAGGAGTCAGATGAGGTGGCTCGGGCATCTGATCAGGATGCCTCCTGGACGCCTCCCTGGTGAGGTGTTCCGGGCACGTCCAACCGGGAGGAGGCCCCGGGGAAGACCCAGGACACGCTGGAGGGACTATGTCTCCCGGCTGGCCTGGGAACGCCTTGGGATTCTCCCGGAAGAGCTGGAAGAAGTGGCCGGGGAAAGGGAAGTCTGGGCCTCTCTGCTTAAGCTGCTGCCCCCGCGACCCGACCTCGGATAAGCGGAAGAGAATGGATGGATGGATGGATATCTCCCAGAATCCAACTCTTTTAAAACACACTTGTCTGTCCTTTATTGTATCTCTCTTGAAAAATACATAAATCATCAGTCCCTGTGATCTAATGAGCTCAACTGCACCTGCCTGCTGTTATGATTATAGAGCATTTCTTTAAGAACTCTTGAGGACACAGATTACTCACCTAAAATGTACATCTACTACAAATAATCCTAGATAAAAACACTAAAATAAAAAACAAATCACAAGCGTTATTAAGCAAACTGTAAAAATTGTATCCTCATTACAACACTTGATTCCATTTGTGAAGAATCCAAATTCGAAGCACTCTCACATGAAAGAATCCCTAGACCAACTGTCAACGGACACATACTGTATCCACCTGGGCAATGCCAATCTCATGAATCAAGTGTATTATGTAGTACATATGTGGTGATGATATTACTTGGTTTGAAGGCTTTTTGGTGGCACTGGAAATTTTACATGACAGGAATATAGCAGATGTTTTTTTTGAAACAATGGCAAAAATGTGAGGAAAAGCAATGAAGAGCATGCTGGAGTGCAAATCAAAATAAAGAGACCAGAATGATTTTGCAATAGTGGCAAAGAACTGGCAATTCTTCTCCAAACTCATTATCAAGAACAAATTATAATAAAAAGTATGCACTAAAAGAAAGGGAAAATATGTACAGAATTTAATAATATGCACAGCAGAATACAGGCATATCTGTTTTGTTTCTTGCTCAGCACAAGTAACAAATTTGATTGTTTTAAGTAAATGGACATATCCCATTACCAATTGTGCTACATTTTTATTGACCTGTTTATATCTGTAATCCCTGAAAGTATTTACATCCTTATTAAACTGGATCAGTTTACAAGAATGGTGTGTAGGGTGAGGGGTTAAACTGATGGTTATATAATGAGTTTCAAGTTTTCCATTTCTGCCAAAGTAACATTTTTGTCTTTATATCACATGCATTATTCCAGGAGCCTACAATTGTCTCCTGAAGAGCTGCTATTATACTGAATGAATAAATCATCTGTTCAAGCTATTGTTTCTAGCAGGCCACAATACAAAGGGTAATATACTTGTGATACAAAAGAGTATTTGTTCAGACAAGCAAGAAATGGAGCATTATGTTCTGCTAAAAAAGAGATCTAGCTGCAATATCAAAATTTCCAAATTTACCAAATTTAAAGTATTTACCATAGCATTACAAATAGGAATTCAATAAGTTTATATATACAGGTACACTAAGGCACTCATTTACTTGTGTACACAATTTCTCTTCCACAGTAGATGTTCAGTGTTTTTTATTAAATACATAGTCAACAACAAGGCTTCACAAAGCACGGAACAAAGTTTAAAGATACATTTATTATAGTACCTTTCTAAAGTAAAAACAATCACAAGCAATTTTAAAAATGCAAAAACATAATATGTTCACACACAAAATGTTTTCTTACTGCTGTAGACTGATTTACTTGCTTGAGTTTACATAGTGCGTTTGGGTAAAGAAATGAATCAGCAATATCATGCCTTCAGCATGCAGTCTTTAGCTGCTGTGCTATAATATATAAATGAAAAAATAATCTGTCTACAAAGAGTATTCTGGTTGAAAAGGGACCTTTATCTTATTTCACATCTTTACTCTAGCCAAGACCCAAGACATACGGAGGAAAAATTAGCCCACTGCCATTTAATTTTAGTTATAATGCCAAGTGTAAACAGGTAAAATAATTACAAAGCAGGAATTTGATCTTGCTTTATTTCTTGAACTAAACTCAGTTTATATGTGTGAAAAAACTTGAATAAAGCTGGTATGATACTATTCAGCTTTTATTTACCATATTTAAATATACGACCTAACATCAAACATGGTGTCTACCCTCAGTTATATTTCTGTGCACACACCACAGAAAGCATAATGACGAGTATTGTTTGGCACTGTGAATTCAGCAACCACCTAGAGCTGATTGATGGTGCTGGCTCTTTAAACATGAAAGGTTTTGATTTGACAAGAAAATGTAATGTACTATATATAGTCAGTGCTGATCACATGTATGCTTATATGCATAGATTACAATGCAATTCTTATTGGCATGCTTGACCAACATGCCTCCATTCTCTGGCAGCGCTAATATCACTCCAAAGGTTATATAAAATACAACACAGAATATAACAGACCAAAAGCAGACTTGGCCCAAATGCCTCCTGATTCCATGGTTCATGCCCTATTCCCATTATTCTCAGCATCCAGTTTTTACTCTGGCTGTTGAGCATTCCACATTTTGTAGTGTTTTTTTAATTTCGCTTACATGAGATTTTTATTCAGTAAAGGGCTTAATATTCCCAGTTCAAGTACAAATGAGCTTGCATGTAAAATAGACAGGAAGATGGATGAATTTGTCAGAGAAAGTATAATTTCTGGATGTAATAAAACCAAGATATTTCTTCACAATTGTGGACAGCAGATATGAAGTGAACAAGTCCACAGTTAAATATATTTATTGGAAAGAGAAAAAAATTAATGAAATTCATGCTGGTACATCAAAAGCTGTGAAGATGGACTCATGAGTGCATGGTAAGGTTCAAATGAAATGAGCCTCAACATTTAGACTAACAACCTAGCAAAAACACAAACCAGTTGCAAAATAACATTAAGCCCCTACCCTTTTCCAAACCCACTTAATCCTGAAGGAAGTCATGGGTAACCTGAATGATAAAGGTAAATGGAGTGCACAAAGAAAGCACATACAGACATAATGAAAATGTGCAAATTTCATAGTGACTTAGCCCCACACTTGAACCATGATACCTATTGTGGTACAAAGCTAATATCTTACTTAGATAACATGTAAGATGTTGGTTAAAAATTTTTATGAGACTTTTATTGAACATTCAAATGACTTATTAAGCAAGACTTTTAGTAAGTATACCTAAGCCATACTTTTATTTTAATTTTATTGAGTAAGACATTTGTTAAGTATGTCCATGAGTTAGAAGGCAAGGCTAACCACTGGACCACAGTGCATATTAAATGTAATATGTGGATTTTTTTCAATGGAAAGACTCTTGTATCTTTGGGAAACGTCTGATGTTTACAGATATCACTTTTTCACAGTAAGTTTTGGAAACTGACTCCTGCAAAGAACTAGGGATGATCTAAATACAGAAGAATGATTATTATCAACCATTAGCCATTAGCAACACTAATAATGCATTGGGTGTATTTTAAATCGGTTTAATGGTACCTTGATGAAAAAAAGATATTTTCAATCAAAACCATGAAAATGTTGGGGTATGTCCAGTCTTTTGACTGGTAATGTAATATGCAGTCGTGAACCAACTTACAACCAACAGAGTTGAGGCCATTTCTACTCACTGCCGAGTGCAATAGGAAAACAATTGGGTAATACCGTTCGAGAAATTACCAAAAAAAGCTGTTCTGAAAGCACATTTGTATTCAGGCACAGGCAGACATAGATGTGCGCAAAGGATGCATACCCTGGTCTGTTTAAGGCCCTTTAATACTCAGATAAAGGCAGACACAGACACAGACACACACAGAAGATGCACAATATGGTCTGTTTGTTATTCAAGCGTTCAGTGCACAGCATTGCTCAATACTGCACATTAGTAGAATCCCAGACTTTTCCACCAAAGTTCTTTGTTTGCCTTTACATATCAATCTAGCCAATATTTCCATTTACGCCTGCACATTTGGCTGTTGCTATGTGCTTTTAATGTTGGATTCTGTAGGTGAGGGTAGCTACATTTTATAAAACTGTTCCTCCAATGATGGATGTTTTCTTGTCTAGCGTATACATAATTGATATGCCTTCATAGTTCAAGTGTGGCTACAAAATCCCCCAACTTTTCCTACAAAGCTTTTTCTTTGACTTTTTGTATCACTCTTGCAGAAGATTCGATTTCACCTTGCACAAACTTTCCTATTTGCTTAGGGTCCTGATGATTTCTCACAATTAATTTGTGCACATTTGGCTATCTCTGTGTTCTTTAATTGTTGGATTTTATAGGTGCTGGTAACAACAAATTACTTCCCACAACAGTTAATCAAATTAATCTATTTTCTTTTCTAGTATGTGCACAGTTGATATGAAATGACACGCCCAGGACTGCATGGTCACGAAATTCTAGAGGCACATGGCCGAAGACAGTAGGGGCCATGCACCAGAACTCCTAACTAAATTTACATCACATGCACAAAACCTCAATTGCAATGACCTGTACACTTTGTAACAGACAGAAGCCATTTTGACATATAGCCAAATGGCCTGTACCAAATAAGTTGGTACATGAATGTATATGCATATGTATATGTACAGTTAGGCCCATAAATATTTGGACAGAGACAACTTTTTCTAATTTTGGTTCTGTACAATACCACAATGAATTTTAAATGAAACAACTCAGATGCAGTTGAAGTGCAGGCTTTCAGCTTTAATTCAGTATTAGAAATGAACATTGACAGTTGTCCAGAAGACAGACATTGAGACCCTCCACAAGGATGGGAAGACACAAAAAGTCATTGCTAAAGAAACTGGCTGTTCACAGAGTGCTGCATTCAAGCAGATTAATTGAAGGTTGAGTGGAAGGAAAAAATGTGACAGCAGAAAAAGGTGCACAAGCAACAGGGATAACCGCAGCCTTGAGAGGATTGTGAAGCACAGCTTTAAAAGGCACCACACTTAAGACATGTGTATCTGGGACATGGGTTACAACTGTCACAGCATTCCTTGTGTCAAGCCACTCCTGAGCCAGAGACCACATCAGAACCATCTTACCTGGGCTAAGGAGAAAACGGACTGGACTGTTGCTCAGTGGTCCAAAGTCTTCTTTTCAGATGAAAGTCAGTTTTTCATTTCATTTAGAAATCAAGGTCCCAGAGTCTGGAGGAAGAGTGGAGTGGCACAGAGCCCAAGCTGCTTGAGGTCCAGTGTGAAGTTTCCAGTCAGTGACGATTTGGGGACCCTTGTCATCTGCTGGTGTTGGTCCACTGCGTTTTATCAAGTTCAAAGTCAGCATATCCGTCTACCAGGAAATTTGGCCAGCAAACTCACCTGACCTAAACCACACAGAGAATCTATTGTCAAGAGGAAAATGAGAGACACCAGAACCAACAATGTAAACAAGCTGAAGGACACCTTCAAAGCATCCTGGGCTTCCATATCCTGGGCTGATCGCCTCCATGCCATGCCGCATTTATGCAGTAATTCACGCAAAAGGAGCCCCGACCAAGTATTGAGTCCGTACATGGATATACCTTTCAGTAGACCAACATTTCTGTATTAAAAATAATTTTTTATTGGTCTTATGTAACATTCTAATTTTCTGAGACACTGAATTTTGAGTTTTCATTACCTGTAACCCATAATCAGCAAAATGAAAAGAAATGAACGCTTGAAATACATCACTCTGTTTGTAATGAATCCACATAATATGCAAGTTTCCCTTTTTGAATTGAATTACTGAAATAAATTAACTTTTCAATGATATTCTAATTTATTGAGATGTACCAGTATATACAGTATATGTGTGTATATGTGTGCATATATATACTGTATATATATATATATACAGTATATATATATATATATATATATATATATATACAGTACAGTATATACAGGTAGTCCCCAGGTTACGGACATCCGACCTACGACTTACGAACGGGGCTGCGGCTGCAACACATGCGCCTCAGTAACTGCCACTCCGTCATCTTCGGCCTGGGGACGCTGTAATCGGTGGCTGGTCGGAGGCTGGAGGGGGGCGATTCCGCTGCTCGCACAGTGTAGTGTCTGTCGGGTGGCACCCGGCAGCAAGTGGTTTCACTGCTTCACGGCTGCCCGTTTGTTCTTGGTGGGCAGATGGTAATGCTGCAAGCGGTGACCTGGTTGTGGCTGAATGGAGGCCATTGAGGGAGAACGGGGTGGCAGTGGGTAGCATTGTAGTGTGCCTCGGATGGCTGCCTGTTGAATGGGGGCGGTGGTGGGCGATTCACTACCAGCGTTTGGCTGCACCATCTTTGTTCTTGGTTTTCGGACACTGCAGGCAGCATACTGTAGTGGAAGTGACCGTGAGGTGAGCTGGTGATGAACCACCCCTCGCCGCCCCCATTCATTCTTAATAGCAAGCCTGCTTGTTCTGTTATGCACATAGCAGGAAGTTGTCTCTTGTCAGTACATCACACATTTTGACGACGGGTGCCTTCCTGCTGTGATAGTGTGTACAGTGCTGTGCAGAAGAGCTCATCTTAATCACCCTTCAAGAATGTCTCTGAAACACAAATCTGATGCAAGTGCTGGTGATATAGTAAAGAAGAGAAAACCCATCTCCATTGAAAATAAAGTAGAAATAATAAAAAGGTCAGAGAAAGGTGAAACTCCATCATTCACTGGCAGAGCACTTGGTTACAGTCAGTCAACAATAGCATTTATTAAAATAATGTACCTGTTCTGACTTACATACAAATTCAACTTAAGTACAAACCTACAGTCCCCATCTTGCACGTAACCCCGGGACTGCCTGTATATATTAGTCCCTTGCTAGTCCCAATTTTTACAAATAAAGAAAAACAGAAAGAAAGAAAATATGCTGTTTAAATAAGAAATCAATCCCTGTGCTGTGGAAGATCTATAGGTGAGTATCATCTGTCAATAATGTGGATTAAACTACCTTATAATTGGCCTCTACCAGTGAATCATTAAATAACTACCACATTTCTGGATAAAAACCCAACAGTTAAGGGATCACTATTCATCCTGCAAATCTGAAGAACAGTGAAAATAAAGTTTTTTAACCCACTTAATCCAGACCAGGGCACCAGTCCATTGCAGAGCAAACACACACACACCAAACACACACTTGGGCCAATTTAGCATCGCCAATTCACCCGACCTACAAGCCTTTAGACTGTGGGAGGAAACAGGAGCACCAGGAAGAAACCCTTGCAGACATAGGGAGAACATCCAAATTCCACTTAAAAGAAGACAACTTTGACTTTTAGTTTGTTGAAATAAAACTATACTGCTCAAAAGAATTAAAGGAACACTTTTTAATCAGAGTATAGCATAAAGTCAATGAAACTTATGGGATATTAATCTGGTCAGTTAAGTAGCAGAGGGGGTTGTTAATCAGTTTCAGCTGCTGTGGTGTTAATGAAATTAACAACAGATACACTAGAGGGGCAACAATGAGATGACCCCCAAAACAGGAATGGTTTAACAGGTGGAGGCCACTGACATTTTTCCCTCCTCATCTTTTCTGACTGTTTCTTCACTAGTTTTGCATTTGGCTACAGTCAGTGTCACTACTGGTAGCATGAGGCGATACCTGGACCCTACAGAGGTTGCACAGGTAGTCCAACTTCTCCAGGATGGCACATCAATACGTGTCATTGCCAGAAGGTTTGCTGTGTCTCCCTGCACAGTCTCAAGGGCATGGAGGAGATTCTAGGAGACAAGCAGTTACTCTAGGAGAGCTGGAGAGGGCCACAGAAGGTCCTTAACCCATCAGCAGGACCAGTATCTGCTCCTTTGGGCAAGGAGGAACAGGATGAGCACTGCCAGAGCCCTACAAAATGACCTCCAGCAGGCCACTGGTGTGAATGTCTCTGACCAAACAACCAGAAAGACTTCATGAGGGTGACCCAAGGGCCCCATGTCCTCTAATGGGCCCTGAGCTCACTGCCCAGCAGCATGCAGCTCGATTGGCATTCGCCATAGAATACCAGAATTGGCAGATGCACCACTGGTGCCCTGTGCTTTTACAGATGAGAGCAGGTTCACCCTGAGCACGTGACAGAAGTGAAAGGGTCTGGAGAAGCCATGGAGAACATTATGCTGCCTGTAACATCATTCAGCATGAGCAGTTTGGTGGTGGGTTAATGATTGTCTGGGGAGGCACATCCATGGAGGGTCCACAGACCGCTACAGGCTTGACAAAGGCACCTTGGCTGCCATTAGGTATCAGGATGAAATCCTTGGACCCATTGTCAGACCCTATGCTGGTACAGTGGCTCCTGGTGCACGACAATTCCTGGCCTCATGTGGTGAGAGTATGCAGGCAGTTCCTGGAGGATGAAGGAATTGATACCATTGACTGGCCACCACACTTTCCTGACCTAAATCCAATAGAACACCTCTGGGACATTATGTTTTGGTCCATCCAATGCCACCAGGTTGCACCTCAGACTGTCCAGGAGCTCAGTGATGCCCTGGTCCAGATCTGGGAGGAGATCCCCCACAACACCATCTGTCATCTCATTAGAAGCATGCACCGATGTTGTCAGGCATGTATACAAGAACACAGGGGCCATACAAAGTGCTGCGTACAATTTTGAGTTGCTGCAATTAAATTTTGGCAAAATGGACTAGCCTGCCACATAATTTTTTCACTCTGATTTTTGGGGCGTCTTTGAATTCAGGGCTCTGTAGGTTGATCATTTTCATTTCCATCAAACGATGTGGCATCCTTTCGTTCCTAACACATTACCCAGTCTATATCAGTATAGATATCCAGGAGGATTTCTTTTTCCCATTGAGATCTGATGTGTTTTCAAAGTGTTCCTTTAATTTTTTTGAGCAGTTTATAATCAGAGAACCAAATTCAGTGTAGGACATGTTATTCAGTAAAAACTGTTTCAATACTTTTAAAATACGTACATGTTACCTTTATTTCACTCTGTTTGGTTTTATATAATGGGTTTATTAAGCTAAATCTTCAGTCAAAAATGTCAGTTAAATAAATTTGTTTCAGATTATTATGATTTTAAGAATAAGACACAGCTGCAGCTATAGCCAAACATTTAGCTTATTTATAAAAATGACTCATATATTAAAAAGGGTCCGGCAGGAAATGTGAAGTCTCTAAGATTAATTTGCAATACATAGCAGTTTAAATTTGAAAAGGGTCAAACATAGTGCATTCCCACATCTCATGCCTTTAGTGACGCAGAAAGAAAAATCTACAGAAATTCTATTTGGAGAAACATTTCAAATGGATAAAAAGCAAGAAGATGCTGACTAGAATCTGCTCAGCTTTGTGTTTTTCATTCTACCTTTTCCACATGCATGTCTAAGTTGCATCATCAGCCTAAAGCACAGGTCCTGAATCACAGTCCAGGAGAGCTGCAGTGGCTGCAGGTTTTTATTCCAACTAGTTTCCTAATTAGAAAGCACTCCATGCTGATAATGAAACTTGGCATTGAACTATTTAGCTTGTTAATGCTTCCATTTATTCAAGAGCAATTTTAATTTCACTGTAGAGTTTCCTTTTGTGAGAAAATTATCCATGTGTTTTGTGGACCAGAATAGATTTAAACTTTATGGTCCTTCCAATTCCCTTCTCATTCATTTCTGAGTATTTTTTTTTATCACAGATACTTCATGGTAAGCACGTTAGCTAGAGAGCTGCTGGTTTATTGGTTATCTGCATCTCATTATTAACTACTCAGTAACAGTGCATACACTTGACTTGAGCGTTCATAGTTTTCATCCTCTTTCTCTGTACATTTAGCTTGCTCAGAGGTTGATGTGCTTGCTGCTTCCTGAACAGCTTTTCTTTTCTCCACCCTAGTGGCTCTTCTCTTCTTCCATCAGCATCTTTTCACGTTAAAACTGATTAAGTCAGTGTTTGTGTTGCAATTAAGTTATTAAGTTTTCTTTACTTTTTCACTTAAGCTAGCACTTAAGTCTTCAATCTGCCTCAAGAATGATTTAAGATATGAAGAGGTAGGGGAAGTGACGGTGAAAGTGGTAGGGAATGAGAACAGCGCCCGTACACATGTGCCACACGGTTGATTCTACAATAAAATAAAAATAAAAAGAGGAATAACCTTGGAGGTCAATCATCACCCCGAAAGTGGATAGTAAACGTCACGTAGTATATGTGTACCACATTTCAGGTCAATAGTTCAAACGGTTTGTGAGCTACAGGTGATTTAAAATCCTGGACAGACAAATGGACAGTCACAGTAGCATATTATATAAGACGTCTGATTAAGAAAACAGGCAACAATTAAAACTTAAATGCAGCTGCTAAAATCTAAAATAGGAAATTAAGGGTTCTGAATGGTAACAGGAAAGAGAACTAAAATTAAGCCCAAAAAACGTATTGCTTTAGTAGTTAATAAAAGGGTTCTAATGAAGAAACTGGTTAAAGTAAAAACCTGCAGCCATAGCAGACCTCCAGGTCTGTAACTGAGGGCCTCTGATCTACAAAGTAACAAAAGTTTATCTTTGATGAATAAAGGCTCTAACAACGCATTTAGTTAAACACCAACTTTCATTATCAGCAAGGACCAAGTTCTAATTAGGACACTGGCTGGAATGAAAAACAATAGCCACTGTGGCCCTCCAGGACCGTGATTGAGGAAACACAGGTCTAAAGTGTCATATCACAGCTGATAATTTACCTTTACTGTATACCAAATCTTAGTTTATAATGTTAATTAGCTTATTGTGTTTATTTATAGCAGCTTTTTTGTACATTGAGTGAATGTTAAGCAATTTGTAAAATCTTCTTATAATATCTGAATTTTGTTTTGATTTATGTTGTAGTTTAAGTAGTTTTTAATTTTGCTATTATAATTACTTCTCTAAACTCCATTTGTAATTGTGATGCATTACACTATTATTTACTTTGTGATTAGTGTAAAAAAATACTGCACAAAACAATAAGGGCAGTGACATAGAATCACCACCAAGAGATTCAAACAAGAAACACACTAAGGAGATGAAAAATAAAATCTCCAAATAATGACCTTTAGAACAGCTTTAAAGGATCAATGCTAATTCTGCAGCTTTGGGTGAAATGCCAGCAATGTGGAATCTGCCTGCCTGCAATCCCTGCAGCAATTCACTGCTATACTTTTGCCAAAGAGTAAGACTGTAAAGGTACTGTGCCGAATAGTTAATCAGTATTGTAGACACGTGGCAATTTACTGTGTTCAACTAAATGTAACAAAAAAGTCAACCTTGTAATCATTTCTTACATCAATACTACAAGGAAAATCTTTAATTAGTACAGGAATCGAAGCTAAAAAAAGGACTGTCAATTAAAGCTGTGGATGAAGAATTGAACTCATATTTACAAAGTACAAAAATATAGGCACAGAACAATAAAAGACTTAAGTAGCAAGATGGATCAGAAATTAAATCCCTTGCCCATCAAAAATCCATTCAGAAAGGGCATTTTGCCAAATACTCTCATCTGCAGTAACCTCAAATAACTCTACTCAGTTTTTGCCACATTTAGCTCAAAGTGATTACTGTTACACACAATTTGCTGCTGACCTCCTGCTAGTTAAAAAAGGACAGAAGGCACAGATATGGGTTCACATGCTCCACAGATTTTGATTTTGCGTACACATCCTTCTGCATGACTCCAGTCATTGTACTTCTAAATTTCTGTAGCTGTATAGAAATTTTGGATTTTATTATGTAAAATTACATATAAATATAAAATGGATGCTGTAGACAACTGACAAATACAAAGAGAGTTTAGAATCTAACCATTACAGACATATTGTAAATTCATCCAAGTATTTTATGAACTTGCTTTTACAAAGAAAATCTATTGAGAGCTAGAGCTATGGGTGTAAGGTATAATGGAAGAAATATTAGCTCACCACAGGACAAACCCATGCAAAATCTGGCCAATAAACAGATGCTAATCAAACTGACAACATTCAGAGTGCCTGAGGAAACCTAAAGTAACCCAAAGAGAGCATGTAAACTATACAAAGAAGTCTCCTAGCCAAAAACTGAACCAGGATCAAAGCAGCCACACTATTCCACACTATAGGTCCCAAATACATTAAATCCCCAAAGATGTATGTTACATTAGGACAACAAAGAACTCCAAATGTGTCCTACATGAATGTCAGTGTTCCCTAAGTTGGCCATGCATTGGACTGTACCCTGTCCATCCCCAGTCTTTGGCTTGCATTCAATGTGGCCAGAATAAGCTCTAGGTCTCCAAAACCCTGAACAGGATTAAGCATTGATTTTTTTTTTTGCATCAGTATTGTAATGGTTTATACAACTTCTTCAAAAACATGTCTTTGTGTTCCATACAGAGACTGGATTACCACAGTGTAAGAATGCATAATGCACTGTTGTACAGGCAGAAAAATCATTTGAATGATTACAACAGTAGCAAAAGCAACCCCAGGGTCATTGTCCTTTTACCTCACAAACAATTATGATGTTAAAATGTGCTAAGAACTCAAGAAAGTACCCAAAGCCAGAAAGGAAAACACTTTTGGGTGGCTGTTAATGCTTGATATACAACATAGGTCCCAGCAAAATGATAATCTGAGTGCTCATGCAAAATGATAACTGTACCATTTTGTATTTCCACTTGTAAAATATTATGGAAGTTAAAGATACAACATTTTACTTTGGCCATCATAAATCAGTATGAAATGGCACTGTGTTTTATACTTATCCATTTACGCTCTTTTAAGTCAGTGGGATGTACAAACAAACTGGATGACTGACAGAAATTACTCATACTGACTATATATCATGTAAAATGTGACACATGTCACTTTGATTTTGGTAACTATATAACTCCTGCTAAACCCTAAATCTATTCAAGATCATAATTTAGCTTAAGTTACTGTTCTTTCTTTTTACATTATCAAGCAATATAAACACACACCAATAATAACAAAATGTTTCCCAAGACCCTAAAATATTTGAAAAGTTAATTGTGCTTTGTTAGGTTTCCACCATCCTTTCAGGTGTTTGGAAATTGGAACTCAAACTAATTTCTGCACCTGAATCTTACTGTATTTTACAGTCTCAAGTTGCTTGTATTTGAGTGTAGTGTATTTTTTAAAAAGGGGAATAGTGTTTTAACCTGTTAAAAACACAGCAACTTTGAAGGCTCGATGGCAGCTTTTAGATCATTGAATAATCACAAATGTCTGCATGAACAGACATTCCATAAGCAGTGAGATGAAACAGTATTTTTTTGCATAATTAGTAGTCTTCATTATAAAAGTAAATCATCAATCTATAGAGATGTTCATGTCCAATTTGCTTAATTATGGTTAAAGAACAAGACTTAAGGTTGCTCACAAAAACCTTACAATGGTAATACTTGCAAACCTTGAAAATATTGTTATGGAGAACCCTGTGGTGCATTTCAGAAATAAACTATCATATATCACAAGATCTTTGAGTGGAAAGGAGGCAGCAAATGGTCAACAGTTTATCCATTCCCAAATCTGAGTTCCTCCTTAATAGTCCCTGCAACAACTGAGAGGTTATCAACTGTTTCAAATGTAAAAAAGTCATGAATATTGAAAGTTCAGTCGACTTGCTATTTCATGTTCTGTATATTTTAGCACGCTCTTACTTTTCTTAAAATACTTAATATACTCATTTACCATTCTTTTATTAATAAAATACTAAAAGAATCTCTTTTGGTCATCTTTATCATTTTCTGCAATAATTCTCTCCAAATGCCTTTTAGCTTTCCTTTTTAACTCATGTAGTCACACTCTCATAAGCCCTACAGTCAGCACTGGAGTTATTTTTTCTTACATGCACTAGACAGTAGTCAGGTCCTTATGTATCCACTGTTCAGTTCTTTTTAACTTCTTACTTCTTCTTGCATTGTATATAATGTGCAATGCTTTGAAACCTTCTCCACTAGTCCTTGACTGTCTCCACGGTTCAAAGTTTGTCCCAGTTCACCTCTTTTAGGTGGTTTGCATATAATGCACAAAGCACCTATTGTGATAGCCATGCATGTCTGTCTGTGTGTCTGTCCATCTGTCAGCATAAGCTTAACACTCTGTTTCAGTTTTCAATTTTGTTAAAATGTGTTACACTTATTTTCCAAAGAATCTTGTCAAGACAATTCAATTTTCATTGTGATATTTCAAATAGATTGTGATGTACAAAGTTTTGAAATTTCAAAATCTTCCATTGAAAACCACTGGTGGTCTCATCTGTCTTAAAACAGAGACACGTTCTTTGTGATTTCAACTACAAACTGGTTTACTGTTTCAATTTTACCTTGACAGCAGTTACTTAAACTTGTATATTTTGAATATTTTATTCTTACTCATTTGAGAGCCTCTCAAATGCCTAATGATGTGAGTCAGACGCCAAGAAGACCTTGTGTGTCCAAACTGCTCATGTAGCTAGAACCCTGCTCCTAGGTAAGTTAACCGTAGAAGAACAAAAAAAACTCACTTCTCTGGAAATAATTTGATGGGTAAAGCAGTTATTTAAGCAAATATAAGATTGAATTGACTGAATTAATGTTATCTGCAGATTATTATTGTAAAAAAATGATGTTATCGATTTGCTGCTAAACAGTGTTTGAACTAAGTAACCACACATGAAAGGAGAAGCTCCCTAAGTGATATAAACATTGGACAGGTTAAGAAATGGAACTGCAGGCAGAAGACAGAAGTCGCTTCGCATGCGGCACAGATCTTGCTGGCCACTAACAGCATGGACATGGCAGGATTAGTTTATGCCATGCTGCTTACTTACCGGTATTATATACAAAGACTGATTGTGAGTTACGGTTTATCCATACCCAAAAGCCGCTGTTGCTTCCATGTATCTTCAGGCAGAAATTAAAATCTTTACGACAATTGTGACTTTTTGTACTCCTCTTTTAAAATAAATCAGTTCTTTTAAAAATTCTGACCTATTTATACAATTTTAACAAATAACTGTTTTGACTAATATTGATAGCTAGATGGTAAGTTTATTTTAGTTGTTTTTCTACTATTATTGGGTAACCAGTAACGGCGCACTGCACGTGAATCCACTTGACTTGAGCGTTCCTTGTTTTCATCCTCTTTCTTTCTCTGTATGTTTACCATTTGTTTGCTCAGAGGTTGATTTACTTTCTGTTTCCTGAGCAGCTCTTCTTTTCTACATCCGCTTCTTCTCTTCTTCCGTCTGCATCTTTTTGCGTTAAAAGTGTATTGAGTAAGTGTTTGTGTTGCAATTACTTAGTACATTTTCTTTAATTTTTCACTTAAGTCTTCAATCTGCCTCAAAAATGATTTAAGATATGAAGAGGTAGGAAGTGACTGCGAAGGTGGTAGGGAATGAGAACGGCGCCCATACGCATGCGCCACACGGCCGAACTGCTGCACGCTGCCGAGAGTTGACTCTACAATAAAATAAAAATAAGAAGAGTAATAAAAATAATCACCCCGAAAGCGGATAGTAGACGACACATAGTATATGTGTACCAAATGTCAGGTCAATAGGTAAAATGGTTTGCAAGCTACAGGTGATTTAAAATCCTGGACAGACAAACGAACAGCCATGGTAGCGTATTATAGAAGAGATATTGATAGTGATTTTATGTTGTTTTTTTTATTAAATATTTTTCATTTGTTAATTATTGGGTATTACTCTACTGGATATAATTTTTTAATCATTTATGTTTAATTAAATGTAACAATTAGTTAGAGACACTACAACTAACACACATCCGTCAATGCCATTTATACATCAACTGAATTAGAATCTGCTATGTATAAAGGCTACTGAGCTACAAGTCTATTTGTGCTCCATTTTTAACTCCATTATAAAGTGCTGTTTGCATTAGGGCAAGAAATGGATTCTAATTAAAAAAATAGTTGGGGAAAATTAAGAAGCACCCACAGTGACTCACCGGTATTAAGATTAATAGCCATTGTACTAGGATTTCATCAGCTCTTTGTATATGATTTCATTTAAATGGGTATTTTTTATTTACCCAGTCCCTGTTTTCATTTTGTTTTGTGTTTTTAACTTTTCTCATAGTCATTTAACCACAACTGTTTTAGAACTCTCAGGTGTTATACTGGTGTTACATGAAAGGACTACTGTATATAAAACTCTTACTTGGTGCCAGGAATTGCTTTGATATTAGTAAGCTCTTTTATGCTGTTTACAGTAAACAAATCTCAAATGTTTGTTTAGCTTTCCTGTATTTATTGATTTATAATTGCTTGGATTAAGTTATAGCTTTAGCACATTAGAGTTTGGAATTACTGTTAAATTCAACCTGAAGACTTTTTCTTATTTTTACTTTATCATTCTGATTTGTGGGCTGCATGTTGATCTTTTCTGTGTTCCTTTGCTTCTTTAGTTCAATTAAGCTCCTGTCCTATTTTGTTCTTATGATTTTAATATATTTATTATTAAATAGATCCAGTTTAGATATTTGTAGTTGTTTTTTGTTTTGGTGAGGGGGGTTATATGGTTTTAAGTTTTTGTCCTGGGAATAATCACATTGCTTTAGTTACAAATTATAAAAAAGGTATAGCACCTGGGCTATATTTAAAATACACATATACTGTACATAGCTCAGCCTATAAGTGAAAATTCTGATGGTATAATTTAATACTGTAATATGATAAAAATGAATACTTAGAAGAAAAAAAAACTTTAAACCAGTTCTGGTAATTACCACATGCCAGGGCATAACTAGTATAGTTAAGATCTTAAGTAAAACCTCTTCCACACAGAAAAGAAAAAGATCTTGTTACCCATCAGCAGAACCTCAGATACAGTATAAGTGTGTTCTGTACTACCTAGGAAATAGCAGAAAAGAACACGAATAAACTAAGAACTAGTAATCTCTACATGTAAGTTGTAAACAAGCCCATTTGTCCTAGCTGGGGACTAAGTGGAAAAGCTGGGTCATGGGTAAATACCCTATAACAAAAATAACAACAATATTTATTTATATAGCACATTTTCATCCAAATAATGTAGCTTAAAGTGCTTTACAGGATGAAGAAAGAGAAAAAAGACAAAATATAAAAATAACCCCCACTGATCCAAGAGGAGTGTCAAGGAAGCACAAGAACTGCATACGTTCAGGCTAACAAAGAAATTCAGTGTCTCTGCCATTCCATCCATTTAGAGACCATGCCAGTTTAGTTTTACTAAAACAAGTCTAAGAATATTGAATGTTTAGCCTCCTCATAAGACAAACTACTGTCTACTCAAGTTGTAATTGTCCAGTGCTGTCTCTGACACACTCATTTGCTTCTTTTTGGACATATTTATGAACCTTAAATTAATCTATGCATGAATGAAAAAGTAAGCACACTCTCCTGCTTGCTTTGGCACTCTATCTTGTTGCCATAAGACACAGATATAAAAGAAAGGGCGAAGTATTTACCTATAGTGGCAGTCAACCCTGACAGTGACCAGGCTAGTGATAGTAAACATACATGGGCTATGGTTAGGATTTGGGACACTCAAATCAGGCTACGTAATAAAGAGAAGTAATAACTGGGTCACAGTTTGACTCTACTATTGTAAAACAAACTTTTCTCAATTAAATTAAACAAAAATCTGAACCAACTGCAACAGTCTCTGATGATTTCTGAATTTTACAATATACGTTTTTATCATTTTGAGTAAGTATAAATATCCCCTTTCTAAGCGACATGTTCCATTGTGTCAACAAGAGAGGGTAATATTTGTAAGACTCTAAAGCTGCCATATAATTAAAATAAGGGGTTTATAAACAAACAAAACACACAAGGAGTAATAATACAATGACATCTCAAATTATCAACAAAGTGACAAAACAACAAACCTGCCTGATAAACAAGTAAAGCCTTTCAAAGAGATGATGTGCCTGCAGCACTTACCTACCTCAAACCAAGAAAAAAACACTAAATTTTCTCACCTCCAACACATTCTCTCAAATGAATCTGGCCTTTCTACCTCCCACAATTTGAAAAGTTCATTAGCTCTCCTCAATACTCTAAATTAAATGGCCTTTAGGCTGACAGACTCCTTAAGTCCCAACCTGCAAGTACTTCTAGGGTCACCTCCAGTTCCTTCAGAAAGACCGGTAGGCCAGGGGCTAGCCTATCCTTTGATGCTGGAATCTTGCTATCTCTGCTATTCACCAGGAATCGTTCTACAATGCACAAAAGGTATACAAGCTAAACTCGAGATTCTCTGTTTCCACTACTTGGACTGACACTCATAAAAAACTAAAATGCAATGTAAATTTAAAACAATAAGCAGAGTACTTGGGGTTGAAAAGAAGTCTATAAAATAGACATGCATATCTTGTCATAAAAAACCTTAGTCAAATCCTTGATGACCTTGCATTTCCTCAACATTATTTTGTTTCTGCACTAGTTAAGTGACTGAGTGTTGCTAGACAGAATACAAACAACATGATAAAAGAAATAATTCTCAGTTCCACAATTAAACCTCTCTATTACAAAGAAGAGATCAACAAAAACTGCAAAGCATACTTTGTTCTTCAAATGCATATCAAATCATTATTCACAAATTAACTGTGAAAACAATGTTGCTTTTAAACTGCACTTCTACTTCTGTTGTGTTACAGTCTCCGACTAATTCTGCAGTTTATGCTGGCAAATTGCCTGTTCCCTTCATGAAATGCCCACTGAAGAACAGTTTAATTCTTGTTGTTCACTCAAGGCTAAAGGGATGTGTGAGGTGGTTTACAGCTGTCATTGACATTACATAGTAACTTGGATGCGGCACATAAAGTAAAAGAGCCACACAGCATTTGAAAATATTCAGGTTATTGTAGTCTAGGCAGATGTCTCTCCTTCAGGCCACTCACAGGATCAAGATACAAATGTGTACATATAGCGTATATTTTTCATAATTTGAGCACAGACAGGTTCATTTTTTCCAAGGTAATGCAATGCATTAGAAACAGGGATTAGACAAGCAAAATGTCTGGTTAAAGTCAAAAGCTGCCCTTTTAAAACTCACGTAAAAATGTGACAGGCATCTATGTCACAGCCCCATAATACCACACAAAACCAAGTCTACAAAACACTACATTTATGTTACATCTCATTGCAGTTTTCAGACTTGCTTTTGATTGACTCATAACCTGGTCTGTCACTACATGTAGTCATTTTCCTCATTTTAGCATGTTATGATTTCATCCATCCATCCATTATCCAACCTGCTATATCCTAACATTAAATGTAACCAGATCCATCAGTAAATAAAGTACAGATGCAACATCATAAATAGAGGAACCCATTCAGTCTTAGCGATTAGCTAAGTCGTTTCAATAACTTATCCAAGCATATTTTTACAGTCATCAAGGTATTAGTTTTGACCTAATTACTTGATGGTCTATTTTAGGTTAAAATGAACTTTAGTGTTAAGAACTGCTTTCTTCTCAAATGTACTTGAGTATAAAATTTAATATCTAACTGAATAAGTTCTACTGGATCAGTTTTGGTAATCTCTGATCATTCTGATGATGTGGATTGATTCATTGATGTGGATGTTCAGTTTCCCTATATGATCAGGAGTCCAACTTGCCCTTTAGGCTTAGTTGCTCTTCTGTCATCAGCATGGACTGTGGTGACCAAAACCCTACACAGTACTTTAAAAGAAGTTTCACTAGCTAATTACAGAAGTTCTGTGTAGTGCACTGATTTTTATTAAACAGTTTTATGATGTAATCAAAAATGTTATTAATTTTTCTAACTGACTTTGGGCATTGCCTGGAGGATAAAAAGTTCCATCAACATAAACTGTGAAGTTTTATCTATAGAGTTTTCTCTACAATGCCTTCAGAAAGTATACAGACAATTTCATTTTTACTTTATATTGCAGCCTTGTGTGAAAATTACTATTTTTTTTCTTCATCAAGCAACACCCAATACCCCAGAATGACAAAGTGAAAACAAAATTTAGGATTTTTTTCCAAATATACTAAAATTAAAAAACTGATATATCACACTGATACTGTGGTATTCAGAACTTTTACTCAGTATGTCGTTGAAGCACCTTTGGCAGAGATAACAGTCTGGAGTCTTCTTGTGTATAATGCAACAAACTTGGGTTTGGGGATTTGTCTGCCATACTTGCAAACTCCAAAGAGGGTTTTCATGTGTATTTTACTGATGAAAGGCTTCCATTTAGAAATTCTGCCATTAAGCCCAGACTAGTGGACTGTTGCAGTGAATTTTGTCTTTCTGGAAATTTTTCCTGTCTCCACAAAGATTCTCTGGAGCTCAGTATGACCAACTGGTTCTTGGTCACTTCTCATCCACGACTGCTCAGTTTGCCCAGGCAGCCAGCTCTAGGAGCTGTAAACCTCTACAATTTAAGAATTATGGAGGCCACTGCACTTTTGAAAACATTCATCCATCATGCTATATCCTAACCACAGGGTCACGGGGGTCTGCTGGAGCCAATCCCAGCCAACACAGGAAACAACCCCGGGCAGGGCGCCACCCCATCACAGGGCACACACAAGGGACAATTTAGAATCACCAATGCACCTAACCTGCATGTCTTTGGACTGTGGGAGGAAACCAGAGTACCCAGAGGAAACCCATGCAGACATGGGGAGAACATGCAAACTCCATGCACAGAGGACCTGGGAAGCGAGCCCGGGTCTCCTAACTGCAAGGTAGCAACGCTACCCACTGCACTACCCTGAAAACATTCAGTACTGCATAAATATTTTTGTAGCCTTCCCCAGGTCTGTAACTCGACACAATCCTGTCTCTAAGCTCTGTAGGCAATTCCTTTGACCTCATGGCTTGGTGTTTGCACTCACATTGTCAACTATGGGACCTTATACAGACAGGCATGTGCCTTTCCTAATCCCATTGAATTAACTGAATTGACCATAAGTGGACTCCAAATAAGGCTTTTGTATACTGGGGTATTGAGTGTAGTCTGATGAAAGGAATAATGAATTTAAATGATCTTAGCATATTGGTGTGTGGGTGTGTGTGTGTGCCCTGCGGTGGGCTGGCACCCTGCCTAGGGTTTTTTGCTGCCTTGCGCCCAATGTTGCCTCGGATTGGCTCCAGCAGACCCACATGACCCTGTGTTAGGATATAGCATGATGGACAATGACTGACTGATTTTAGCATAATGTTGCAACTTAACAAACTTTGAAAAAAGTGAAGGGGTCTTAATATTTTATGAAAGAACTGTACATGTCAGGCTCATGCATATTATATTTAAAATGAATTTTCCACAGATAGGAATGATCTTTCATTGGCTAGAAATCCCCCTAGTGAATCCTGGAATCCTGAAAACTTGTGTGCTCTGCAGCACTTAAAGGGCAGTATCTAAGGTAGCTTTGGTACTGTCTGACTTAAAAAGGCAACAAGACCCCACACCTTTACATGGGGACAGTATGCTACCACCTAAAGTGATGGGAGGCTTGTAACCTGTTTCTTCCTCTTGGATGTCATATCTAAAAGGGCAACACACTGCCAGTTCTATTGTCCTGAGATAATGCACTACGCTGTTTACCCAAAAGTTACTCTGTCATTCTGCCAACTCTCTGTGGCATCCATCTCATAAAAATCTGGTATTTGTTAAGTCACCTGCCTTCTACTGTCCCAGGGGGACATGACATAGTTTCTACCAGGCAGTGGCTCTGTCCCTCCTGCTCTGCTTTCCCTACATATTGCCCTTCTGGAGTGCCCAGAACAAGTATCTGATTTACTGCCCTTTTTAAATACCTTTCTTTCCACACTAGCATATTAGTTTACATCACTACTACTATTATGGGATTTTTCCTCTTTCTTAGTGCCCTAACATGTTCTGTCACTATCAACCTCTAGTGTCACCAAAACTAGTGACTATTTTATTATAAAGAAATACATAGGAAATAACTGTTACCTGAAATGTCATATGGTAAGTAGAAGCCCACTCTTCAAGTAATACAAAAATATGTGTTTAGAAAATATGAAGACTTCATTATTTGAAATGTCTCATTCTTTATTAATTCCTTTGCTTCTGGGGTGTCTACTGTTATTTAAGCCTTAGGACCATAGGAGTTAATTAAATCATCTCCATCAACCAAAAATAAGACAAGAGATAAGCTCATGACAAATCATACACAAAACACAATTTTCAAGTTATACTCCACATTTCAAGGAGATATATTTTATGTATTTGTATATCTGTTGCAGTATTTTTTATTCTTCCATTACAGTGCTTCCTTTTTCATAATCTGTTCTTATAGTCTTCTTCTCTTCTGCAAGGTTTATGTAACTGGGCCTTTTGTGTGTGTAGATAGCACTGCATACATAAATGAAAGACTCAAGCATTACTACATAAATCCTGGCTTGTGCTCAAAGGCAGCAGCTTAAAACAAATCAATACATCAATTAATAAATAAATGGAAACAAACCGCAGAATACTCCTGTGCTCACAATGCAGCTTATTCAGAAAGACAGCACACATTTTCATCACCAGGCTAAAGATCATTTGGTTATTGAAAACATATGAAGGAATGGACACATTTTATGATGAACGCCTAAATGGTGAACCAGTGCCAGATGATAAATTATTCTCATTATCTTCCCTTGTTCAACCAGCTTTAGTAGTACGGATCACTTTCACATAGAATGTACTATAGGTTACCATTTAAACAACAGGGGTACATTTTCTTACATCTATAACCCTTAGTGGAATTCATATTCAGCAGGAAAGATGGCTCACATAAGTCTTTAGTTTGGATAAAATGTAAATTGATGCAATAAAAGGCATTATATTCTTCAATTTCATTGACTCAGAAAAAAGAGCAGAGCCACCAAACAAAGCCCTAAAGCTGTATTTTTTAACTCTGATGTGCACATTAGCTATCCATTCTATTAATAGCATGTGAAAATAATTTACAAAAAGTCTCACAAGAGAGCATTCAAATTGCACAAATCCTATTGAAAAACCTTTTTTCCACACCACAAAATTACTTTAAACTGAATGAAGAGGAGAACAAGACAAAGGCTCTTTGGTTTTCCTCTTTCAATAGTTTTGTTCCTATTGTGAACTCTTAAAAACACAGCTAGTCTGAAAGCTGTATACTCCTTCTGGTGATTGTTGAAATGTGTTAACTGTCTCCTTATGGTCTTGTTTTTTGTGATATACTTTTGTGATACACCTAAAAGTGTGCATGGTGGAGTAAGCATGTATTAACAATTCACTGTTCCTTAGAAGTTACCATGACACCCATCATCATGAAGGACCTCACTCTTGATCCTTGATCCAGTTAAAAAGAAAATGCTCCATAACAAGTTAAAACTTTATCTTAAGGGTATTTCTTTTTTTTTTATATTTTTATTGATTTTAGTTAGAAACAGATAAATACAAACCAAAGCAAAATTAATCCCCCACCCAAGAAAACAGAGAGGAGCCAGCAACTGAAGCTACTCTATAAAAGGAGCAAAATACAAAGGGTAACCTTTTCCCCGAAATGGAATCTTATTCTAAAGTGTTATTGATTAGATCCTGTCATATTAAAAAAGTTTTGAACACATCCTCTAAGTGAGAATTAGATTTTTTCCAATTTCAAGTAGTATAGAACATTGGTTACCCACTTACTTAAGAGTGGTGGGGTGCGATTCTTCCAGCTGAGTAATATATGTGTATGTGCTAGTAGTGTAGTAAACACTTTGTTTGTCCTTCTCCACTTTAAGGTCGTCTGGAGGTACACCAAACACAGCTGTTAATGGATTAGGAGTGATTGTGACACCAAGGTTGTCTGACAGGCGTGCAAATATTTTTGTCCAAAATGAACTAATGTGTCCTACCTGAGTGGAGTTTGCATGTTCTCCCCATGTCTGCGTGGGTTTCCTCCAGGTGCTCCAGTTTCCTCCCACAGTCCAAAGATATGCAGGTTAGGTGCACTGGCGATCCTAAATTCTCCCCAGTGTGTGCCTGGTGTGTGGGTGTGTGTGTGTGTGCCCTGCAGTGGGCTGGTGCCCTACCCTTGGTTTGTTTCCTGCCTTGCGTCCAGCGTTGCCTGGGATTGTCTCCAGCAGACCCCCGTGACCCTGTAGTTAGGATATAGCGGGTTGGATAATGGATGGATGGAAGAAATAATGTTTTAAAATCTATTTTTGTTTAAACCTTAATTTACTCACAAGTCAACACATAAGTATCTTTGTTTACTTATCTAAAATACTATGTGTCATCATTTTAGGAAAATGCTCATTTACTGACAACTCTTATTCACATGTTTCAAATACTTTATCACAATAATTCATCAAACATTTAAATTCTATAAAGAATTAATGTTTGCCATGACAGCTTGCAATGGTTTTCATATACAATTTTTGGTCACTTTCAAACACTATCAAACCTTGATCCTTATCTTTTCAACCAGCTTTTATCATTTCTTTTTTGACTGGTTGTGTTATACTGAGATAAATAATACTTTCTCATTTGTAGAAAAGTTCTGGGCAGCTTTTAATGTGCAGTTACAGAAGTCAATAACTTTTTATAAACGGCATCAAAGTATAATTAGTGAACTAGCCTATAGTGCAACTGTTAAAATTTTGACAGCTAAATCAAACAGAACAGAGGAAGTACTAATGTCTTAAAATTTTGACAGCTAAATCAAACAGAAGACTAATGTCTGTTTAATGAAATGAAAACTTACATATCACTTACAGCCTTGATATTATGTTGTCCTGTCTACTAAGACAATAATTTCAGGGATAAGTAATCTTTCTGTAACACATGCCTTAACTGTGACATTAAACCACTCACTTGTCCCACTTTACTCTTTTGTAGAACATATTATACTCTAAGATATCAAATTTTGCATTTCTTAGTAAACTTATTTCTAGTAATAATGAATCAGAATCAGAAGTCAATGTACAAACCTCAAAGACATTTTTGTTGGGTTATCTCTCTTCTATAAACTGGCTTAACAAGATAATTTTTCTAAATG
This sequence comes from Polypterus senegalus, assembly GCF_016835505.1. Lineage (NCBI taxonomy): Eukaryota > Metazoa > Chordata > Cladistia > Polypteriformes > Polypteridae > Polypterus > Polypterus senegalus. The sequence continues at coordinate 126,532,561 of NC_053159.1, read as the reverse complement.
TACCATAAGAAGGTCTGGCTCCTTAGAAGCCTTTACAGTATTTGTTGCGTTAAGAAATGGATAAAAAGAAACACCACTGCCTCCTTCCTTACTATGTGCTTTGGGTCCCCATTTTACTTATATGGAGAATGATCTTGCAAGGGTAGTCCATGAGTGTAAGTTAGTGTAAAAAATCAAGGTATGAACTTTGTGTCACCTCTGTACACTGCTTAGCAATTCACAAATCTGAAGTATCTCGCTATTCCAGAGCTATAAACTTGCCCATATTATTTAGTTTTCATGTTAAAGCATACATCAAAAAAGGCAGGAAGATACAACCTGCTTTTATCATAGCCTGCCATAGTCATATTAACAAACACTAATGCCACCTAAATTATCCAACCTTCCCTTTTCAGAATCTGCCTAATATAATTTAAGGTGATGGAGGCTTTGACCTATCATGGCACAAGGCTGGAACAAACCATGGATGGAGTATTATCACAGCAGACCAGGTTAGAGACACTAATTAATCTAGCATGTGAGTCTTTGGAAGCTAGAGGTCTTTTTTTTAATTCAATATTTTCTTAAAAAAGTAATAATGTGGTGTATTTACAGACACAGTATAGCAGCTTCACAGAGGAACATATTCATTCATGTAGACAGTAGGCAGTGTTTTAATCTATTGTGGAAGAATAATTTTAGGGTAACATTGCATTCATCTTTAAGAAATAGCATAAAGGGTTAATAAATGTCGGAAACAAGTGAACCACAAAATGTACACTGAAATACAACAATCGGTTTAGGAAAAATACTGAGACGGTCAAGTAAATAAAGAATGTACCAGAAGAAAGGTTGATGTATTATACAAAACCAGTAAACCCCCGATTCTGTAAAGAATCGCAAATCCATGAATGGCAATCACTTTCTGTTCCCTCCGATTTTTGGAAGGATGAAAAATCATGGAGGATGGGAGCGTCCTGGGAAGGTTTTCATTTAATTAAATAAATATATTTGTACTAAAATTAACCAATTTATTAAAGCTAAAATTGAAATTTAATTTTTATATCATTTATGTCCAAAATGTCTTTGAGTGGCTGCACTCATAAGTAAAAAAAATATCGGAGTGCAAAGGTTTAAATGAAGTAAATTGGAAACAAAAAATTAATAAAATGGTAAATTCAAAATAGTTAATCAAAAATTTCCTTATAAACAACATTTTTGGTAAAGATGGTTTCCTGTCCTTGGATCAGCTCTGCCTGGTATGGAGTAGTTAAAGCCTTCACTTTAACGTCACACGAACGCCGGACTCTTGAAAAGGCAACATAAAGTTGTCCATGTCCAAATACAGCCTCAGATAGGTAAATCCCTACTTTGTACATGGTTTGTCCTTGGAGTTTCCTCTGATATTCTTTGTGATGAACAATTGCGCAAGCCTTCCAAACACTTCTCTCGTTGTTCTGTTGTCTCGTTTGCACAACTGATACCTGAGCTCTTTCTTTTTGGAGCCGTGCCTCTTTTGCTTCTGGCGTTTCAGAAGCACGTAGTAGGCGCCTTCGTTCATTGTTTTTATCAATGCCGGCTTGTTTTTGTATTTCCGATCGTTGAGTTCTTTCTTTTTGGAGCCATGACTCATTTGTGTCTGAAGCGCGTTGTAGGAGCCTTCGTTCATTGTTTTTATCCATGCAGTCTCGTTTTTGTTTTTCCGTGCCTGTGTCGTTAGCTAGAAGTCGTTTGCTGTTAGAAATCATACTTGAACTTACTTTTAACACTGAATTACCCTAATGTGATTCAAATAAGCCACACTGACAGCTGCCACACTGACTGCTGGCACAGTGGATTAGAGCACACTGACTGCTGGCATTGTGTAGTGGAGTAGCTGCTAGCACTGTGTAGTGGAGTAACTGCTGGCACTGTGGAGTGGAGTAGCTGCTGGCACTTTGGAGTGGAGAACACTGACTGCTGGCACTGTGGTGTGGAGAACACTGACTGCTGGCACTGTGGAGTACCTGACTGTTGGCACTGTCAGTAGTCACTACTACCTCAAGTTTAAATATGTCACCATGGCAACTTGTTGGCGTGCATGCTTTACCTCAAGTTTACTTTACAGGTTGTGTTGTGTTGTTTGGGCACCACCTACTGGCTCTGGGACGCCGCTGGGTTTGACTCTGGGGCGCTAAGGCGCTGTGCGCGTGCTCTTTGGGCGCCACCTAGTTCCCTGATGGTGACAGCGGCGGATTCACGTGCTGAAGTGACCATGGCAGCGGATCCTACTTTGTAGATCTACATTACTAAATGAAGATTGTATATACGGTGGTATGCGCGTTTGCGTTCGGGCAGCAGTTGTATTGTGCACGGCTTGCTTCTGGCATTTGTGCATATATACGACATTCGTTTAGTACTATAGATGTACTGAAGGATGACTAAGAGATGACTAAGAAATCAGCAGATGTCCTATAAACAAGAATGGACAGTTGTTATATGCACAGAAATTTCAAGGGTGATGGCTCATCTCAAAAGGTTTAAGAAGAACCAGAATATAATATAATAGACTTTTATTTTATATAAATCATTTGCGTGTAAACCAACGAACCAACTGGAGTAAAATGTATGCACTTATTGACACAGTATGTAAATTCAACAGTTTATAAAATGAACCTCTATTCTTTGTTTCTCTGACCATTCTGATCATTCTGACCAGGCTGTAACAGACTGCTTCTAATGAATGCTCCCTCCAAGGCATTTTGCTGAGAAGTAATTAAAAGATACAATGAACAGCTTTTCGCCTGCCTGATTACTGAATTGTCCTGTTAGAGGATGTTTCTTTCAACCACACTATCTTTTTGTCAGTTCAAGACCACAGTCTTCTAGACATGCTTCCTTATCAACAGACAAAAAGAAGAAAATTGTGCATTACAAACTACAGGCTACACTATCTTCATACTCAATTTAACTTGACCAATATATTAAATGTTTTTGGTACTTCAATTAAATCTGACCTTTCTAAAGGATCAAATCATAAAAACTAAATAGAACACAAGCCAAGATGTTAGCACAAGATATTACACTAAGAATCAATCAATCAATCAATCAACATTTATTTATATAGCACATATTCATACAAAAAATGTAGCTCAAAGTGCTTTACAAAATGAATAGAAAAATAGAAGACACAATAAAAAATAAACATAAGTCAACATTAATTAACATAGAATAAGTAAGGTCCGATGGCCAGGGTGGACAGAAAAAACAAAAAAAAACTCCAAAAGCAGGAGAAAAAAAATAATACAGTACACAAGGTTAAAGCCTCTTGAGTATAACCTCTTCAAAACGTCTGTACCCTTTCTCAAGTGGTCTGAAATTCTCAGAAGTTCACAGATTTTTTAATTCAGATGATCTAAATGGTGTTGAAGATCTATTCATTCATAACTTCTGGTTACATTTTAAGAGTCTTATTAGCTAAACATCTTCTCTTGTTGGCTGGTTTACCAGCTCAGAAAATACTAATTGGTGCTGCTGTCCACAGGCCCAGTATTTCAGGTAAGTCAAGCAAACCACATACGAATAGGTCACCCAGTAATGCACTTCAGACATTTTCCCTCCTACCTTAAGTCCTGTCTAATTACAAAGACAGGTGAAATTATACTCTCTTACAAATACTTGCATGCTAAATTGTAAAATCTCACTGTATTATTTTTGGACTGTTTTTCAACAACTATTACATAGTATAAATAAATCGAGAGACTGAGTGAGGAGTCTGAGCATCTGGGCTTGCAAGTGTCCTGGATAAAAACCAAGATCCAGGCCTTTAATGACCTCTTGGGCATAGCCATCAGCAGTGTGTTTGTTTGCGGAGAGAGTATTGACTTTGTTGAGAGGTTTACTTACCTTGGCAGTGACATTCATGTCTCTGGTGATTCTTCCTGTAAAGTCTGTAGACAGATTGGGAGAGCATGGGGGGTCATGAGGTCGCTGGAAAGGAGTGTATGGCGCTCCCGATATCTATGCAAAAGGACAAAGGTCCAAGTCTTTAGAGTCCTGGTGCTTCCTGTCTTGCTATATGGTTGAGAGACATGGACGCTCTCCAGTGACCTGAGACGAAGACTGGACTCCTTTGGTACTGTGTCTCTCCAGAAAATCCTTGGGTACCGTTGGTTTGACTTTGTGTCGAATGAGCTGTTGCTCATAGAGTCCCGAATGAGGCACATTACCTGCATTGTAAGGGAGCGTCAATTACGGAACTACAGCCATGTGGCACGTTTCCCCCCCGAGGGTGATCCGGCTCGTAAGATCCTCATTGTTGGGGACCCGAGTGGCTGGACCAGGCCAAGGGGTCGCTCACGTAAAACCTGGCTGTGGCAGATAGAGGGTCATTTCCGTAGGGTGGGACTTGACCGCATGTCTGCTTAGGGGGTTGCAAACCGTGATCTCGAGTTGTTTCGCCATGTAGTGGGAGCGGCAACGCACTGTACCAGTGCATGCTCCCCAGCTTGACTTGATTTAACTTTTAACAACCATTACATAGTATAAATAAGCTCTGCTATGAGTACTTTCTCTACATCAGATTCAAAACTCACTAATATAAACCTGCAAAGTGGCCAAAATGTTTGTGCCCACTTGCAACTCTGACTTGGTAAGTGCCGCAATGTTTCCAACACTACTGGCATGCAAAGCCATCCTGCAGCTGATGAGGTTAAACCCAACAAAGTTGCACATAGTGCCCTCCAGACTAGTGCTAAATCTTAAGAGACTGTGGTCTAAGCAGTTCTATCTATTTCTGGGTTTTGACTTCCAAACAAAAAGATTCCAGTCAGTGAGGACTGGCAAAAATAATTCCTCCATGCAATTCACGAACATTGGCATTCCACAAGGTTGTTGTCTCAGCCCACTGCTCTACAGTCTATTCACCTATATAACTTGTACAGCAAAGCATGAGAGCAAAAGCATCATCACGTTAGTGTACAACACCGTTGTGATTGGCCTCATCAGTAACAATGATTAGGTTAGCTACAGGAGGGAGTTAAACACCTGAATATAGGGTGCCATAACAACACCCTCTACTTGAATATCAACAAAACAAAGGAGGTCATTGCTGACTTTGGAAAGAACAAAGGCCATCACACTCCACTCACATCAATAGCTTACATGTCCATAGAGTTAGCAGCTTAAGGTTCCTTAGTGTCTGGATCACTAATTGCCTTTCGTGGTCAGTCAACACCACCTGCATATACAAAAAGTCTCAGCAAAGGCTGTTTTCCTGAGGAAGCTAAACAGCTTTAAGGTGAGAACCAAAACAACTAGTAAGTATTATGTATTATATTCGACTATTCTTGATTATTTACTGTATTCATACATCACTGCAACAGTGACACATGAATTTCCCTATGCTCTTCCAGTGTATGTGACAATAAAGATCTCTGACCTTTTTTTCTCTAACAAAGACATTAAAGAAAACTTTCAAATGAGCAAAGTTCTTGCTTATTATAGACACTAAGTGGTGTTTTAAGTCCCTAAAAATACACAAGATCACTATACATAACTATTTTCTCTTTAATAGAGGAATGATCTATCTATCAATTATTTAACCAGCTAAATCTAAACCAGTGCCAAATAACGAAAAAAACAATCAATCATTTCATGTCATGGGCAGTCTGATAAACTTTTGAAAACTGCACGTACATAAGCCATTAGAGTAAGAGCCACTGAATCTATCTCTCTTTTTTTACTAGGCACAATTAACATCACAAGGAATCACTCATTTCTAGCTAACAGTATTAGATACCTTACTCACAGTGGCCTGCTATTCTTGTCCTTCAGTATGGTCAGGTTGACATATACTGAGTTATATACTATATTTCCAAGCATTCCTTCTCTGGACTTTTTTTCACCATTACTTGATTTTGGGGAGCCAAGTCTATAATTTAGAATCAGTTACAAAGGCAAGAGCATAAATGATACATAATGGACATGGTGAAGAACTGTTTCTTGATGGCAATCTATAGAAATTAGGAAGATGAAACCAAAAGAGCTTGTCAAGAGTGCACATGCTGCAGTCCATGCATTTGGTACTTCCATGTCAGATTCCAGATGCATGAGTCTTAAGATGTTAGTAAACTCAGTCCCCCATTATAGATTTTTTTCATATGAATAAAGTCTGGGCCAAGTGAGAATAAGAAGAATAAAGGTCTTTACACTTTTCTCTGTGGCCTGACTACAACATATAGAATAAGCTCAGGCTGTCCAGCATATTATAGCCCAGAAGGCACGACTGTGAATAGACACAAAAAGTAATTGCGTATAAGCACCCTAGGGCATGAAAAGAAAACATCTTTAACACATTACCAACCGTCTGTATTTTGGCATTGTCTCTGGACATTCAAGTCTGCAGCTTTGGAAATTTTAAATGAGTGGCTGACTAGAAAACTAAAGACTTTACAGTTCAGTCTTTATGTCACTGAAAACATTTTACAGGAAATTATTCTGATTCAGAGAGAAATGATTTAGACCTAGATCTTATGAGTTACAATTTTTAACACTATAAAATGGAGAAAAAGGCTTTAAAATTCAGTAGAACATAAAAACACTTCACAAATCCAAGATTAATGTTACCAAAAAAAATTTAGTAATGCACAGATTGCTCTGAGCAAGATTATGGATATAAAAGTGATAAAAAGCAGCCACAAAGAAGAAGGGTAGAAATGGCATAGCAAGGACAAAGCAAAAAATGTTAAATGTAATAGGAAATGATGTGTGAAAAATCAAGAGAGATTACAAAGTGATAAATGGGAACAAGAGACTGAATGCATTCTCAGAATACAGGTATCATCAATATTTTTATCATTGTGTCCTTCTCGCTGCCAAGAGAACATTTTATATAGTGCATTTCACCCTGAATAATTTTACCTCCAGTGAATTAATCCTGGTTTAGCACAGAGCCAAACTACCCTCAAAGTGAAGGAACAAGTTATAAAACTAGCTGGTCTGACTATTAATTGTATCATGCACCGTGGCTAGCAAGGGTGATGTGTAACATACAGTAATTCAAGCAATATTGTGAACATTTCTTAAATGTCAGAATAAATGGCAAATCAATGATATACTTCAGCTACAAATTAAGTAACACAGGTTTCAATCAAAATTAGCAAAGTTGTGAACATGTGCTGACAGCATGCTGCTGCACCCACCACACAACAAACACCTGGGTTGAGACCTGGGCGCAGCACATGACACCTCAGCACCACACTGGAACAATGTGAAGTTTTTTATGGTGGCTAGAGTGCCAATCCTGCCACAAACTCAAAAGTTTTCCCTGTAGAGAACTAACCAAATGCCAATATTACAGAACAAAACAGGTCAAGGCAGTAAACACAGAATACAATGTTCGAACAAGAATGGTGGAAAAATTAGCAAAATACTACTGTGTATTTTGCAAATGTCATTAATCAAAATTCATGTAAAAGGTTTTCTCATCCCATGTCCTGAACACTGTCCTTGATGGAACATCGTGAATAGGTATCAGCTCTTTTCACCTGTTAATTTCAACAACAAAAGGTTCAAGGTATGACCACTTCATGGATGGAATGTCATTTCAGCGCAAGGCACACAAACAAAGTGCATATGCACTCATTTTGAGGCAAACTAGAAATGTAATTTTGCTATATTGCATCACAGAGTCAAAAAACTTTAAAAATCATATGAAAGTCACCAAGCATGTCAAATTCATCTGATTAGCTAATTAACAATTTGCATTTGACATATGGACATTAGACTAAAATCCAAAGACTTCAGTCTTCCTATTAATAGTCACACTCTGATTGCCTTTCTCAGCTCACTTATGACATATAGGATGATTTCCAAACAAAATATTATCTCTGTACTCAGATAAATCAAAAGCTCTCCCAGTCGTGACTACACCTGATGTGAACTACAAAACTACATCTTTTGTTGTTACTTACCTGCTTTGGTCACTTCCTCAGCCTGTCTCAAGCTCCTTTCTATGGCAGCACATTCACTCTGATTTCTGTCTAACATACTCATCAGTCTGAAAGGTCCCTCTAGTCTGTTACGTCCAGCAGCACTTTAAGCCAGACCAAGCCATGACTGTGAGGTTCAACTGTCACATTAATTATTATTCCATTTCCAAATATCTGTTGTACCGCTGCCCATCTTTTATACTGAACATGACAATAAAGCACTCTAATAAAACAAGCAACTGGTCAGAGGTATAAATAAACTCATAGATAATACAGTACTAGGTATTCCACACAGATACTACTTGTAAAGTCATTAATGTGAAGAATTTCTCTCCCAATAAGTGAAACAATGACTGGTTCTGAAAACACTGGTAATAAAACAAGAAAGCTTCAGCAATTTAATTCTCTACATTGTTCTCTCATCAAGCGTTGGTCACCATTACCATCACATTCTTCCATCCATCTTTCCCTCCTGTTTGATCCAATTCAGGGTCATGTGGGCTAGTATGGGCAGCATCAGTTGGACGCTTATGTTACCAGCTTTCTGTCTCCAGTAATACTATCAACATTACAAACGATATGTATCTGACAATACCAGCACTGAAGGAAGACTTCTAGATCCCACTTCTCCTTTATTATCACCATTACTACCTTTAGCCCTCCAAAGTATGAGTGATTGTGCATTTTTTAGCTGAATCGTCCACAAACTGCATTATCACCAACTGACCATGTCAGTCTGACAGTCTTCTGAATACACTATGCCATTCACTGGTTTTATCCCCATTCTTTTTACCTTTTAAGTATCTATAACCCCATTTCTATATCAAAGGGATGGCCGAATGCATCAAGTGACTGCTTTTCGGAAAAAAAAGCTAAAATGGTGAGGGTTGCTATGGTCGGCAATTCGGAATTTTGTATACCCTCCACGTATGTCACATCTAGCTTTCTCAACGTTAAGATTGTGTCGTGCCAAGGGAGAGGCGCTATTGTCTTCTGATACAAAACGACACCTTAATGGTGTATGAGGCAGAAGGAGGAGTAAAACCATTTGCAGTTTTTAGGTAGTAGACAACTATTAGCAATCATACTTTCATACTGAACCTAAGCTGACGCGGTCTGCAATCCCAATTAAAATGACTCGATCGGTAGCTAGCATACAGAAAAGGGGGCGCACCAACAGGGCTCGCGACAGTGCTCGCATACGACTAAAAAATGTATAATCTTACACAAGTTCACAGACGTCTACCAACCCGTCTCATCTGAGCCCGATAAACTATTTATTTCTCATACGATACAGACAAAGAACTAAATGTGCGCGATTATAGCTGTAAGCGGTCGGTGATGTTCTTATGCATTTCTATCCAGACAAGCCCGACGTACCCCAAGTCTCCTTACTTCCACAGCCTCTTTCATGAAGATGAATCTCCTGAACGCCGATTAACGCGATAATTCATTAACGGCACTGTCACTTACCTAACGTTGCGAAACCTCTATTTCTAAAGGATGACATGTAGCGTCGCTGAAGTGGTTCCTCACTCGCGTACCCGCTCCAGATTCGCTCGTTCCGAGCGGGTGATGATATTTGGGGACCGCACACACGCGAGCACGCTCGCTTGCCACTTCTTGTCCGAGTCTCTTTTTTCACAGACCAGGAGCCCCCCTCCAGGCGACAGATACGCGCGATGTGGTTGCTGCCACCCCCTTCCAACAGAGTATGCGTGGAGATGCGCAGTCCTTCAACACTATTGGATACATGCTGCGCCTAAGCCAGTCGTATTCCAGGGCACGCGCCGAAGTCTGAACTGGAAAAACGGCGGTTTCTCCTTAGCCACACGCAGGCAGAAGCACACACACGTCAACCTCTAGCTGCGCCTCAGATGAAAGACACTTTTTCATTGGCCAAACGTCCAATGTTTTCATGTCTTGAAGCTTTCCCTTGGGTCTGGAAATTGAAAAGGGGCGGGCAAATATAAGAGGTAAACAGAACGCGGCAGATTCTTAAAGGAACCGGAGCTTTCGCGGTTGGTCACTCTACTTACGACATGAATTGGGCCTGCTTGTTACAGGAATTAGGATCGTATAAGATTATCATTATCTCTCTAAGCTAGTATCTTAAGATACTTGAGACGTGACAGCTGTTTGTATCGACCTTGAATGTCTATAACCTTAAAATGGATTTCATGACTTAAAGGTATTGGACCGGATAAAAAGAAAAAAAAACGTATGGCAAAGCAGTCTGAGATTTACAATGCTTTGTTAAATATTGATGCCAAACTTTTTTTTTTTTTTAACAAAAATGGTTTGGATAGTGACATACATTGAGCAGGCGATAGTATTTTTATTGAGTGTTTGTGGTGACATGATTTTACGGTTGTATATTTTATTATTTTGGCTTTAAAGGAACAGCTGGATGGGTTAGTGGATCTTTAAGAAAATAATAACCAAATGAGGTAGGTTTACTTGTGTAGATCCAGCAAACAGTGTCCCCTTTAAAGGCCACTCTCTTTGGTGTGTCATGACACTGTGCAGTGTCCTGATGCTAACCCTCCCTATTGACCCGCACTTCGGACTAGCACAAAGTTGGGGTGGTTTGGCCCCCTGGTGGCGGGATCGCCACATGGAGAACCCTTATGATAGAGTAGAGTACCATGTCAAGAGGTGTTGGATGTGCATGAGAGAGAGAGAGAGGAGTACTAGAGAAGTATGTAAGAATTGTCCAAGATATGTTTGAGGGAGTGAGGACTCCAAGTTAAAAGCAGCGTTGAGGTAACAGGATCCCAGCTGGTGTATGTCTGTATGGCATGCTTTGTTCTGATAAACATTGAGTTTTGTAACACCAGAAAAGAGTAAGTTGGAAGAATGGAGAAGGGTTTTGGCACATAGAAGTTTGAAAATAAATAGGATGAAGTCAGAATTCTGAAGTTAGCCTGCAGGGACAGCTATTGAAAAGAGTGGATACATTTAAATATCTAAGATTAGTGGTAGCCTAAGATGTAAAACTAGATGCAGAGGTAACCCATAGAGCACAATGTGGATGGAACAATTGGAAGAAGGTATCAGGAGTATTGTGTGGTTGCAAAATTAAGGCAAAGGTAAATGGAAGTACAGGGGAAGGGAAAGAGAGAGAGAGGCCAAAACAGGGGTGGATATATAAAGTAAAAGAATATCTGAAGTAAAAAGGCTTGACTGGTGAGGAGGTGCAGTACTGTGCAGTTTGAAGTGGCTTTGATCAAGCACATCAACTCTACAAAGAAGTGGGAAAAGATGAAGAAGAAGACAAAGAACATTCACTTCAGCACAGAGGGCGTGGTTTTATAAATCCCCTTACTGACATAGCTTTGTTTCAGTTAGATTATGTTAAAAAGCAACATTCTGCAACTTACAATTTTACAAATGAAAGGCTAAAAATATTTTGACTTCCAATGGAAGAAGCTAAGAAAGCATTTTTACAAAATTTACAAGCTTGCTCTTTTTATAAAGCAGCAGTAGCTGAACTTAGATGCTTTCCCAGTTTAGAAAGTTTCATCTGTAAGTTGCCATTTCCAAAACTCCCATCTGTGATAAAAATAGTAAAGAATGGGCTATTAATTCTTGAATACCGTAGTTTAATAATTATAATAATAAATGCATATACTATGCTCTAACATTAAGTCATGTAGACCACCTTTTTATATGAAAAAAAGACATCAGCAGTAAGTAAACTGGAGGATATTTAGACTGGTTATAATATAATATGTATTTGGCAACTGTGATGTTTTTTTCCAGGATTTTCTCCATAAAGATTCAGGGAATGATAGCATAACCCAGAAAGTAGTATGAAAACAGGAATAAGAAATGCCCGAGATGAGCTGATTTGTGTTCTCTGTATTGAAGATTTCACAAAATAGTGACCCAAATATGCATTTTAATACAATCTTGTTCATCATGGCAATATTGTGTCATGTTGGTCAGACAGGCAAGTAGGCAATTTCAGTGGAATTTGTACACAAAACCATACAATTTCTAGTACTATTACTACTAATTCTGCCACTACTACTTCTACATTCTGTGAAATATTTTTGGCCAATACTAGCTATAGCATATTTTCCAAGATGACTATCTGGCAAATAAGCGTTGTGTTCTGTTTTTATTTCCCTACCCTAGGAGGCCTTTCAGCTATAAATATTTTACTCATAGTAGTGTTACCTTTGGAAAACCAACCTAGAGGAGGATGCAACAATAAAATCAACCAAAAAGAATTCCTGTGATCGTTCCACCAAAAAACTTGTAGAAGCTCAAGTGTGATGGAGATTCTCAAACTTGCTCCAGGGCCTGGTCCTGAGATGGGATTCATCAACAAGCAGCAGATGGCCAAATACTTCATGTAGTCTTGTCATGAATAGCCCAAAAACTTACAAAGAGCCACTGTGTGGTCTTGCCACATGCAGCATGAGAGGTGAAAGACTGATGAACTGTACCTTAGCAAAAGGAAAGTTTTGTTTCTGTGTATGGTTTTAACAACTATTTTGAGTTTTTAGCCTTGCTAAAAGACAGTGGATGTAATATTTGAATATTTATGTACTGAGAGATTCCATCCCTTTCGTAGGAATTAATGGATAAAGCAGGGGGAAATTATTATTGAATTGCTGTGCTTTCAGATCAGACCTGGTCAGAGTCCTATGATTTGTCTTTGCACTGATGCCACCTGAGCTCAGGCTGTATACTCTAGATGTATGCATAAAATGAAGTACCCATGCAATATCAACTGATCACTACTTTTAAAGTTGGATTAGATGTCATGTCTGGGGAATTGAATTGACTAAGCAGATACACAAAACATGACTGTGTAGTGAGGGTTTTGTGAAACTGTTAAATTCTTATTTGGGAATATGTACTTTTGCGGTCACATCGAAAAAGGTAAAATGGGAGACCCTTGGTAGCCATTGCTGTACATTTAGATTCCAGTAGTGGATATGAACAGTGAGATATGCACTCTAGTTAAAGAATGTGACCTGAAGGATTTTTAGGCAGTCTCAAAAGAGAATCTGGTGAATCACTTTATGACTCATGATGAGAAGCTGCTGAGACGTCTCTCAGCAAGGGTGGAGATACATTGACCTTAACTGTATATGTTGGTAAGACATTGAAGAAGCATTTCAATGAGCTTGTAAACTCTCAGTTGAGGTGGTTCCATAAACATCTCTTGGAGGTGGTTTAATTTCTCTGGCTGTAGTTACTGCATTTGGATGAGACACTACACTGTGGCAAAGCTGTGGAATGACTGACATTTGGCTAGAAATATTAAAGGTGCTGGAATTTTAGGGTTATCTTGGTTAATTATACATGTTTATTATCATATTATCATATGGTGAAGTCATCACCATTTTCAAAAGGGTATGTTCTAGTTACTGATAAATTACACTTGTTTGTCTCTCTTGGAATGACTTCCTCATGACTGTGTAATGAAGATTCTATCCAGAACTAAAACCTTGGATTCTGGAGGAACAATGCAGACTCCTTCTGGGTCCTAGAGCAGTGGACCAATTTTTGTTTTTGCCCAGAAGTGATGGAAATGTGCAAGTTGTATTTATAGTAAGAAGGCACTTTTTGACAATTTTGTTTTATTGTATAATAAAAATTGATTGATTGGTTTCCACACTGAACACTAAATCATTTCTTTTTAGTCAGTCAATATTTCGTACAGTATTTAAAGCACTAATTCTCCACTTTGAAGCATATTTCTTTTTATTCTTTTAACTATCTTTATAGTTTCTTCTACAGCACAAGCAAATTACAATTTTTTGTCCACATCCCATCATAAATTATTATTAACCATATTGTGCTTAGAAGCTTAACCTTCAATGGAGTTTTAGATGTTAGGTGGAACTCGAATAATTGATTTGCTCTCAAATACAAAACCATTTACAACTATCTAATGGAATTAAGACACTGCAATCCTGAATTAAAATCAAGTAGATTAATAAACTTAATGAGGAAATTGATATTTGTACAAATTTTATTTAATATTATTTCACTTTGGCTCAGCAGGGAATTTTGACTGTGTCACAAGGCAAGTACCCCAGGTCAGTTTTTTGCTAATGAGTGTCTCTTGTGCAGAGTTTTCTGTTCTCCCAGTGTTCTAATGAGTGTTGTCTAGGTGTCCTAACTTTCTCCAACAGTCCAAACTCTGGCAGTGCAGTTGAGGGTCCAAAAATGTAAACTGATCCAGTGTGTATGCATGTGGATGCACTGAGAGAGACCGGCATCTTACCCAGAGGTGATCCTGCTTAGAACCCATTGCTGTTTGCTAAGGTTTCCATCCCCAGTAACTCTCTACAAAATAAGCAAGTTTAAAAACTAGATTAATAGACCTATATAGCGTAACATTCAGGGAGCTGCATGAGGCACTAAAGAGAATCAACCAATATGAGAATTGCATTAAACACAAAATTATCAAATGCTTCACATCAATGGTAACCAGGGAGAAAAGAAAAGTAGGAAAAGTAAACTGGGCAAACTAGGGTGGCGGTCTCCATCTTTAAGAAAGGGGACTGGAGGGTGTGTTCCAACTTAAGGGGGATCACACTCCTCAGCTTCCCAGAGAAGGGTTATACCAGGGTTCTGGATAGGAGGATCTGGCTGTTGGTTGATCCTCAGATTCAATAGAAACAATGCAGATATCTCAGTTTCAGATCACTTAACCAACTTTTTACCTTCAAAAGGATTCTGCAGCGTTCAAGGAAGTATTCCCAACAAGTCTATCTGTGTTTTGTGGACTTGTTGTGGATGCTTTGTGAGGCTATTAAGTTGTGGGCATTTTTGTCCCTGAACAACCAGAGCAAAAGTTTGGTTCACATTGCCGGCAGTAAGTTAGACTCATTCTTGGTGGATGTGGGACTCCACCAGGGCTGCACTGTGCCACCAATTCTATTCATTATTTTTATAAACTAAATTTCTAGGCATAGCATAGGAGCGGAGGGTGCCCATGTTTGGTGACCTCAGAATCATATCTCTGCTTTTTGCACATGATGTTGTCCTGCTGGCTTTATCTGGCTGTGACCTTAGACATGCACAGGGACAGTTTGCAGTCAAGTATGAAGCAGCCGGGATGAGGATCAACACCTTCAAGTCTGAGGTGATTCTTCCTAGACAGAAAAAGGGTGGAGTGCCCTCTCTGAAGAAGTTGAAGATGATGTTCTGCCTCAAGCAGAGGAGTTTAGGTATCTTAAGATATTGTTTACAAGTGAAGGAAGAAGCGAGTGGTAGATCAATAGGCAGAATGGAGCAGGGTCCAAAGTGCTGCAGACACTGTACCAGTCAGTTGTGGTGAAGAGAGCTCTCAATTTAAAGGTTGATCTACATTCCTACCCTCACATATGATCACAAACTAGGGGTAGTGATTGAAAGAACTAGGTCTCTGCAGAAATTAGTTTGCTTTGCAGAGTGACTGGACTCAACCTTAGAAAAAATGGTGTGAGCCATGTAGACATTCAGTAGGAGCTCAAAGTAGAGCTGCTCTTCTCTGTAATAAAAGGAGCCAGTTGAGGTGGTTTTGGCATCTGATTTGGATGTCTCCTGAATGCCTCTCTAGGGAGATGTTTCAGGCATGACCAATCAGGAGGAGGCCTCAGGGCAGATCCAGGAGACTCTGGTGAGATTATATCTCTCAGCTGGCCTTGGAACCCCATGGTATATACCATTGGCGGAGGTGGCGTGAAAAAGGGATTCCTGGACATTGTGGTTAGACTGCTGTCTCCACGACTTGCACCTGGACAAGCAGCAGAAAATGGATGAATGGAAAAGTAAAACCTACTGTAGATCGCCATGCGTTTTACATAAGGTAAAATTCCAGGAGTTACGTGGCAATTGGCCTCCCAAGTTATTCACTGGATGGTCCAGTCAGACATTCTATAACTTAGGGTCTGGGCCAAAAACAGAAAAACAGACGGAGTATTAGAGATGCAAGGGTAAAGGTCACCTTTGACCTGAAGTATAAATGACCAATGAAAAATGTTTAAAGCTGACACGTTGAATTGGAAGTGATTAAAAAGATAATCGAGAAACACATAAGAGGATAAAGTCTATTCATTGACCTTTTCCATGCTGCTAGAATTTGCCCTTATCAATAGTTCTGTTTAAATAGCACTGCCACCATAAAGCTCTTGTAACCTGGTTCATTTGACAATTGCAGTGTAATCTTTGTGGAGTCTGCATGTTTCTTTCATGTCCATATTGATTTCTTTCAGCTTTTCATATTCAAAAGACATGTTGCCAGAATGACTGACCATTCTAATTTGTCCATTGTGTGTGAGCGTTCTGTAATGGACACAAAAAACAGACCCAAAAAAATAAAATGCTGCCTAATTTTAGACAATGTAGAGTTTCCTTTAAATGCTCATTGTTCATGTCAACCCCCTTTCATTATTTGATTTATGTATGCTTCCCTTTTATTGTTTCTGCAGTCATCATTGTTATCTCTATATTTGGCTCCATCCATTTTCAGGACCACTTACTCTGTTTCATTGCTCTGAAAGCCAGTAGCATATCCTGAAGGTATCATGTACAAGTCAAAAACCATCACAATGTTATCTTCACAGTATTATTTTATTGATTTACATTTGACTAATTTCCAGATTATATTTTCTTAATTGTCACTCATACAGAATAGTGTAGTAGAAGAGTCTGCATGTAGAGTGCCATAGTCAAGAAACCGCTGTGAAAAGGAAACCAGAAATAAATGGTAAAGGGCCTGTATTTGATATAGCGCCTAACTAGAGTTCAAGAACCCCCCTAGGCGCTTTACAACACAACAGTCATTCACCCATTCACACACACATTCATACGCTGGTGATGATAAGCTACTATGTAGCCACAGCTGCCCTGGGGCACACTGACAGAAGTGAGGCTGCCGAACACTGGCGCCACCAATCCTTCCGACCACCACCAGCAGGCAAGGTAGGTTAAGTGTCTTGCCCAAGGACACAACAGCTGCATTCTCATGCCGGGAGCCAGGATCGAACCTGCGACCCTCCGATTGCTGGACCACCCGCTCTACCGACTGAGCTACTGCTGCCTTATTTTTACATTCAGAAATAGTCAAAAGGAATGGAGTATATTATAAATATTATAGGTATACTATATATTAAAGTAAGTATACAACTGTTATTGTAAGTTGTTGGCCCTGAAATGTTCTGAGAATTGTGAACAAATACCTTTTAACGGCAGAGCTAACCCTTTAGTCCCACTTACGAGATTCAGAGTCAGAGGTAGAGTGAGTCAGCAACCTTCTATAATGAAATGTCATTTCTCTCTCAGTGTTGGTTAGTAAGGCAACTTCAAATAGTCTATCTTGATAAAAAATAACTTGCGTTGGTTGAAAATGAGGAAAAAAAATAGAAAAAGTCTTTTTCTGATTCTCATGAGAAACAAGAATATTATTTTGATGGAAAAGTCTCCTTTGAGCATTGATGAATATACATACATAAGTACATGACCACACAATGGATGGCTGTTATGTAAGAAAGAGACGTAAGAGTCACACTAGAGTCACTAAATAATGCACCCCCTGCGTCCTGCAGAGTTGCTGAGGCTCTTCTCTCGCCTTCAGACTTGAAATAGCATTTGGCATAGCATTTTGAATGAACAGAAGCAGAGGCAAGTTCTCCATCCTGCTCCTTTTTGTCTTTGGTTTTATCTTTTTTCAGCTCAGACTGGAGAATTCGAAGCTAGTCACAGAACAACTAGATATGATAGACGTAACGACTTTCTGTTTTCATAATGTCCATGCAGGCCATGCCAGAATGCTTTTTCTACTCATCTTTGAAGAGCCTGAAGTGCACAGAAGAGCTATGCAAACGGTATGCTTAGAATTGCTTGGGGCCTGCAGCTTTATTAGGCCTTGCTATGTCCATTTCCAACCTTGAGGTTAGTTTATCAAAGCTATTTAAAGAGAAGATCTAATTTCATTTGCTGACCTTTGATCTAGCCTCAGCCAGACCAAGATAACTTTTAGATAGTTCTACAAGGGTCATCTTTTGGGTATCCTGATCAATTCCAGGATGGCACAGGAGAGCTTTAAAGTTTATGCAGGCCAAAGCTGTGAGTCACATACCATATACCGTGCAAGAATTGACAACAGGGGCAAACGAAACAAGAAACTTAGAGGCTGGTAAGAATCTGCCATCCCATGAGTCTGAAATGGCGGTAAACTATTGGGTATTTGGTTCAGTTCAAAGCAGTTTGTGACCCCTGAGTGTGCTATTTAAAATGCCATTACAGAAAATGTCATGATTGTATATTTAACTAACACCATTATTGAAGGCAAATAACAAGATATGTTACTGTTACAGTATGTATAGATAAATTTATAGTTGGCACACAGTTGGGTTAAGTGAATTACTGATAGCGCATTACCACACCTACCACACAACAAACCACCTAGATTTGGATCCAAGTACAGAGGGTGAGACCTCAGTACCTCACTAGTAAAATGTGATGTTTTTATGGTGTGTGGAGTACCAATCCTGTCACCAAACCAGGTTGGAGGAGCAACCAGGGCTAGATACAGATTAATGTCATGCCAGGATAAAGTAAAGGGCCTTGCTCAAGGGTCCAAAAGAGTAGAGTCACTTCTGCCATTTACGGGATTCAAACCAGCAACCTTTGGATTGCCGGTGCAGAGCCCTAGGCTCAGAGCCACGACTCCACCCTATAAAGTAAGAAGCGGAATTTAAAATGCTGTGTTGCAATTGCACCATACAGCCTATTATACCATAGATTTTTTGGATAAAAGTCTCAGCTAAATAGGACCACATTTGGCACAAAGTGATGGTATTCTATAACCCAAGTAAAACTTCTTCATACCTAAGAAGGCTGCCCTTGAAAGTGGCACAATCAATAAATGTGTGGTGTCCTAAACTTAGTTGTTGCAGTGTGGATCTGTTTTTTGTGTTCATAAGAATTACTTAGGAACGGTTTGAATTCATTTCAATTTTGTTTTTGTCTGGTACTTCTTGACTCACCGGTACAAGAAAACCTCAATTTATGATATACCGTTTGACATGTCTTGATGTCTGGTTATGCAAAATGTCAATTTTTTGGGTTTTGTCCATATTTTTATATCTCTACACCCAAAATACTCCCATTTTAAGCCATTTTTGGACCATAGTTTGTGGAAGAAATTGCACCTTTATGATAAAGAGTAAATCAGAGGTGTTCTTCAACAAAAATCATCATAATGACTTGAAGTTGTGCATGCATCATCAACTGGTTCCAGGGATTTACCCCAAATTGGGTAAAAGATATTCCTTTTCATAAAACTTTGAAAAAATTGTGATCAGTAATATAGTCATGTGAAGTGCTGTTTTGTGCTATTTCAAAGTTGTTGATTACAAATATGATAATATTTTTGATGTTTGATTCTTCGCCAGTGATCTTAGTCTAAGAGCCACTCCCAGAAGGTTAAAAACTACAAATTCCAAGAAAGGCAACTGGGCTCAATCAAATTAGCTTTAAAATGTGTAGTAACCAGTTAGAGGATGCTTTTCAGGATGTATTTAACCTTTTCCTGAATAAATCAGTACTTCCAATATTGTTTAAGAATATGGCTATTATTATAGTAACCAAGAAAAACAATGTGGAATGCCTTAATTACTATTGTCCAGTTATTACTGCAAGCCTGGTGCTGGGACACATTAAGAATGTTATTCCAGACAGCTTAGATCTCCTGAAGTTTGCTTATAATCACAACAGGTCTACAGAGGATGCAGTAGTCCTTGCACTGCATAGCACCTTAAAACACCTGGATAAAAAGAGCTTTTATGTCAGACTGCTATTTGTAGATTGCAGCTATGTCTTCAACACTGCAATTCTGTCCAGACTGCTCACCAAGCTCTTTGACCAGAGCCTCAGTCCTGCCTTGTGCAACTGGATCCTAGATTTTCTGACTGGCAGACCCCAGCACGTACTGATTGGTAGACACACCTCCACTAACACTGATTCTGAACACTGGCACTCCACAGGGCAGTGTACTAAATCCCCTGCTGTACTCCCTGTTCACCAATTGCTTTATTGGCCAGATATGGCTCAAATACCATCATAAACTTTACTAACAATTCCACCATCATGGCTTGATCATAGACACTGATAGAACCTACTGAGAGGAGATTAGGCTCCAGCCAGAGTGGTGTCAGGACAATTACTTCTCTCTCAGTGTCAGCTAGATTAAGGAGATGATCAATGATTTCAGCAGGTAAATCGCACCCCTGTTTGCAATGGTGGCAAAGCTGTCTACAATTTTAAATTCCTGGGGGTTACCATCACCAATGATACTGGGTAGATAGAACACACTACAGCAGTCATGAAGAAGGTCCACCAGTGACTGTATTTTCTCAAGACATTTGAGGAAGGCTTGAATGTCTCCAGGCTCCTCACTAACTTTTATAAGTATGATGTAGTCTCAATCCTCACAGGTTACATGGTGTGTTGGCAAGAGTTTTGTGAAGGACCATAAGGCATTGCAGAGGGTGATGAAAACACCACTGATCATCACTGCCACATGAATGCCATCTCTGCAGCAAATATTTCCCAAGTGCTGTCTAGGAAAAACAAAAGGAATCAAGAAGGATTTAAGAAGAGTTTCCACCTGCAGGTAATAACACTGCTCAACTGTCATTATGTGATAAAAGGTCTGTAGTCATCTAAGTGAATTAGGTGCCACATTCTCTATGATTCTTAATATTATTAATATGTAATATTATGTTTAGTGTTATTTACTGTGATTGTTATTAAGATTAGATTTAAATTTGAGCTTATTCTTTTCCTGATGTTTATGTTTATTATTGTGTTTGCAAAGAATATTATTACAAGTAGGAATTTCACTATACACTGTAAATGTGACAATAAACAGACAACCTTTATGATCAGTGATTATGAATATGATATTATTTTTCAGTTTTGATTTTTTATGGGGCTCTTGCCCTCGATGGACCTCTATCAGTAGGTGAAAAATGACAAGTTTTAAACTGAAGCACACATTTCAAATATCTGACGCAATTGTTCGTATTATGTACTTCTAACCCATGAAGTAAATCATTACATTTCGTATTAACACCCTGAATTAGGGCAGCTTACACTAATTTAGACTATTTGTTTTTATTTTATTGCTCCTATAAAAAATACATATGAATCTAATTTTTTTTTTTAAATAACTGAGTTTTGAAAAAGATTGTCTTAGTGCATATGTGGGTTATTATAGGTGACTTTCCCTCTAACAGCAGAGAACAGAATGAGTTTCACTCCCTTTCAGATGTTTTAAAATTGCACGTAAGAACTCAAAAGGTGGCCTTACTTGTTTGTACACTGATTACATTTAACAGAAGTGATGACTATTTATATTTTTTTCACACATAGTAGTTATGGAGGAAATTGCTGAGGCGCTACTTGTTCTTTTTAGCTGCTGGTTTTTTCATTCTCGTTTGAATTCTCTATTTTCTTCTCAGTACTATTTTTATACTGGATACATGTCTTCCAGCTTCTTTGATGTTTGCCTGTAATTGGTGGTTCATGGTGGATTTAAGTTTCCATGTTACGTTGAATACTGTCAGTAAGTGCTTACATCCTTGTTCTAGAACACTTGTTACTCCATTTTGCATAAAATGTGAGTGTGAGTGCACCACAAAAGCAAATCAAAATAACGTAACTGGCTGTTTAAAAACTAAACAAATACAAGCATATCAAACAATAATGACCAACCACCATGGACTCTGTCCACATTCCAAAAACAGAACACTAAATTTCATGTCTGAATCCTGTAACATTAGGGGGAAAAGTAACAGGAACTTTTAGTGGAGAACTAGCATTTGTAAATGTTATCAGCTCTGCACTACAGAATCATTGTGTTTCAGGCATAACACCTTAGATCTGAGTCTGTGTGGACATTGGTCGGACATGAAAGTAAGAATTTCACCTAGCTTATAAAACAGTATTATTGTATCGATTTTCGAAACCTCCTTTTAATATAACACAATTGTGGACGTCATGAGCCAGCTCAAAATAAGACGGCAGTCTGCTGCAGGGGGTACACTCATGCTTATATCAGCTTAACACATTACATGACATCCTCAGACACACTTAACGTAGTTCAGGATCACAGGAAACTGGAGCCTATCCTGGCAGCCTCAGGCACAAGACATCAGACAGAAATGAAAAGGCTGCCAGGACATCACATGGTTCATTCATGCATTAATTTACAATGAAATGGCTAATTCACAGAAACCTGTTTCTAAGATGCCATGTAAATCCTTATTTGGGGCTTAAAGCCCAACCTTCCTGGACAGGGGTCTCTTGTTGAATTGCCCTCCCCAAAGATTTCTTCCATTTTTTCTTTTCCTACAAGATTTTTTTGGCCGTGGGGGGTTGTCAAAAAGCAGGGCCTATTAAAACCTGTCAAAGCATTCCATGTGTGATTTTAGGCTACACAAGAAATAAATTGCTGTTGTTCTGGTTAGAGAAATTGAGTTATTGGCCTCTAAAAAACCTGGTTAACAGAGGTTAGATTTCTCCACAAATAACCTGATTAAATGGTCATGTAAACATATAACTGGGTTACTGTTAAGGATTTTGTACTCTGTGAATGTCTGTTGCACTCTATCAAACTGTGCATGTATTTGTTTCACACGTGCTTTCAGCAGCCATGGATAGAAGCATCCACAAAATAAAGTTCTAGAGGCAAATGTTTGGCTGATCGCATTAGTCCTTCTATTGATTGGAATAATCTGTCTCAATATTTCAGAAAATCACTAAATTTAAGTTGATGTGCTGAACATACAGTGTTATACTCAGCAACACAATCTTGAGTGGAGTAGGGAAACACATTAAAAGTAATGAGTATTACATAGTTCAATCTGGACTTTGCCAACAATGCCATGATCTTCGCTGAGTCAATGGAGGCTCTGATTGGAGCTCTTGAGAGACTGTGAGAGGAGTCTGAGTATCTGGGCTTGCGAGTGTCCTGGATAAAAACCAAGACGCAGGCCTTTAATGACTTCTTAGGCCCAGCCATCAGCAGTGTCTGTCTGCAGAGAGGTTTTTGTTCTTGTTTACTTACCTTGGCAGTGACATTCATGTCTCTGGTGACTCTTCCTATGAAGTCAGTAGATGGAATGGGAGAGCATGGTGGGGTCATGAGGTCGCTGGAAATGTATATGTGGCGTTTCCGATATCTTTGCAAAAGAATGAGAGTCCAAGTCTTTCAGTTTTACTTGCAATGCAAGGACGTATCAGTTTCAGCACTATGGCCATGTGGTGCAGTTCTCTCTGAGGGTAATTCAGCTCGCAGGATCCTCATTGTTCAGGACCGAGCAGCTGAACCAGGCCAAGGGGAAACACATGTTGGAAACAACTGGCTGTGGCAGATAGATGGTCATTTCCAGAGGGTTGGAATAGACTGAATGTCTGCCTGGGGGGTTGCCAACTGGAATCCCGAGTTGCTTCATTGTATGGTGGGTCTAGCAATGCCCTGTATGCTACCCAACCTGACATGACCTATAGTGTTTTGACAAAGGAGAACTCCACTTTACTTGCCCATATAAATGCAGATTTAATAAAAAACAGGTTTCAGCCTGAACCAGGTTATTCACCTTAATCCAGTTATGTGTGTGCATGTAAACACATTCATAGAGAGACATGCAGATTCCATAATAATAAAGAACAAGCACAGAACTCAAACCAGGAAAACTGATCTGCTCAGCACTTTGCCAATATAACACTCTAACTCCACTAAACAGAACAACTTTAGATTCACCAGATAGTCTAACAGACACTGCATTTGAATGGGACAAAATCAAAATACCTGAGTAAAACCTGTAAACAGGAAGAAAAGGTGCAAACTGGACACAGGCTGCCTCTGGGCTAACTTTCAAGTTCAGTTTCATGCAGCTATGAAGTAGCAAAACTAACCAATGTGCTACAGCATTGGTCTGCTCCCTTCTTAATTATTACAAAGTAATTGACAAAAGTACAAGAAAACTCAGAGAACATGTCGAATGGCCAATACAGCAAATATGCCCCTTCAAAAAAAGGACAGAATTAAGTTTATCCATAATGCCCACAAGGCTTCTCCAAGAGTTTGTGTTATTTTGTGTTAAAATCCTCTAATTAAAATCTCCATCCATCCATCCATCCTCTTCCGCTTATCCGAGGTCGGGTCGCGGGGGCAGCAGCTTAAGCAGAGAGGCCCAGACTTCCCTCTCCCCGGCCACTTCTTCCAGCTCTTCCGGGAGAATCCCAAGGTGTTGCCAGGCCAGCCGGGAGACATAGTCCCTCCAGCATGTCCTGGGTCTTCCCTGGGGCCTCCTCCCGGTTGGACGTGCCCGGAACACCTCACCAGGGAGGCATCCAGGAGGCATCCTGATCAGATGCCCGATTAAAATCTGCTGAGTAAAAAGATAACTTCCACAGACTACTTGCTTATTAACGAGTGGGAGTTGCCCACCCTGCTGGTTCACGTTGGCTACATTATGGTTATGTCTTTAGTTAGTCAACTAACAAAGACCAAGATTGTAGAGACATCAACTGATAGTTCACCCATTGATGTTTGCTTTGTACGGACATTGTTCTTATCATGGGTCCTGACTTATAGGCCAGGCCTTTCCTTGGGTTGATTATTTTTTATGACAATACTGATGAATTGTGATTTAGAAAAAGACTCCACATTTTTTGCTTTCTGCAGTTTGTTGCTTCAAGGCAGAGTCTTCTATTGGGACTTTTTGTTTGTCCTTAATTCTGTTGGATTTGTGTGATTCACTGCAGTTTAATGAGTAGTCTGAGAGGTTGTGTTGGACAAGCATCACTTGTGGTGCAGTGGTTTAGGGTTTGGAAGATTTCTTTTTTCAGGTAGGGCTAAGGCTCAAAACTTATGATATGAAGACACCAAAATAATAGGTGGAGAGCCAATCAGGCTACCCTGTTTAATGCAAAGTATGAAAATAAAAAAAAATAAATAAATAGGTGTATGATGGTGCAACACAAATACAGGCTCTCAAGAGCCTTCAAGCACATTGGGCTTTCTCAAATAAACAGCTGAAAGAGCAGGTCAATTCGGAGCTCCACCCAATTTGGGCTTCATTCCATGAATAAGATGCCTTCTTCCAGGGACATCTAGCTTTATTAGGTCCTGGCCTTCTCTGGGCAATGACGGGGGCTCAGTTGCTTTCATTGGGCATCTTTCTTTGAGTTGTGAAGGGAAGAGAGAATAAGACAGAAGACAATGACAGTACCCCCTCTCATCCCAGAGTGGTATTGTATACCTGAGTTGAGCCCATCATGTGATCCTCTGATGCACATGCATGACGATATAAATACATAAATACAGTGGATAGATAGATAGATACTTTATTAATCCCAAGGGGAAATTCACATACTCCAGCAGTAGCATACTGATAAAAAACAATATTAAATTAAAAAGAGTGGTAACAATGAAGGTATAACAGACAATAACTTTGTATAATTTTAACGTTTACCCCCCGGGTGGAATTGAAGAGTCACATAATGTGGGGGAGGAACGATCTCCTCAGAGTCACGCAGATCCTTACACTTTTTTCCTGTTTCCAACACATCACCTTCAAGAACTTACTGTTCACATGCTGCCTAACATATTCCATAATGAGATAATCCATGTTATTCACATCACCTAGCAGTGATGTTAATGTTGTGGCTGATATATATATATATATATATATATATATATATATATATATAAGAACCCACGTGGTGCAGAAGGAACTCCGAGTCCAGCTCAGGGTGGCGAAGGAGCAGTACAGGAGAAAGCTAGAGCAGAAGTTGCAGAATAACAGCATGAAGGAAGTGTTTGATGGGATGAAGATCATCACTGGCTGCAGCACGAAGCGGGGTGCCACCATCGAGAGAGACGTGGAGAGAGCAAACAGATGAACAACTTCTTCAACAGGTTTGACCACCCTAACCCACTCTCACCTCAGAGTACTGCACCCTCCACCCATTGTTCTGCTGATACCAGCATAGGAGAGAGTTTCCCCCAACCCACAATTACAGCAGCCCAGGTAAGCAGAGAGCTGAGGAGACTTTGTGCCAGCAAAGCATCAGGTCCAGATGGTGTATCGACACGACTGCTGAAGGCCTGTGCGTTGGAGCTGGGGAGTCCTCTACAGCGCATCTTCAACCTGAGCCTGGAACGGGAGAGTCCCGAGGCTTTCGAAAACATCTTGCATCACCCAAGTCCCAAAGGTATCACGTCCTAGTGAGCTGAACGACATCCGGCCTGTTGCTCTGATGTCACATGTGATGAAGACCATGGAGCGGCTGCTGCTTCACCACCTGAGGACACAGGTCCGCCATGCCCTCGACCTCTGCAGTTTGCATACCAGGAGAAGGTGGGAGCGGAGGTTGCCATCATCTATATGCTGCACCGATCCCTCTCCCACTTGGACAGGGGCAGTGATGCTGTAAGAATTATGTTTCTGGACTTCTCTAGCACCTTCAACACCATCCAACCTCTGCTCCTTAGGGACAAGCTGATAGAGATGGGAGTAGATTCATACCTGGTGGCATGGATCATGGACTATCTTACAGACAGACCTTAATATGTGTGTCTTGGGAACTGCAGGTCTGACATTGTGGTCAGCAACACAGGAGCGCCGCAGGGGACTGTACTTTCTGTTCAGACCATACACATCGGATTTCCAATACAACTCTGAGTCCTGCCAAGTTCGCTGATGACACTGCTATCATGGGCTGCATCAAGAGTGGGCAGGAGGAGGAGTACAGGAAGCTAATCAAAGACATTGTTAAATGGTGTGACTCAAACCACATACATCTGAACACCAGCAAAACCAAGGAGATGGTGGTGGATTTTAGGAGGCCCAGACCCCTCATGGACCCCGTGATTATCAGAGGTAACCGTGTGCAGAGGGTACAGACCTATAAATACCTGGGAGTGCAGCTGGATGATATATTTGACTGGACTGCCAATACTGATGCTCTGTGTAAGAAAGGACAGAGCCAACTATACTTCCTTAGAAGGCTGGCATGCTTCAATATCTGCAATAAGATGCTGCAGATGTTCTATCAGACGGTTGTGGCGAGCACCCTCTTTTACGCGGTGGTGTGCTGGGGAGGCAGCATAAAGAAGCGGGACGCCTCACACCTGGACAAACTGTTGAGGATGGCAGGCTCTGTTGTAGGCTCGGAACTGGACAGTTTGACATTCGTGGCAGAGCAACGGGCACTGAGCAGGCTCTTGTCAATCATGAAGAATCCACTGCATCCACTGAACAGGATCATCTCCAGACAGAGGAGCAGCTTCAGCGACAGACTGCTGTCACTGTCTTGCTCCACAGACAGACTGGCCAGGGTCAAACTGTGATGGCTAGAAAACTGGATCAGAACATCACCAAAATGGCGTGTCTTGTGGGGTGTTCCCGGTATGCAAAGGTTTGCACTTGACAAAATTGGTCCAAGGAAGGACAACTGGTGAACCGGCAAAAGGGTCATGGGGGCCTAAGGCTAATTGATGTGCAATGAGGAGCCAAGGCTATTCCATCTGATATGATCACAGAGAAGGCCTACTGTAGCACAGACTGTTAACAAATGTAATCCTGGACATGAGACAAAGGTGTCAGAACACACAGTGCATCGCAGCTTGGTTTCTATGGAACTGTGTAGTCACAGACATGTCAGAGTGCCCTGGAGAAACAGAAGAAGGTGGTCCTTTTTGGTTAATCATTTTCTTTTAGATCAAATGAACTGATGAGTGTGTGTCATTTCCCTGGGGAAGAGATGGCAGCAGGGTGCACTATGGGAAGGCAGCAAACCAGTGGAGACAGCATGATGCTCTGGGCAACATTCTGCTGGGAAACCTTGGGTCCTGGCCATCATGTTGATGTTGCTTTGACACGTATCTCTGTGTACATCCTATGTGAAGTTTGAACAAACTCCCAAGGTCAGTGTCTCCCCACACCCCAAAAACATACTTTGTTGGGCTCAAACATTCCACCAAATAGGACATAGTGTGTGTGGGCATCTGATGTTTAGAGTCTGATCTAGAGTTGATTCACATGGCTGTTGGAATAAGTAGTGGCCACCCACAACTTTGAACTGGTTAACTGTGTTTGAAATGGATGGATGGGACATGTTACTTAGAGTAGCAAAGCACACTTTACAGATGAATCATTTCAAAATTTCCTGTTGTTCATGGAGCAGACAGAGTGAGTCAACAGGCTGAAATATAAGGAGTGTGGAGTGCTTGGAAACAGGTCTGTCAAGGAAGAGGAGTCACAACTGTGAAATAAGGAAGTCAGTGGAATCACTGGAGCACTGCAGGGTTGTGATGACACATGCTGACATGAGCAGAGGAGGGCCGCTGTGTCCCCTTTAATCCCTGACTTTTTTCATGAGCCCAATTAATAGTTTGAAAGCTTCCACTGTAGACAAGAATTTGTCATATCTGTAGCTGGTTTACCCTGTCATGTGGCAAAGAATAAAAAATAAATTCAATCCCGCATCCAAATGGAGTTACCCACTTTACAATAAGGTACAGAACTCAACTATTACAACTCCTTATTACATTAAAAACAGACATTTCTACAGTAAAGGATGTGGTTTTCATCCACCTAACCATTTCTGAAGGTGTTTAATCAAGTTCAAGGCCATTGTTGGACCCAAGAAAGGACTCAAACCTGGACTAAGCCCACTCACATAGGACCAATTTAGAATCACCAATGAACTTCACATATACGTCTCAGCTAGGCAGGAAAAAATTAGAATGTCCGGGGAAGAAACACACAAAATCTAAAAAGACAGAAACAAACCCCAGATTTGAAACCGGAATGGCATACGTAGGTGTGCAGCAGCTGCACTAACCACTGCACTATCATGTCACAATCAGAAGCCATCTTGGAAAGTAAAATCCTATCAAGAGAAAAACACACTTTCTTGTTGAAAAAACTTGATTAGATGATTTCTGTGGGGGCCCCAAAGCCAAATGTGAAGTTTCTAGATGAGTGAGCAAAAGTCCTTGGCAGTTTAAGGACATCTTGGCAGATCTCTAAGTACTCTATGAGTCAGCCAAACCAACTGAAAGCCAGCACGTAAAATCAGTGAACAGACACACAAACAGGTTCACGAGTTGATATGGTTTGCCACCAATGGGTACTGTGACAACAAGCCGTTTGCCTCCTGTGTGCTGCACACAATTGCTGCCTTCCCTTTCTCGTGTCCACAGTGTATTTGGCAGTTTCTGCATTTAACCTCAGTTGCTTTCCAGCTCAGCAGAGCCAAGTTTTACATTTTAAAGTTTCCGACCGCAAATGACCCATTTGGTTTTAACTCTGAAGCAGAGATATAGAAGAGCTGAGATTTTTGTTATTTGTTTAAGCCAACAGTTTCTGAGAAATGTTGTGTCATCAGAAAGAAAAACTGATAGAGGGAGTGGCAACTGCCAAGCAGCTCCTCGCTCCCACTCAACAAGAAACTCTTCTGAGCGCACAACATGGTGCTGCAAGGTAGCCAGATGTGGTGATACTACACCAATTTCCACTTCTGTGTTTGAGAAAAACTGCACTTCAGTAGGCCCGTGGTTTTTTTTTTTTTACTATTAGATGTTTTATGGTAGTCAAATGGAATTAACTTTATAGAACCTACCGGAACATCCCAACTCTCAGCTATTTGCATGCTACACGTTTCCTGCAGATGCAGGGAGTCTCCCGCTGAAGGTAACCACTCCACTCCAGATGTCTGGAAGCAAAGAAAACGCACGGTGAAGTTATCCACTCCTACATCCTCCAAATGGAAAATGTTTTTGTCATATTTTAATATTTCCTTCTACTTCTTGCTCTGTGCATTCGGCTCCAAAATGAACCTGCAATTAAACATTAATGCTCTAGCATAAAACAAAATAATTGAAAAGAATACTGTGCTCACATACTTGATTAGCATGATGCCTCACCAAAATCGTAAAACAGGACCAAGAGAATCAACCCTCAGACACAACTACCTGTACCACCAAAATAAATAACTTAAAAAGCACATCACACACAGACGCGTGATGTTCACACACCAACTCAGAATGGTCCTGAAGCAAAATAAAGAACGTCAACCATGAAACACATACAATGCAACCAAAAATTAACAAAATGCTTACTTCTCTACTACTAGCACCAGCATGTTGTAAGAAACAGTACTGCAATCATTTTTTCTCCAGATTGGTGCTTTATTTTTATAATTCTTCAACAAATCCAAGGAAAATACCAAAGCATAGTTGGAGATTAATATGGCGCCTGGGGATGTCTGGTCAGACTAATCATTTATCACAAATGGTCAGGATAGAGATTAAGTACACACGTGTAATGTTTTCTTTGGGTTCATCGGGGAAATCCAGAACAGTTTCAATTTACTAGAGATGGTCCCTTGGGCTCCTAAAATAGTTTCTTGCAATGCAGGGAAATGTGGAAAAAAAATCAGGTCTTACAGACCATTCCAGGAGTTTCCTTTAAACCCTGAGCATCCCAAAGATTTGTCACAGTTAGTCCGCCATTGTGGCATTTGCATGTTTTCCGCATGTCTGTGACAGTTTCCCTCACATGCCCAAAAGATGTGCCAGTTAGATCAGCTGAGGATTGGTAACTCAGGCCCACGTGAGTGTAAGGGGGGATCTGAAATGAGGTGGTAAAAAAATAAGCAAGACGGTTCTAGGCTGCTGCCTGTCTTGTGCTTAGTGTTGTGGCCGCCAAACGTTATGGGCGGCTTTGAGAATTATGATGCATTCAATGCAGTGAATGCCCATTTATAAGAATCCCTCTGTAAAGAAGCTTGCAGAACTGAAAACCACAAGGTCGGAGGTTCAACTCCCATCTCTGAATCGACTCAAGCTACAGTGGTGTGAAAAACTATTTGCCCCCTTCCTGATTTCTTATTCTTTTGCATGTTTGTCACACAAAATGTTTCTGATCATCAAACACATTTAACCATTAGTCAAATATAACACAAGTAAACACAAAATGCAGTTTTTAAATGATGGTTTTTATTATTTAGGGAGAAAAAAAATCCAAACCTACATGGCCCTGTGTGAAAAGGTAATTGCCCCCTGAACCTAATAACTGGTTGGGCCACCCTTAGCAGCAATAACTGCAATCAAGCGTTTGTGATAACTTGCAATGAGTCTTTTACAGCGCTCTGGAGGAATTTTGGCCCACTCATCTTTGCAGAATTGTTGTAATTCAGCTTTATTTGAGGGTTTTCTAGCATGAACCGCCTTTTTAAGGTCATGCCATAGCATCTCAATTGGATTCAGGTCAGGACTTTGACTAGGCCACTTCAAAGTCTTCATTTTGTTTTTCTTCAGCCATTCAGAGGTGGATTTGCTGGTGTGTTTTGGGTCATTGTCCTGTTGCAGCACCCAAGACCGCTTCAGCTTGAGTTGACGAACAGATGGTCGGACATTCTCCTTCAGGATTTTTTGGTAGACAGTAGAATTCATAGTTCCATCTATCACAGCTAGCCTTCCAGGTCCTGAAGCAGCAAAACAACCCCAGACCATCACACTACCACCACCATATTTTACTGTTGGTATGATGTTCTTTTTCTGAAATGCTGTGTTCCTTTTACGCCAGATGTAACGGGACATTTGCCTTCCAAAAAGTTCAACTTTTGTCTCATCAGTCCACAAGGTATTTTCCCAAAAGTCTTTGCAATCATTGAGATGTTTCTTAGCAAAATTGAGACGAGCCCTAATGTTCTTTTTGCCTAACAGTGGTTTGCGTCTTGGAAATCTGCCATACAGGCCGTTTTTGCCCAGTCTCTTCCTTATGGTGGAGTCGTGAACACTGACCTTAATTGAGGCAAGTGAGGCCTGCAGTTCTTTAGACGTTGTCCTGGGGTCTTTTGTGACACCTCGGATGAGTCGTCTCTGCGCTCTTGGGGTAATTTTGGTCGGCCGGCCACTCCTGGGAAGGTTCACCACTATTCCATGGTTTTGCCTTTTGTGGATAATGGCTCTCACTGTGGTTCGCTGGAGTCCCAAAGCTTTAGAAATGGCTTTATAACCTTTACTAGACTGATAGATCTCAATTACTTCTGTTCTCATTTGTTCCTGAATTTCTTTGGATCTTGGCATGATGTCTAGCTTTTGAGGTGCTTTTGGTCAACTTCTCTGTGTCAGGCAGCTCCTGTTTAAGTGATTTCTTGATGATTGAAACAGGTGTGGCAGTAATCAGGCCTGGGGGTGGCTACGGAAATTGAACTCAGGTGTGATACACCACAGTTAGGTTATTTTTTAACAAGGGGCAATTACTTTTCACACAGGGCCATGTAGGTTTGGATTTTTTTTTCTCCCTAAATAATAAAAACCATCATTTAAAAACTGCATTTTGTGTTTACTTGTGTTATATTTGACTAATGGTTAAATGTGTTTGATGATCAGAAACATTTTGTGTGACAAACATGCAAAAGAATAAGAAATCAGGAAGGGGGCAAATAGTTTTTCACACCACTGTACAACCAGCATTTAATTCAGCTTTACACTAGCAAAAAAGTGTTCGGGAACGGCATTCACAACAAAAAACTGTTGTAGTGATTTCCCACTCACGCTCACAGCTCCAGAATCCAGGGTTTGAAAGTGGGCCTGGACACTGCCTGCAGCGTTTGTGTATTCTGCCCGCTATGGTTCTTATCTGGGTACTCCAGTGCTCTGCCTTTCCTACCAAATCCCCTGTGTTTGGGTGTGCAGTTGAACTCAGAAGTTTCCATACACTTAAGGTGAATTCTTGGAATTTTGATATATTCAATAAAAAGTGAATTAATCTGTGAACATTGTTGGAAAAAATAACTTTTGCCCTCCACAAAGTAGATGTCTTAAATGATATGCCAATTTTATAGTTTGTTAGTATAAAATCTATGGAGGGGTTAGAAAGTGAGTTTTAAAGAATTCATCCTAAGTGTATGGAATCTTCAACTGTACACGAGTGTGCCCTACAATGAGCCTTGCACTCAGGGTGGCAGGGAAGGGTATC
The DNA here is from genome assembly GCF_016835505.1 of Polypterus senegalus. Lineage (NCBI taxonomy): Eukaryota > Metazoa > Chordata > Cladistia > Polypteriformes > Polypteridae > Polypterus > Polypterus senegalus. The sequence goes on along the minus strand of NC_053159.1, from coordinate 126,499,593 downwards.
AGTTAACCATGATACTGAACTGAATAATTAATTTAGATGATGGACGGACAGATACCTAGAAAGATGGCTACAGTCTTGACATTTTAAAGTTACAGTGCTGTGAAAAGGAATTTGCTCACTTCCTGATATTCTCTATTGTTGTGTATCTGTGACAATCAATGATTTCAGATCTTTACACAAAATGTAATACTGGATAGAAGGCATCAGTGTAAACATTTAACACCATTTTAAGATTGCTATTAAATAATAAAGCTAGCCAACAGTCGTTTGGTCCATGTGAAAAGGTAATTACACTCTTAAATATGCACTCAGATGATTTTATATATGGGCCCTTACTTGAGAGTGAGCATAGTCACCACAAGCTTTCTAGAAGAACATTATGCCTCAATCAAAGGAAATTTAATAATGGAGTAAGGAAAACGGTTGTTAAAACTTACCAGTCAGGAAAAAGGTTATAAAGCCAGAATTTTCTTTGGAACAGTGGTGGATCTTCCCAGGAAAGGCAGACCTGCCAATGACAGAGTGATGACTCATTGAAGAGGTCACAGAAGCCTTGAGTGAAGTCAACATTCCTAACTTCAGCATAAGAAAGAGACGGGAGTAAAAAGGGAATTCGTGGGGGAGTAGCACGGCAGACATCTCTGCTATCCAAGAGTAAAATCAGTGCTCGTTTTGCATTTGCAAAAAACACTTGGATGATCCCCAAGCTTTTTTGGAATAATATTATATGGAAGTCAACACAGGCTCCAATATTTTTGGCTAAGTAAAAAATTTATTTAACTTTGAGACTATTATACCTACAATAAAAAGAGGGTTCGATAGTGTGAAGGTATGCAGAGGCTTTTCTGCTTCACAAATTCCAAGGAACTATGAATTGTGTAATTTACCAGAATATTTTTAAGGAGAACATCTGGTCATCTGTACATAATGTGGAAGTGAAGCATAATTGGGTTACGCAGCAGGACAATGACCCAAATCACATAATGGAGCCTACAAATGAATGGCTCAGAAGAAGACTCTAATGAAGGTTCGGCCAAGTCAAGTCCTAATTTGAACCCAATAGAGATGTTGTGGCAGGAACTGAAACAAGCAGTCAAAACTCAAACCTGTCAACGAGTCTGAATGGAAGAAGTTCTGCAAAGCATGGTGGACTCAGATTCCTCAGCAGTGATGTGACAGACTGACATGAAATTACAGGAAGAGTTTTGATGTGATTACTGCTGCTCAAGGTGCTTCATCCAAGTGCTGAAGCTATGCAGTCGATTATTGTTTTAATTGGTAATTGTGATGTTGGGTAACTGTATTCCTTAACTAACAAAATGATTTAAAAACTGTATTATGTATTCACTAAGGTTCTCTAATACCGTATTTTGTGTAAAGGACCAATGCCATTGGTTGTGTAAAAGGAAGGCTATTTGGAAGGGGAAAATGCTTTTTCACTGCACTGTATGCCATTTTTACATTCATTCTTTTATTACAGTATGTGGAGGTTGCATGTTCTCCCAGTGTCTGCATAATCCTCTCCATTTCCCAGAAGCCCGTTAACTGGTTAACTGGTGACTCTCAACTGGTAGGTGGACGAGTGGACTCCGCATCAAACAGGCATCCCGCCCCACACCTGAGACATTCTCCGACTACTTGCTACAGTACAGTGTGCCAAGGTGGATATAGAAACATTAGAACTTTAAGGCCTTTCATTTTAAAACAATGATGGTGTGAAAAATCTGAAGACTGGTAAACATTCAGCCGTAGTTTGAGCAGTTACACATGTGAATAAATGACTCTGAACATGAATAAAAAAGCAAGAACACAGATGTATGCAACAAGTAACAGGAGATGCATTAAAATAACAAAGGACAAGCAGAAAGCAGAGGAAGAGTAACATTGAAAAAACATTTGAAATAATACAAAAGCTCAGAAAATGTAGAGCTTGTTTATTATAAGCAGAAATAATAGTTAGAAGGGAGCTTAAGTCTGTGGGTCTATCAGAAAGTGCATTTCATGTTTCAGTGGGGTATTGATTTGTCCATTAGTACAGATTTATCTTGAGTGGAAGAACTCAGCACAGATAAGCAAAAAAAAAAAAAAAGGAATTGAAAGGTCACCTGATGGGTTTTTCTCAATAAGGATTGCACATAAGTCATTGAGCCATATGTTGGTTTACGGGGATCAAATGATACATAAAAACAAACAGCTAACTTATCATAGACTAAGCAAATAAAACAGGGCACTAAGCGTTTAAATGTGAGGGGCAAAGTCCTTGGAGGTTCTCGTCACAGGCTTACTTACCCAATAGGATCTATCTGGACTTGCATTTATCCCACTTAAACATCAATACCTGCAATTTAACATAATCTGTTACATTTTTATTTTTCCAGTTTAATTTGTGTAAGTTGGCTCATATGTTCCGCTGATCGAATTTGCTTTGAGACGTCTACCAAAGCAAATCAAATTTTCTCTGCCTGCCAGACAGCCACAAACAAATCTCTGAGGAAGAATACACCAAATGCAAAGATTGGAGATTGAAACATATGTCAGAAAGGTAATTAAATTCTAAAAGCAAATCAGACCACCCTACCCACACCCTCTTACTTACAGGGGGGAAAAAAAAAAAACTCTCATTAGGATTCTTGGCTTACAACTCCGAGGGTGTTATTGCAGATTCTCTATTATAACCAGGAATTCCTCAATCAGTTTAAATTCAGCCTCTGCCTGCTTACAAGAATGTATTTCAACTGTTATTTACTACACGTCAGATAAGAAGAAGAAGAAGAAGTTACATTTATAGAGCGCCTTTCACAAACCCTAGGTCGCTTTACATACAGAGAAAAAAAAATGACACAGAAGACAAGTTCATAGAAGAGGAAAGTTTTCAGCTGAGATTTAAAGGTGCAGATGGTGTAGCCTTGGAGAGACTGAGGAAGAGAGTTCCAGAGTTGAGGGGCTATAGCACTGAAGGACCTGCCTCCCAAGGTGGAGAGTCTGGAGCGTGGGACAGTAAGGAGATTACTGCTCGAGGACCTGAGAGAGCGACAAGGAGCGTAAGGAGTTAAGAGCTGAGTAAGAGGGGGTAAGGTTATGTAGGGCTTTAAAGGTGAGAAGCAGAATCTTGAATGTAATCCTTGATGGAATCGGTAACCGGTAAGTGGAGCTGGGAGAGAACAGGGGAGATGTGAGCAAAACGCTTTGTGTGGGTGAGGACTCTGGCTGCGGAGTTCTGAATATACTGTACTGTAGCTTCTGTATAGATTTTGCAGGGAGGCCGATGAAGAGGGAATTACAGTAATCCACCCAAGACATTATAAAACAATGAGCCAGAGTTTTAGCATCATTAAAGGACAGAAGTGGACGGAGGTGGGCAATGTTACGGAGATGATACAATGAAATTTTGGAAAGAGACCTAATATGTAGCTCAAAGTTAAGTGATGAATCAAACAAAACACTATGATTTCTGACAACAGGAGCAGATTTGACAAGTGTACCATCAACAGAGACAGAAAAATTGGATGCCTTAGAACTGGGGTGTCGAACTCCAGTCCTGGAGGGCTGCAGGTTTTCATTCTAACCATCTTCATTACTGACCAGTTTTTGATGCTAATCAACTTTTTTAGCCTTAGCTTTATTTAGCTTGACTCAGGCCCCTTAGTTGCTTTTTCTTTAATTAGCAGCCAGACAGTAATGAGAGATAAAACAAGCAGGACATGACCAGCTCACCTGTACTCATCAAACAAAATCTGAAAATAAAGAAGGTGGTCTCAGTAAAGTTGATCCCTCAGGTTACCAAAACATTTTAGGAGTTCTTGGAAAAAAAACAGAATATCAACAGTTTTGGAAATGTCTGCTGTGGCAAAAAGAGAGCAGCGACAAGCCATGGAATTGAATAACGGGTTTAATTAACAGCAAGAATCAGCTTCTCATTAAGGAACTGGTTGGAATTTGAAGCCCCAATTTACCTGGTCATCTGTTGGCTCGTTTCACGTCTCATTTCTGTTTGGCTGTCATTTAATGGAGCAAAGAAGCAATTCAGAAGACTTAATCCTTAAAAACAGGGCTATTAAAATAGAGGGAAAAGGAGTTAATTAGCAGTGAAAACTGGACACTGATTAGGAAATGAGTTGGAATGAAAACCTGCAACCACTGCAGCCCTCCAGGCCTGGAGTTTGAAACCTGTGCCTTAGAAAGTTGGGAGTTTGGACCTACCAGTAACACTTCAATTTTTTTGGCATTAAGTTTGAGAAAGTTATTTACCATCTATAGCTTAAGATCAGTGATGCAGTCAGTGAGTGTGCTGGGAGGTGAATCTGTAGGAGAATCTGTACTAAGATATAACTGTATATCGTCTGCATATCGTGTCGCAACCACACGTTCCATCACCTTAGCCAAAAAAGGATATTTAGAGATGGGCCTATAACTGGAGAGAGAAGAAGGATCCAGGTTAGGTTTTTTAAGGATTGGGGTAACTGTAGCAGTTTTGAGGGCAGTAGGAACAGAACCTGAAATGAAACATGCCATTTATCAAAGAGGAAAAAGGAATACTAATTATGGATGAGCGTGTCTTAAGCAGAGAAGTGGGGGCAGGATCAAGCGGACAGGAGGAGAAATTCGACTTATTAATGGGTTCAGAGATGGCAAGAGAGTCAACAGGGGAGAAACAAGTGAGTCTCGATGATGGAGATGGCAGATTGTAATGAGTGAGTGATTGAGGTGTGGAGGGGGAAACTGTGATAGTTTTGATCAATTTGTGTATTAAAGAAATGTAAAAAAACCTGACACTGTTTGACTGTATTGGGGCATCATTGGAAGAGTTTATTAACAGTCCAAAAAAGAGTTCTAGGCCTAGACGTAGCACCATTTATGAACAGAGGAGTAATAGTTGGAGTGAGCAGTGTTAAGGGCATCCCTATATGTGAGTATGTGCTCAGTGTAAAGCTGTGAGTGAATTACGAGGCCTGTTTTCTTATAAAGCTGCTCAAGATGCCGGCTAGTGGCTTTCATAGCTCTGAGATGTCCACCATAAGTGACTGCATAACCTGTACCATATTTTCTTTTTGTCCACTTCTAGTGAAAAATACTATTGACTGATCCTGTTTAAAGCCCAACACTATTCTGACTCTCCATGATCTAATGGAATAAGTGGCTCACAAAAATGGATGGATGGATTGACAAGAAAACATATGACTGTTTAAATAATTTTTCAAAGCCATAACACCACGGGTGTCGAAATCCGGTCCTGGAGGGCCGTAGTGGCTGCAGGTTTTCATTCTAACCATCTTCTTCATTAGTGACCAGTTTTTGCTGTTAATTAACTTCTTTTGCCTTAAGCTTTAATTAACTTAACTCAGGTCCCTTAGTTGTCTCTTTTTCCTTAATTACCACCAAACAATAATGAGACACAAAACAAGCTGCCATATGACCTGCTCATCTGTGCCCATCACACAATATCTGAAAATAAAGAAATATGAAAATCTCGGTAAGGTTGATCTCTCAGGTCACCAAAACATCAGCGAGCCATGGAGTTAAATAACAGGTTTAATTAACAGCAAGAATCAGCTTCTCATTAAGAAACTGGTTGAAGTGAAATTGGTTGGAGTTTGAAATCCTAGTTTAGTTGGTCATCTGTTGGCTCGTTTCACATTTCACTTCTATTTGGCTGCCATTTAATGAAGAAACAAATCAATTCAGATGACTGAATCTTTATAAATAGGGCTATTAAAATGAAGGAAAAAGGAGTTCATTAGCAGTGAAAACTGGTCACTGATTAGGAAAAGGGTCAGAATAAAAACCTGTAGCCGCTGCGGCCCTCCAGGTCTGGCGTTGGACACCCCTGATTATACCATCGCAGTCTGTATTCCAAATTTGTGACTCATGGTGTAGTTGGGGGTTGGCAGCTAAGGAAACCTCTTTGTTGGTAGCCTTCTCTGTACAGCTGGGCCTCACAGCTCTCCTTTCTTCTTGGTTTAGGTCATAATCTTTCCACTGGGCCTTTTGCCAGTAATTACAGGGTATAAACCCTGGGAGCTCTTTGTTCTAGATATTGCTGCCAAAAGCCTGCAAAGTTATCCTGGAAAGCAATGGTGGAGACCGGAAATTGCTTCTGTGTAAATGGTTGTTACAAACATAGTAATGGGGTGGCCAACATTGGTCACCAGTAAATGCTGCCCTTCACTTTGCTTAGCTGACAACATGCCAAACATAGCAAGATGTCTAGCAGACTGCATTGGTATGTTAAAGATGCTCTGTGAACTCAAAATTAGGGAAGCTCAAATATTACGGCTACACTTGAAAGATTTACCCTTAAACACTAAATATGGAATTTTACATTTTTTAATGTGTGTTGCTACATAAGACACAGTAGAAAGGTGTGACATGTAAATCGATTACAATGTCCAGTCCATCTTTTCAGCTGTATCTAACCATTCAACTTTAAAATAAAATACTGCAATATATTAATAATAATCCAAATGTGCTGACCTTTAGACTTCTTTGGAGGTGAATTATTTTACTTTGTCATAAAAAAGTGCAGATTAATAAGTGTTTATGGTGTGCAATGTTACCAACTTCTCCACACAAGTTATGTTAACATCAGCTTAAGCTGTAATGACTTGTGAAAATCTAGAAGCAGCCACCAGCCATCTACTCCATGTCTTAAAGGCCCTGTTGAAGATTTCCACAAATAAAGCTAGATATCACCAAGTCTGTGGTTTATCTGGACCTGCCATTTTCACAACGTACGTGAGAGCCCTTGCTCCATTGCTTTTACTAGCTGAAGTTACAGTAATTGAGCCACATTGCCAACCATGCCAAGGCACAGCGTGATGGCTATCAACTATCAAGGTACAGTATTATGGATTTAGTTCAGCACATCCTTGGCAAGTCACCTACCAACATGATACAAGACAATATATAACATTTTGATTAATATAATTAACTTTCATAATTAGAATTTCATGATAATAAAAAGGCGCATTGCTCATTTACCATCATACAATATTTATAATTATAATGATGAAGCAAAAATAGTTTATGGTCATTCTAGCTGGCGTGAAGTTCATGCAAAGAAGGTTTTTCAAGGAAAACATTTCACATTCCATCGATGTCATCGATTCCCTGTGTGTAAAGTTGTGCTATACACAAATAGATGAAACATGTACTGGTTGAAGTGGATGGATTGGAAACTGAATGTTCCCTTTTTTAATGGCTATTAATATTTCTCTGCAAATGTCAAGTCACTTCTGTAGGTTCAGTTTTTAAGTGCAAACTGTGTAACTGAAAGCATGTATATATATAAAAAAAAAAATCAAGTTAAGACAATAAACAAAAGCACGCAACATAGTAGTAAAGGACTTCTGTTCACACCTGTTACTTGACCACGAACATCTGACTTCCACATTTTACTTTTCATTCTCTAAGACAATAAAACATATTTGTCAACACAAAAAAACACCCACTGATTCTCCTTAGACTGCCAGACCTCACATGATGCAAACCTAACACACGAGCACAAACATCAAACAGTAAGACTCTCAAGTACAGAAGTTATGACTTGGCGGACGGATTCCTCATCTCTTTCATCTAATTACTCTGCAGCACAAGTACTGCGTCAATTAGCATTGATCTGTGAATAAGGTTTGGTGATTCAGACCCCTAGAGACACAACAGCTCAATGAGGCCAAGGTACTGGGTTACATGGTATTTTAAAAGTGATTTTAAAACAATCCAGCCACCAATAACAGTAGCACATGCACGCAGTAAGGTGCAAATTAGCAAGGTGCTCATGTAATGAAATGAACAAGGTGATACGGACGTTTCTATATATTAAAATGTCTTTTTCTTTATGATTATAGTGGCTTTGTTTGGTTTTAGTTTTTATATTTTCTGATGTTTTACGTATTGTTTATAATGTGCTTTTTTATTTATTGTTTGTTCGGTATCCTTGAGTGTTTAGAAAGGTGCCTTGTATAAAAACAAATGTATTATTATTATTATTATTATTATATGCCAGTAGACAGATAAACGGATGATGTTACAGAAATACCAGAGACATGTTACTGCTGGACACTTACACACATCTTTTGGAACATAAAATTATCTTCGAAAATTAAAATACAAGATCCAGTAAGCTGAATTATTCTTTCTCCTATGCTTTATTTAAAGTGTGAGTGATAGCCTATTAAATTATATCACTTCGTTGTTCACAGTCCTTCAAGTCCCTCCCTTGACTAAGGTTTTCAAATCCAGATGGATCCATACTTGCATTCTGGTTACATTAAAAAAAAAAAAATCTCCCAGTGCTCTTTGATAAGTACATATATATAAATTATAAAGAAAAAAAAACATCTCTGGAAATAAAAGCACTCTCAGCCTTTTTCAATTTTCTTTGTCCTAAACGGAGCTTAGCATGGTGTTAACATAACTCATGGCCTAACAACCTGCAGAATAAATAAGATCCAAACAGCAGTGCATCTGTATCAAATTCTGTATAATATTAATCCTTAAGCCAAGATAGTTCTGTTTCTCTCAACATACACCTTGAATGTTTAATTGATTTTAGCTATATAAAGCAAAATGGGTGGCAATGTACTACTATATCAGATGGGGCTCCAAACAGAATAAAAATAATAGCATGAGAAAAACAATATAGATAACTGAGTTATAAGCTCTGCCTCCTTGGCTCTTCTTCACCCCAGAAACATATTCACTTTAATAATATTTAGCTTTTATTTTTCTTGAGGCCTGGCAGTGTATATTCTCCAGGAAAGAATTACAAAACTCCTTCACTGCCAATCTTTGCTGTACTAAACTATTATATTAAAGCTTTGTGCCAAACAGTTAAATTTAGGCAAGGTTAACTTGCGTATGATCACACTTTGACTTAAGTTGGCAAGTAATCTCTTCTCAACAAGGTCATGCTCGGACAGCAAATGAAGGAAGTTCCATTGGTCCAATTTTATCTCTTTCAGCTTAAGTATCTTTTTGGGTCTAATGCTGTTCCTCCACAACTTCTTCCTCGTCCTCCTTTGCAGCAGTTAACTGTTCCTCTTCAGGATCACTTGGCAGAATTGTTGTTACTGTTTCAATGAGTTGCTCTATTTGTTCCTCTGTCAGACGTTCTTCGCTCTCTTCCACCATCTAAACACAAGGACAGCATTGTTAAAAATCAACAGAAGCTAACTAGAGATTAAGCTAACGTTAAGGCAAAGTGTGGTTTTGTAATTAAGACTCAGCTGGAGGGTAAACAATACTGTCGATGCATCATAGAAACATGTAAAATAACTAAAATGTATAAGACACTTTATAAAATACTGTTGGCTTAACACATTACTGTAAATATAATGCATTTTACGCTTTTCTATTGGCTGCTCATCTTGTTATTTAGATCTACACTAGGAAAACAGCTGTGCTATACTGGCTCAACTAAAACAGGAAACATTTGTCCAGTTCTGTAGACGGGCTAAAAATAATCAATATATATTGTGGCGGATGGTCAGGACGCCTCCATGCTGGGAGGACTGGGGGAGCCAGCCGATCCAGAACAGTACCTCCCCTGGGATGCTAGCTGGCAGCCCCCATGGGTTGCAGTCATGGCTTGGAATCCCACGGAACTTCATGGGAGAGGAAGTTCTCTACAACCCTGTTGGGAACCGGAGGTGCTGCCAGGGCATGCTGCAGGTGTTCCTGAGCCCGTGTTGGCAGTTTTTTTCACCACACCTGGAAGTGCAGCCAGAAGTGGAGCTAATGCAAACCAAACTCTATGAACTGTGCTGAGTTGCTCCACATTGCATCCAACAAATACCTATCATCAATTACTCCACAAGTATCTATATATATAATTCACTAAGGGCACGCAAGACAGTGAGGGCAAGCAAGACAGAGTCTCGCCCGCCAACTCTAACCCTCCTACCGCGTCATGGGATACGTACGCCAATTGTAACCGTCCTCCCAAGTCCAGTGTCACTCTCAAGGCACGCAACAACTCACCAAACACAGCCTCAGTCGCTTTCATCTGTGCAAAAGTCCACATGCACCTCTGAGCCACGTTGATTTTACACTGCACGCAAGACAGAGAGCCACCATCACCAACTCACAGAGCCCCGCCCGCCAACTCTAACTAAGGGCAAACCAGACAGAGAGCCACGTCCGCCAACTCACAGAGCCCTGCCCACCAACTCTAAGACCATGGGATACGCACGCATTTAGTGTATAAATGGATATAAATACTTGCATGTAAACGATTCTCCAAAATCTGTTGTATGTAAACGATACTGTTTAAAACGTTATTGTTTTTTCATCAGAAAACTCGGTTTCCATGTCTACCCATATTAGTTTAAATGGCACTTTTACCACTCGCAATAAGGCGGATGCGGCGACTTATCGTGTCAACTGGGCAACACAGTGAATGTCTATGTTTCCTGTAGCCTGCTACAGAAAGGTACTCTCTCGACCACTGGCATTGGTTTCGCTCCTTGCTATTTTCGTTATACTGCGACAGTGGATTCCTTTGTTATACTGAATTCCTTTCTCACCGTTTTCCGTTCCTGTTCTTACACCGCCGTATGCTATGGCTGGCTTCGGCTAGTTTCACTTAATACAAATGAAAGAGTATTCATTAGATGTGGAGTAGGGGTCCACAAAATACACCGTGACAGCGGTACACAGGGTCTTCTTTCTAGTTTCACTCTAAGCGCTTTCACCAGATTCCACAACACTTCAGAGAAGAATACTCAATCTGTGTGAAATTCACGATGGTGTAGTGAGTAAACCCTTCTAATTAAGGACTTTGTATAAATAATATTGTGAAGGTCATAGGGGCTCATGTTGGACAATGCACAAGACTTAATCAAATAAGAGTTTTAAAACAATCAGAACTTGGAAAAAGAGATTTCATAGAGAATCGCAGCTGTAACAGCTATCAGTTTTTGAATCTAATAATTCATCCATTTTCTAAACACATTTATTTCAATTCAGGGTTGCTATAAATTAAATCTATCCCATCAGTAACACTACTGTCTATATATATTGATATTTAAATGACGGCCTTCAAATACATGACTACATACTGTATATAACACAAAACAAATTAAAAGAAAAACACATTATAAATGTCAGAATTGATACATAGTCACAGGGGGTGTGAGAAAGTTAAACAGAATTGCAGCAGAAAATTATAAAGTACCACTGTTTAAAATGTATACTGTAATGAACATTTTCATTTTCCATCCATACCAGCTTCTTGTGCGCATTACAGCACTGCAGGAAGCCAAGTCTATCTTGACTTTATCAGCCACAGGGCAATAACCAGACCTGGATGGAATGCCAAAATAGTTTCTCTAAGAGATCTATTTGCTTTTGTCTTTTATGTTGAAAGGCAGTTGTTTTTCATATTAATTTTCATTCAAATATTAATAATTATGCAAAAGCAACAATTGAATGGAATAAACAGGTTTAGTTTGTGAATTTCCCCTTGGGATTAATAAAGCATCTATCTATCTATCTATCTATCTAGTTAATAGATACTGCTAGCTGTTTAGATGCATTAAGAACCTAATTAATTTTCTGAAGCAAATAGACATGCATATATTCCTTTGTTTTTACGAACACATTCAATGGTGCTTTGCATTCAGTTCATTTTTGTATGTGCTCGGTTGAATTTCATACATTTTGTTTTCAATTATATAATATTTGTAAACGAAAAAAAGTGCTATCATTTTGTTCATGGAACTATGGCATGTAGGAATAATTAAAAGTCTCTGTGGCAATTTTTGTGTGGAGAAAAACCTTAAAAATAATCCTTCTGGGTAATTGCAGAGCAGAGACAAAAACATCTATTTTCTTAATCAATTCTGTCCCAAGTAGCCTGAGGAAAGAAATGGGTTTAAGGCTAATTATGATAATTATTATAGTTATAATTATTATTATTTATTATAATTATTATAATTACTAATTATGAGCAGAGCAAGAAATATTTCGCCTGGGAGCACGATAAGAACAGAAAAGACTTGATCACATGAAAGCATCACAAAGTGGTGAGAAGATGCACCAAATTTCTTGAAACACAGCTTGTAAGCAGTGTTTATGAGAAGTCAATACTTTTGCAAATCTTTCTTACTGTTGTCTAATATTGAACCCCAGAATCCCCCCCGTCCCCCAATATCCTGGCACTACTGGGATTCAGAATTAACAGAGCTTTAAAATGACAACAGTATACAGAGGTCAAATTTTAAAAACAGCTCACCAGTTGAATCTCAACAGCTGTCTGGGGTCTGTGATTCAGAAGTTGCAGTTTCTCAGCCCTGCATAAAAAAGAAAACAAACAAGTAAAAAGTAAAAAACTGCTCCAAATGTTACATTAAAACATAAATTAATTCCTCATACAATGCTTTAGCAATTACCAATTCAAAGTAAGTGCACAACCTTTAAGGACAGGAGTACAGAATGATCTCAAGTAAAGCACAAATTTGGGACCTTAATCTCCCAAATATAAACTGGCAAAACTGATTATATAGTGGAGCACAGCAACAGGGATTTAAAGATGCAATCTTTGATTGTTTAATCAACAACAAGTAGACAAAGTCTGTTAAGGTTTAATATTCTGCAATTATCATGACAGCATTCATAAATATATACAATAAAATTGCATCAGGTGCAAAGCAGGAACCAACCCTGCCATTGTGCCAACTCATATTCACAGCAACCCTCACCAAAGTCCAATTTAAGAAATGTCAGCTATGCTAACATGTACATCTTTGGGACGTAGGAAGAAACCAGGAGTTTTTTGAGAAAAACCCACAAACACAACGGGAATGTGAAAACTACACATGCGCAGTGGCAAAGTGAAAATTCGACTTTGTCTCCCAGAGTTGTTAATCAGATGTTCTTATCCGTGCACCAATGTGTCTACTGTCTGCTTATTGGTCTGTTTATTTCAAGGACAACTATATGGTAGGCCTGAGGTGTAATGAGCTAAAACAACTAATATCATGCAAAAACAAATCAGAAAACAGAAAAACAAACTGGAAACACAAATGCAAATCAGAAAACACAAAAACAAATTGCATATACAAAAGCAAAGCAGAAAATGCAGCAACAAATCAAAAATGCAGAAAAAATTGAATACACAAAAACAAATTGGGAATGCAAAAACAAATCAAAATAATAAAAAAATAAGATAGCATAAAAACAGACCAGAAACTGCAAATACGAAATGAATACACAAAAACAAATGTGAGGACACAAAAAACTGAATACACAAAAACAAATCAGAAACAACAAATGCAAATGGAGCAAAATGTAAACAAAACAACGACTGTGTAAACAACAAACTTAGATCCCACCACACCACTCGTTGAAAACCTGGGATTGATTTTTGATGTACGTTTAGCTTTCACTGGTTTTTCTGTTTGATTTGGGTTATGTGCTGCTCTTTTTGCATTCATGCTTCTCGATTTGTTTGCATGCTGCTCCATTTGCATTTGCTGTTTCTGATTTGTTACTGCGTATTCAATTTGTTTTTGTGTTTTCACATTTATTTTTCTGTATTCAATTTGCTTTTGTGTATTCAATTCATTTTTGCATTTGTTCGTTTGCTTTTGCATATTTTGATTTGTTTTCCATTTCCAATTTGTTTTGTATTTTCTCATTTGTTTTTGTACATTTAATTCTTTTTTGTGTTTTCTTATTTGCTTTTGCATATTCTGATTTGATTTTGTGTTTCCAATTTGTTTTTGCACCTTGCACTACAGGGCCACTGTACAATTAACTATTGTAAGAATTTATTGTTATGTTTGCTCAAATCATTCACTTCTCAACTGTTAATTCAAAACAAGCAAGAGCCATAGAACTCCAGTTTTTAAATTGTTACACCAGCTTCCAACCATAAAATTCTTCTCATGATGTAAAGTCACTTGACAAACAGCAGTCACACCCATAAATTCACATCCACAAGTCATCAGGTTACTCATCAGCCCTCATTGCTGACAAATAAATGCCATCTGCTCATACAGAATAATTTATTTTTCTTCAAGCACGCATGGGCAGGGTCTGTAGTGTCTCACTCAGCTTTGATTTTAATGGAAAATAAATTTGAGTGTCATCAGCATGGCAGTGAAAAGAGAAGCTATACTTCTTGACAAGTGAGCCTACAGGTCACGTGTATAACAAAAAGAAAACTTAAGTACAGTGCATCCGGAAAGTATTCACAGCGCATCACTTTTTCCACATTTTGTTACAGCCTTATTCCAAAATGGATTAAATTAATTTTTTTTCAGAATTCTACACACAACACCCCATAATGACAATGTGAAAAAAGTTTACTTGAGATTTTTGCAAATTTATTAAAAATAAAAAAATTGAGAAAGCACATGTACATAAGTATTCACAGCCTTTGCCATGAAGTTCAAAATTGAGCTCAGGTGCATCCTGTTTCCCCTGATCATCCTTGAGATGTTTCTGCAGCTTAATTGGAGTCCACCTGTGGTAAATTCAGTTGATTGGACGTGATTTGGAAAGGATACACACCTGTCTATATAAGGTCTCACAGTTGACAGTTCATGTCAGAGCACAAGCCAAGCATGAAGTCAAATGAATTGTCTGTAGACCTCCGAGATAGGATTGTCTCGAGGCACAAATCTGGGGAAGGTTACAGAAAAAATTCTGCCCGATTTGAAGGTCCCAATGAGCACAGTGGCCTTCATCATCTGTAAGTGGAAGAAGTTCGAAACCACCAGGACTTTTCCTAAAGCTGGCCGGCCATCTAAACTGAGCGATTGGGGGGAGAAGGGCCTTAGTCAAGGAGGTGACCAAGAACCCGATGGTTACTCTCCAGAGGTCCTCTGTGAAGAGAGGAGAACCTTCCAGAAGGACAACCATCTCTGCAACAATCCACCAATCAGGCTTTTATGGTAGAGTGGCCAGACGGAAGCCACTCTGTGGTAAAAGGCACATGGCAGCCCCCTTGGTGTTTGCCAAAAGGCACCTGAAGGACTCTCAGACCATGAGAAACAAAATTCTCTGGTCTGATGAGACAAAGATTGAACTCTTTGGTGTGAATGCCAGGCATCATGTTTGGAGGAAACCAGGCACCGCTCATCACCAGGCCAATACCATCCCTACAGTGAAGTATGGTGGTGGCATCATGCTGTGGGGATGTTTTTCAGCGGCAGGAACTGGGAGACTAGTCAGGATAAGGGAAAGATGACTGCAGCAATGTACAGAGACATCCTGGATGAAAACCTGCTCCAGAGCGCTCTTGACCTCAGACTGGAGCGATGGTTCATCTTTCAGCAGGACAACGACCCTAAGCACACAGCCAAGATATCAAAGGAGTGGCTTCAGGACAACTCTGTGAATGTCCTTGAGTGGCCCAGCCAGAGCCCAGACTTGAATCTGATTGAACATATCTGGAGAGATCTTAAAATGGCTGTGCACCGATGCTTCCCATCCAACCTGATGGAGCTTGAGCTGTGCTGCAAAGAGGAATGGGCGAAACTGGCCAAGGATAGGTGTGCCAAGCTTGTGGCATCATATTCAAAAAGACTTGAGGCTGTAATTGCTGCCAAAGGTGCATCGACAAAGTATTGAGCAAAGCCTGTGAATACTTATGTACGTGTGATTTCTCAGTTTTTTTTATTTTTAATAAATTTGCAAAAACCTCAAGTAAACTTTTTCCATATTGTCATTATGGGGTATTATGTGCAGAATTCTGAGGAAAAAAATTTATTTAATCCATTTTGCAATAAGGCTGTAACATAAAATGTGGAAAAAGTGATGCGCTGTGAATACTTTCCGGATGCGCTGTATATGTATTGTGGTGTATGGCCGACCGTTTATCCTGGCCAATACCCCCAAGCCGCCAGGTGGAGCCCTCCCTGCAGTATGGAGGTTCCCCGAAGACCAGAAGGGCATCATGGACATTGCAGTTTTTATACGCAGCCCTGCTGGATGCCGTGGGGGCCACTAGGAGACGCTGCAGGGGGGAACGAGTATTTACCATACGCCCTGGAAGTACGTCCAAGTCACATGGACAAGGGGAATGACGTGCTTCATGGGTGAAGAAAAGGACTTTCTACCTGACCCTGAAGTGATACAAGATCACATGGCCTGGGGATTGGGAACACTTCCGGGTCAGGGTATTTAAAAGGACTGTGGGAGCTCCCAGACGGCGAGCTGAGCTGGGTGGAAGGGTGGCAACGCGTTTGGGAGTTGGAGGATTGCATTATTGTGTTTATTGGTGATTTATATGAGTATAGTGGAGGAGAGGGTGCTTTGTGCACTGCGGCATTTAAATAAAGTCAACTTGTGGACTTTTACCTGGTGTCTGGAGTCGTGGACAAGGGTTCAAGGGAGCGATAGCAATCCCTATCTGTCACAGTATATATTTACAATCATTACTGATGTAAACTATATGTAGACATGGATTGAAAAAATATTTTGCCTTTCCCAGAAAAATTAAGTTTAAATGCATGGGCAACACAGGTTTTGAGAAAGCATAATGTGAAACAGTGAGGCTTTTTATTCCTCATTTAAAAACATAACTGGAGTTTATTCTGCATTCATCTGCACAGTTAACTATCACAAAACTAATACATAACAGTCTGTCTTCTTTGACATTCCCCTGAGGGTATTTGTTTAAAGAGTTCTTGCAGAGCTTTCTTGCAACTAGACAGACTTCGGTCAATAAAATACCTGCTTTATAGAGCTCAAGGACAGGCTGGGATGTCACATCCAACTTGAAATAAATCATGCATTCCACAAAGTCAGGGGAAGCATCTCCCTCAGCTAAGTTATATACTGTATGTGACAAGAAAGCAAAAAGGTGGAAGCCTCAGTATTTGTGTTAAGGGTATAAAGCTTAAGCTGAAGAAAGGAACTTGCATTGGATACAAAAAATACTTTTAAATGTGATACATATCCAGCTCACTGCAGTTTAGGAAACCTTTTGTGTAGTAAGCATAACGACATATCCTTTAGCACTAACTGGTAATGACTATAGTTATGAGAGAACATACAGTGTAAAGAGGACTAGTGGATACATACTCTATTACAGATATATAGTGACAATAAATATCTGGCAGATAAATGTATGGCTAAATGACCTCACATTTCATAATAAAGTCTTTCTTAGACATATTAAGAAAGAGGTTGTATTAAAATGATAAAGTCAAGCATAGTTACCTAAGCAGTGTGGTGTGAGGAGTGACTTTGGCACAATTTTGCTATAAAGAAGGCAAACTGAATGGTAAAGGGTCAATTGACTAGACTAAGTGTTTGTGACTACCTAGGGCTTTGAGACAAATACAGAGCTCAAATAAATAAAAAAAACAAAGCAAAGTTTTTTTGTTTTTTTTTTTAAAGAAAAACCGGTTCGTTTATTTTAATATTATTTTGCATTGACTTTATATTTGCTTTTTTGCCTTTTTAATGTAGTATGAAGTATTAGGGTGTACTGAATGCAACAACTCTGCTAATGGCATTGAGGACACTTCTGCTTTGCATTTATAATCTTTTACTTGCTACAACATGATCTGTTCAACAGGATATCAATATTTTTCATGTAAATTGTAATATATATATATATATCTATATATATATATACACACGCACAGTGCATCCAGAAAGTATTCACAGCGCATCACTTTTCCACATTTTGTTATGTTACAGCCTTATTCCAAAATGGATTAAATTAATTTTTTTCCTCAGAATTCTACACACAACACCCCATAATAACAACGTGAAAAAAGTTTACTTGAGGTTTTTGCAAATTTATTAAAAATAAAAAACTGAGAAATCACATGTACATAAGTATTCACAGCCTTTGCTCAATACTTCGTCGAAGCACCTTTGGCAGCAAATACAGCCTCAAGTCTTTTTGAATATGATGCCACAAGCTTGGCACACCTATCCTTGGCCAGTTTCGTCCATTCCTCTTTGCAGCACCTCTCAAGCTCCATCAGGTTGGATGGGAAGCGTCGGTGCACAGCCATTTTAAGATCTCTCCAGAGATGTTCAATCGGATTCAAGTCTGGGCTCTGGTTGGGCCACTCAAGGACATTCACAGAGTTGTCCTGAAGCCACTCATTTAATATCTTGGCTGTGTGCTTAGGGTCGTTGTCCTGCTGAAAGACGAACCATCGCTCCAGTCTGAGGTCAAGAGCGCTCTGGAGCAGGTTTTCATCCAGGATGTCTCTGTACATTGCTGCAGTCATCTTTCCCTTATCCTGACTAGTCTCCCAGTTCCTGCCGCTGAAAAACATCCCCACAGCATGATGCTGCCACCACCATGCTTCACTGTAGGGATGGTATTGGCCTGGTGATGAGCGGTGCCTGGTTTTCTCCAAACGTGATGCCTGGCATTCACACCAAAGAGTTCAATCTTTGTCTCATCAGACCAGAGAATTTTGTTTCTCATGGTCTGAGAGTCCTTCAGGTGCCTTTTGGCAAACTCCAAGCGGCCTGCCATGTGCCTTTTACTACGGAGTGGCTTCCGTCTGGCCACTCTACCATAAAGGCCTGATTGGTGGATTGCTGCAGAGATGGTTGTCCTTCTGGAAGGTTCTTCTCTCTTCACAGAGGACCTCTGGAGAGTAACCATCGGGTTCTTGGTCACCTCCTTGACTAAGGCCCTTCTCCCCCCGATCGCTCAGTTTAGATGGCCGGCCAGCTCTAGGAAGAGTCCTGGTGGTTTCAAACTTCTTCCACTTATGGATGATGGAGGCCACTGTGCTCATTGGGACCTTCAAAGCAGCAGACTTTTTTCTGTAACCTTCCCCAGATTTGTGCCTCGAAACAAACCTGTCTCAGAGGTCTACAGACAATTCATTTGACTTCATGCTTGGTTTGTGCTCTGACATGAACTGTCAACTGTGAGACCTTATATAGACAGGTGTGTGCCTTTCCAAATCATGTCCAATCAACTGAATTTACCACAGGTGGACTCCAATTAAGCTGCAGAAACATCTCAAGGATGATCAGGGGAAACAGGATGCACCTGAGCTCAATTTTGAGTTTCAAGGCAAAGGCTGTGAATATTTATGTACATGTGATTTCTCATTTTTTTTTATTTTAAATAAATTTGCAAAAATCTCAAGTAAACTTTTTTCACGTTGTCATTATGGGGTGTTGTGTGTAGAATTCTGAAAAAAAATTAATTTAATCCATTTTGGAATAAGGCTGTAACATAACAAGATGTGGAAAAAGTGATGCGCTGTGAATACTTTCCGGATGCACTGTATATGTATGTATGTGTATATATATATATATATATATATATATATATATATATATATATATATATGATCATTAAATGGGAACAATGCAGTTTAACTTAACTGCAAGGTTTTCAATATCATAAATTTTGACATGTATTTATTCTGTGAATAAATCACAATGTCTCTGAAATGACACTATCTACTGCCTATTACAGAATTGCCTCTCTTCAATTTTACCATCTTCTAGTTGCTTAATTCCAAATTTGTTTTTCACAAATAATGTCTGTACTTTGGTCATAATATGTTGAGTAGCAAATAGTATTTTATATGTAATAATACTGTGATCACTGCTGTTTAGAGAATCAGTCATTCCTATTTCTATTTATCTTACACAGTCTTTGTTGTTAGAAAAACATTTCAATAATTTATCATCCAGCTTTGAGTTTGAGTCAAATAGGGAAAGGAAGAAGTCATTTGCTCTAACCAACATTTTACTGTCCTTTCAAAACTGGATCCAAGTATGTACTTGCAAACATGAAACAATGCATGACAATATATTCATAAACTTAACAAATAGTTTCACCCTTTCCTCTACTGTCTATCTTGTCTATCATTCTTGAAAGATGTATAGATGCTGACATTTTACTTCCCTTTATCATTTTCAATAAGTCATAACTTTTTTCAGTTTGGATAAATTTTCACACAGTAAGTTTTGTCCAGAGGTTCCCCCTCCTATAAGTATACCACAGACCACAATAGAAGGATGGGGGTGGCGGTATGGGGGGGCTTGGGGGTAGTTCCACAACAAGAGTCTTTTGAGGTTATTGTTGTTTCATGAATCATCTATTTAACACTTTTGACAGTCACCTGTTGTGATAATTTACCATCATCCACCAGAAAGATGGCTTCAGGTCAACACCAGTCAGGAACACAGAAAAGAAAAAATGAAAGCATGAAGAAGCAGCTTGTGCTACACTTGTAGGTATATCTAGAAATCACATTACATCAATCGGCACTACACTAATGCTAGCAGTTCCCAGGAGTAACAGTACAGGAACAATAGCATTATGTGTAATAATTTTGATATCGAGTGCTTAACAGATATTATCTGATGTTACAGTACCTAGCTGACACAGGGTTGATGATTATTTATTACTGCCATATAGAACTCAGGACCCCAACACATTGTTAAAGGCTGCTAACGTTAGTCGACATATGAAGTTCTCCGAGTACTGTTGAATTGAGGACACTTATAAATTTCACCAACCCATGGACTCTCTTGCTTACTAGTTGAATTGTGGAAAAGCACCATGCAAGCAACTTTGACATACAAAAGGAATAATAAGCTCATATTAACTTCAGTTGATGATTATATGAGTAGCTAACATTATTGATTTAATTAATGCCTTATTGCAATCCGTTGTCAATGGATGGACAAAATTAAGTTTACATAAATTGATAAGTGTAGATGATTCATTCAATTTTTTTAAAATATGTAAACTTTCAGTTTCATTTAGACTCTGTATTTATTGCACAAGTAAGTTTATTAAGCATGTTCAGTAGTAGTTCTAGTTTGAATTTTATATTATATTACTATTAGGAGTAGTTGTAATAGTAGTATTAAAATTATTGGTTTTGTAATACGTCACAAGCTTCAACTCAGACCTTGCACATACGCTGTTATGTGTTGACCTAATAGATGACTTAATAGATGTGATATTTAACAAAGAGACTGAAGAAACCCCAAAACATTCACTTTCAAGTTTTGATTATTTAAAAAAAGTATTTTTATTTGATGTTTAAAATTTATACTTAAGTTTGTGATGTATTTTATTTATTTTTTTAATATATTTATTGTTCAGATTAAAGCTGTTGCTACTTATGTAGTGGATACAGGGAGTGGCAGGTTGTGCAGTTTGGGGGGATTCTGTATGGCTAGAGGCAGCACAAGTTTTGTCCTTTATGTTTCTTTTCTGTCTGTTTTTTGGTTAATAGACACAATTAAGCATACAGATGGATGCCCATTCCTTTGCCTGCATGATTTAGATAGTGCTGTCAAGAATTCAATATTCACTCAATAACTGCAAGTTGTCCAATTCCTGAGGTGTTCAAAAACTCTGAAACCATAATATTCCCACTGCCACGTTTCACATTTGGGAGGAGATTGTTATTAAAATGCAGTAATTCTTTTTTGGTAAGCTTAAATGTTCACTTTTATGCCAAAACACTTTTTTGTTTCAGCAGTACATAGAAAATTCTGGCAAAAGCTTCCTATTTTGATGTAATGTTTCTTCCTTGTGTCTTGTTGCCTTTCTTGCTTCAGTTCTTTTTAATCTCTCCTCCTCAGGACTCTTGGCCATGCACACTGCACAATCTATGACTAGCGTTTGTTACACCTCCTTTTCTCTTTACAATGATGCTGACCTCTAATCTTTCAACTCTTGCTCAGCACTGTCTAATATCTGTTTTTTCTTCAGCAGAGAACTGATATGCAAACTGAAAGTCTGCAACAAAGGGAAAACCCTTCCACCATGAAATGTATGTCTCTCCCTCCTCTCTGTCAAAGAAATCATTGTTTCAATTAAAATTAATGGAAAGATCCTCTGGGGCGGCACGGTGGCGCGGTGGTAGCGCTGCTGCCTCGCAGTTAGGAGACCCGGGTTCGCTTCCCGGGTCCTCCCTGCGTGGAGTTTGCATGTTCTCCCCGTGTCTGCGTGGGTTTCCTCCCACAATCCAAAGACATGCAGGTTAGGTGGCTTGGCGATTCTAAATTGGCCGTAGTGTGTGCTTGGTGTGTGGGTGTGTTTGTGTGTGTCCTGTAGTGGGTTGGCACCCTGCCCAGGATTGGTTCCTGCCTTGTGCCCTGTGTTGGCTGGGATTGGCTCCAGCAGACCCCCGTGACCCTGTATTCGGATTCAGCGGGTTGGAAAATGGATGGATGGATGGATGGAAAGATCCTCTACACTTTGGTTTCCACAGAGGTCATTTTAATGAGATTGTCCTGCTTTTAATAGCAAATATATTTTCCCTATGTAAACTTGAAAAATGCATTCTGTACTGGGACTAGTTAAAATGCCAACTCTTTCCTAGTTCTTTGGTCTCCAGGCAAAACTTGCCTTTCTCTTCCTGGTAACTCTCTATAGCTATAGCCAAGGGAAAGATCCTTCCTTCTTATCACATTAATATTTTCCTAAGACTTTTCGTATCATCTCTCAATGCAGATTACAGTAAGATCTCATTCCATTACTTGATTTCAATTCCCACATTTCAGTTCAGTCTCTCAATGCTCAAACTACCTTGTTGTGATGCTCCGGCAAATGAAAGAACATCATCTTAATGAAAAACACTCAAATTCAACAACTAGTAGCTACTTATCTTCTACTACACAGATTTTTCTTTAAACATTGTACTCCCCCACCATTAGCTACTCCCAGAAAATGAGTGTGTGATACTGGTTGACAAATTTGTTTAAACAACATATAGCATGCCTTCACTAACCAGATTCAGGCCTTTCTTTCTAATCTTATTCTATACGATTTAAATTTTCTGCACTGCTTATGACTCGACTTCTGGTTCATACTCTTGTGCAAATTTAAACTACTACATTTTTCTGCAGGCAGAGCTCATACCCACATGCTGCTTGAATAGAGTAATCTGCCCCTTGCGAGAGCCACACTGCTCTTCTTCTTCACTCTCTCTGGTAGCTTCATATTACCTTCATGATATTTGTTTTACTTCAGCCTGACTAGAAAAGGTTCCTCCTCTTACCAAAAGAACTAAATATATATTCTATTCGTGAGGTCTCCACAGCCATCTTAAATGGTTTGGTTGAGTGTGTACTGTTTTGAACCTTCAAGATGTGCCTGAACCTCTTCCAAAAATAACCTAAGAAATTCTAACATTTTACACACCCCGCTAGCTACATGGGAAGCTGCTCTCCTCCTGAATACTACATTTTTTGTTCTTTTCCAACACTCAGCTATTATTCTAGCTTATTATTTATTCCTAGAATAAAGAATTGTACTCTGCTATAAATTATACACTCTACTGTCTGTTAACTTGTAAAGTCCGGAATATTGTAGACGTTTAAAAAAACATTGTAACATGAATTAAATGTAAAAGCCTGAAATCTAAAACAGTGTGTATATACACAAGTAATCCTTTCTGATACAGTTGCCTATATTCCATAATTTTAGAAGTGTAAAAGATAGGTGCCATATAGTACAGGAAGGTCCAGATGTAATTATGCAGATCCAGATCGTGTGGATGACTTTGATTTATGCGGGGACGATTCCAGTTCGGCACAAAGGCGATTCTTCATGTCGTCAGTTTGCACACTTCTCGATGGTCTGGGATTTTTCGGGTGACTTTCTATGTAATAAACTTAAGTTATAGCGTAATGAAAAATGCATAATTAGATCTGGAACACCCTATAGAATATTGTTGCAAATAAAAAGAAAAACAACCCATCAATTTTGAAGAATTTTTAAAGATACACAGTAATTAGTAGACTATAAAAGTTGGTAATATTTAATCAATATTTAATTTTACTGCTGTGCTAAAATATTGTCATAACATGCAATTACAGCATAATTCTACAAAAAGAGAGACAGGAAACATAGAGGTAAGCATCTAAAACTACTAACCCACTTACTTTGTAAGCTTGTGAGAAAGCATAGCATTCAGAAAGTCTCTCACTACAACAGGGGATTGGAGCTTACAAGGTGTCTTTGATAGATACTTTAAAGTCTGAAAAATAGAAAGAAGTGTGCATTTTACACTAAAGTTCAGCATTTGCATTAACCTAAGGAACACTAAAAATGCACATTATAGTATACAAAAAATCCTGTATTGAATGAGCGTATAAATAGCTACAGCTATTAAAATGAAAAGACGGAACAAGTTTCACAGTCAGACTTTTGCCTGGTTTGGATGCTTAATTAAATGGACCATCACAGAAAGATATCACAAGTCTTTACAGATAAAATGTCAAAAACACACTTATTAAATTTATGGAGGATGTCACAAGAACCCATACTTCAGTACCAAGTTGATACAAAAATGCCAAAAATGTAATCAGTACTAGCTTTTTTACAGTATTAGTAGTACTGAATAAAAGTCAGTACTGCACTGTTGAATGACAGGAAGTAGATGCATTAGTTTGGAAGGTACAATAATACGTGATAAAACTGTGAATAAAAACAACATATGAAAATGGCTCACAGTGTTTCAGCACCACATGAATACAACTGAAATACCACAGAGGTTGTGTCTGGAAATGCTTTGAGTTTGATATAGGAGAATGTCAGTGTAAGACTGCCAAAATTATGCTTGTCATTAAAAAAAAAAAAGTGAAAACACACTCATACAGGCTTTTGTTATTGCCATTTCTATCCCATTATGGAGCTAGCTCAGAAGTAAATTAGTGTGTGCTTTACAGCAATGGCATGACCAACTAGATGTGAGTTGTAACTGTTTAACTTGAAGATGCTGAGATTAATTGCTTTTTAATAGCATGTCCTACACAGTTCCCATAAGGAACAAAGACTTTGTATTCATTCTCTGATTGGACATTTACAGATGTCCGTCCAAGCACTCACACACATGCACAGATATGCAAATAGGATTCTGGGATATAGGAGGAAACTGCACACCTGCAGTACTAACAACAGTTGTAGTAAATAAAAATTGAGACAAATTCAAACAAACTAGCTGTTTGACTTGTCTACACCACCAATGAAATTACCTGCTCTACTTTTAAACACAAAAGTAAAATTTATTTAGTGTTTCAATGCTTCAAAGCACAAAGCATGTCTCTCTAGTAATATGACATACTGTACAGTGCTGTGAAAAAGTATTTGCCCCCTTCCTGATTTCTTATTTTTTTATTTTAGATCATGAAACAAATTTAAATATTAGACAAAGATAACCCAAGTAAACACAAAATGCAGCTTTTAAGTGATTTGTTAGCTTAACAACATTTGTCTATTTTACTTGTAAACTTGTTAAGCATGTTAGCCTTGTATCTTCTAGATAAACATTTTATGAACATTTGATAGATTTGAGACTTTTTAAAAGATTTATACTGTGTTTATTTTCTGTTTGTGTATCATATAAGATATGTTTGGGTAAGAAACAAGTACTGCATAGTTAAAATGTTAATTTATATTTATAATTACACCACAAGAATTATGAATCTCTTGCTGGTACTCTGTAAAAGAAAAACACAAATAAAAATAAACTGTATAAATATAGTAGATGTTGTTAATAAAATAACAATACTGGTCTATAGTTTATTGCAAAAATGTCAAAGTTAACACTTCAAGAACATAAGGCCTTATACAGGGTTATACAGGAGGTTAGTGAAGTTTTTCAAAGGGTTAAAGAAAAAAAATTGGAATTGACCAATTCAGTAACATGAAACTGATTAAAACAACTAATTGGAACATCCCTAATTACTCTATCAGTAAGTTTTATTTACCAGCTAATGATGCAAATGTAAATTACATTCCTAAAAAAGTAACTCTATGTATGATATATTAGATTTTAAAAGCAAGCAGTTAAAAAGTTTAAATGAAAATATTCTATATTATCTTGGAATTCACCAATTAAACAGAAAAGACGTTTGAATTTATATTTTTAGTATTGATTTTAAACAGTATTCTTAGTTACTGAAGAGAAAATTTCAGAGAATAAAATTAGAATGTGCACATGGTAAGATAAATCAGGTACTCCATGGTGATATCATTCTTTATAAATCCTATGCTGAAATCCCCCAAGATTATAACATTCCCTGTTACACTGGAGAAATCCCCTTGTCTATCACAAAATAAAATGAAGTCTTGAATTGCAATTTGATATTTATGAATGCCAATAATAGTTTAATTAAATGATACCTTGGGAACTACTTGACGGACAAAATACTATTTTAAATTTTAGGTTCCTACTAGTTTTTATATATTAAATATTCTATTACAGGAAAAGGCACAATATTGTCTACTCGAATAAGGGAGGCATGTTTAGTTTAAAAGCTGAGGAAAGGGATTTCTGTTTTTGCTGTCGTATCAAATAAGTAATTTCACTGGTATCTGTATTAAATACAAAACGTCTGGTATCATGACATCCCTAGTGGGTGGTAACCATTAATCCACACAATAAACCGTTTTTAGGAAATACATACTCTACTGTGGACATTCCAGGCACTTCACAACAATAACTAACATAGGACTTGAAGGCATAAAAATGGACCATGAACAACAGATTAAGTTTATTGTCATGTGTACAGATTACAGTAAAATTCTTACTTGCCTGTCAGACCGTTTTACTATGTTTGATTAATAAAGGATAGCCACTAAGCAGAGAAATCATTTTGCGGAGTAAGAAAATATTAGCTTCATGCTATGTAAACAGCAAATTATATTTAGAAATATAATACTGAGAGGTTATTTTTCACATATCTCACCTTGTTGTGGAGGAAAAATAGTGACCAGCCATTTGTTAGAGATCTATTACTTTGTTGTTTTTAAATCCTGTAGCTGGTCATGATCATATGTTAACATGGTTTTATCATTTTAATTTTACTATTATTTGTACTAATATTCTTTACAATATAATCCATTTTGGTGTGAGATATTATACAGTATATAGTATTGTTCTTCTGCTTGTGTTTGCTAATTTCAACTGTGATGCTGAACATCACAAAAGTTAATTAATTGCAAAGGTTTGTACCTGTTACTGTGGTTCTATACCTGCTTTTAGAAATTTTCATTTGTAAGAAGTCCTACTTTCAACTATAAGTACTACCAAAAAGAAATATCATGAGCACAACATGGCCATTTACAGTCTGTGAAAATCAAGCAAAGACACTTTGGTAAACTTATTTTTTAATTTACTATTGCAATGGAGTTCAATCACTTCCCGCTGTAAATATTTGCAAATATAGTATATGTTGAGGCACCTAATATCCTGAAAGTGAGGTTAAAATTCACAAAGAAGAATTGCAAACTGAATGGTATACCAGTGGTAGTCCCCTGGACCCAGTGGCATAATTCAGGGGCTTGTGGTTGGAGGTGTGAGTTGAAGAGTCTGGGCTATCTTGAAAATTTACGATTTACTGGGTGCCATGTAAAGACATACATACATATGCTGAGTATAAATGGTTAAATATGTGCGGCTGCATTTTCACTAGTAAGGCCTAATATGTTAAATTAACAAATGAATAACTTCAATAACAAAAGATATACTACTTTGTTATATTTGTACCATAGCAGAAATCACCTAGTACATGTACTTCAAGACAAACAGGTTTACAATAATCATGTCTGAATTTTTACCTAACACACTGTTTATACTGGCTGCTAGGATGCAACCTAGTTACGAAAACCACTCTTCAAGACATCAACAAAAGTTTATTTGCTTACTTCATACATGATTGTATTGAGGTTCTGCTGACCAGCACTGTGTTTGTTTTTTCCACTCTCTTTCTTTTGCTCCTTCAAGTCCATTAACAGCTGATAGACCTAAAAAACAAAGTAAATTCATAAAACCAGTATAAAGTGTAAAATATATGAACTGTAGATTACAAGATGTATTAGATGCAAGTTTTTACCTGCTTAATAATGCAACCATAAAATGATTAGTTCTTTGCTTTTAACGAGCTAGGAATGCCACATTAAAATAATGTAAAATATCAGTTGTGGGTTTCCTCCCACAGTCCAAAGACATGCAGGTTAGGTGGATTGACGATTCTAAATTGGCCCTAATGTGTGCTTGGTGTGTGGGTGTGTTTGTGTGTGTCCTGTGGTGGGTTGGCACTCTGCCCGGGATTGGTTCCTGCCTTGTGCCCTGTGTTGGCTGGGATTGGCTCCAGCAGACCCCCGTGACCCTGTGTTCGGATTCAGCGGGTTGGAAAATGGATGGATGGATGGATATCAGTTTCCTAGCTGGTGTTGTATCCCTATAGTATGCATTAGTGAGCTTAGTATATTGGACACTGTAAACATAGATATATACATTCTGCTATGCCTGATATGGTTTCTTAAAAAGCAATAAGTAAGACATTAGAATTATGTGCCATTCTTGATTCAGTGTTTAAAAATAAAAAAGACAAAAATATAAACTTACTTCATAATTGCTGAGCATGGCAGAATTGGCATCTTTCCTAGAAAAGAGAAGAATTTTCACGTTCTTTTTACAGTTACAAAATGCCAATAGAACAACATAAGGTGACTTTTACAAAGTAATAAACTGTTTTTCAGGAGCTGCCTAAGCAACAAACCTAACTGCTCTCAGAGGTGATTATGAAGGTGGCATAACTAAAAATGCTATGCATTGTGCTGGGCGGTATACCGGTTCATACTGAAAACTGTTTTTTATTTTTGTTATGATATGGATTTTTCTTATACCGCAAAACACCAGTTTAAATTGCCTAAACAACATTCAGAACCTGGCGCAGCGGGAAACTGTTTAAGGGGGACCTTTTTCACTGCTACACTGCTAAGCACATGCAACAGAGCATAGCTATATAAAGGTAGACGCCACATTCACTGTGTTGCCCAGTCGACACGATATGTCAGCGCATCCACCATATTGCAAGTGGCAAAAGTGCCTTTTAAACTAATACAGGTAGACATAGAAACCGGGCTTTCTGATGAAAAAACAATAACGTTTAAAATAGTATGGTTTACATTCAACAGATTTTGCGAATCATTTCAATGCAACTATTTATATCCATTTATACACTAATAATGGCAATTATTAAATAATAATAATAATTATTATTATTAAATAATTCCTCCCATATAAGTAACATTTCTCAGACTGCCTTCTTCCATCTCTGAAACATTTCTAGACTTTGTCCTGTTCTTACGCAACACAGTACTGAAGTATTGGTTAATGCCCTAGTTACCTCACTTACAGATTACTGTTTAAAAAAAAAAAAAAAACCTTATCCATCACTTACAACTTCTTCAGAATTCTGCTGCCAGGATAATAACCTGCTGTTCTAAATCCACTGAATATATCACATCTACTCTCTCTCAGCTTCACTGGCTCCCTGTTAACTACAGAATACAATACTAAATACCGCTCTTAACATTTAAAGCTCTCCACAACCTCACTGATCTCCTACAGACTGACACTCGTCTCGCTCACTCAGATTCTCATCTGCTGCTCGACTTTCTGTACCACACATCAAACTCTGTTCTATGGGAGCTCGAGCGTCTCTCATGGTGCTCCTCAACTCGGGAATTCTCTTCCCTGTCATATACGTCAGCTCGATTCAATAACACATTTTAAAACTACCTCAAAACTTATGTTTTCAAACTGGCAAACCAATTGTGAATTTTGCACTGTTACTGCCAGTTATCTTTGTTTATTTGCTAATTATTGCTTTTTGATTTATCATTCTCTTGTTTTAATTTTACTAATGTTGCTTAATTTTACTGTAAGGTGACCTTGAGTGCTAAGAAAGGCGCCTATTAAATAAAATGTATTTATATAATCTACATAGTTAGTGACTAAATACATTTAGCCAAAACGTTGTTTGGAGGCTCACTTGAGCACATGAATGCATAGCTTTGCTATCTTAGCCTGGAGTAGCTAAAATTAAGATTATAAAACGGGATTTTCTAATGGCCAAATATAATCAAAACAATTGTTCAGCCTTACCTATGAAATGTAATCCCCTGGGATCTGGTTTGGAGTGTACAGCGGTTTGTAAAATCCCAAACAGCACATGCATGAGGCATCTTTATCAATTACTTCACTCCACAGCAGTGCCACACGCAATATGGCAGCGACGTTGACGTACGATGCTACTGGTCATGCGGCGTCTAATAATTCTATGTCTATGCAATGGAGTACATGCGTTAGTGGAGGTGTTGTGCGGAGGCTCTTTTTCATTGCTACACTGCTAAACACACATACAATGGAGTACTTGTAGTAGTGGAGGTATTGTGCGGTGAAAATGGACAGGGAACATTCCGAAACTGAAGCTGTAGCAGACGATAAAGTTGAACATGATGACACAGAAGAACTTTTGCTGGAAAAAGGAGTCACGTCTGTTGTTTGGAGATACTTTGTATTCAAAAGGTTGGATCTGGACCATTATGTTCAAATGTGTGAATACTGTTTCTATACTACTGGATAATACTGTAAGTCAAGTTGAACTTGACAGTATTTTTTTCAATACTGTGTAATGTACCTGGGTACTGTGTAATAGTGTGACGACATGTTGACTTTATTCTCGACATTTCTACTTTATTCTCGCTGTTTGTCGAGATTAAAGTCGACATGTTGACTTTATTCTCGTAATTTGTTATTAAAGTAGAACATTGTAAACTATACTTCATCTTAAAATGAATATTTAATTTACTTGAATTTCTCAAATCCTGTCATAAGTTATGTAGGACATTAAATGCTTTGTGTTAAGCGTTCCCGGAGCCATGTTAATCGCTACATTCTTCTTAAACTGACTTCCTCTTGCACTAAGAGGAAGCGCAGGCAGCACACAGAATACATTAATTTCATGATATTCCTACTCCCTGAACATTTAGAATGCTAAGATAAATACTTGATAATGAAATGCATTAAAGCATGTATTAATCATGTGGGGGCACGGTGGCGTGGAGGTTGCACTGCTGCCTCGCAGCAATGGGGTCCCGGGTGTTCCCTGCTTTGAATTTGCATGTTTTTCTGGTGGGTTTACTCTGCGTGCTTCAGTTTCCTTTCAAAGCCATTTAGGATGGCGGGTTTTGTTAAGCTATATTAACCATGCTAGTGTATGTATTGCTCGTAATCACCCTGCGATGTGCTGGCACCCCATTCAGGATTTGCTCCTGCCTCTCACACAATGCTTGCTGGAATGGACGCAACCCTGAAAGGATGGCATAATTAAACATGTACTGTTTAAGGAAGTTTTTTTTTTTTAAAGTTCTGAACACTCCGTGGTCTAAGCAGCACTACCGCCACACTACCGTGCATGTTCAATACCTGCTTTAATGCATTTCATCCTGAAAATGATATCAAGTATTTATCTTAGCATTCTAAATTTTCAGAGAGCAGGAATATCATGAAGTGAATGGATTCTGTGCAGTGATCGCTGCCTGTGCCTCCTCTTAGTGTAGAGGAAGTCAGTTTAAGAAGCGCGTAGCGTTTAACAACTGGGTCAGGGAACACTTGACACAAAGCATTTAATGTGCTACATTAAATCTAGTAAATTAAACATTGATTATAGGATGAAGTTCAGTTTACAACATTCTACTTTAATTACAAAATAAACTATGAGAATAAAGTGGAAATGTCGACTTTAATCTTGACATATAGTATTTTTTTTTTCTTCACTGTGGCCCCATTCCGTAGGGCTATATCACAAATAGCATTATAAATGCAAGTTGTAGTTGTATTATTTATGTATATAGCTTAGCTTGAAGCAAGGTCCATATTATGCAATTTGCCTTAATGATGGTTCAGTTGGTAAACATGTCATCACCAAGTTGCACTTGTTTTATTTTATTTTATTTGGTGAATACTGTACTGTGTAATGCACCTGGGCTTGAAGTCTTCTAGTAATAATACTATTACTTCAAGTTGTACTATTTATTTTATTAGTTTAAATATTATGCAGTTTAATGATGGTAAAGTTGTTTAAAAAGTCACTTTAACATGTCAGTGGACAGAGATTGTTAACATTAACAAGGTGTAATTGGTTTATTCACTATTTATTCCTTTTCTAAGACATGTTCAGTGCAATACAACTTTTGACAAGCACCTCCGGATATTTTACTGTCTAAATGCCTCTTTGGATGGTTGAAAATATGTTGTCAAAAATTTTAGTTTAAGTTGTTTGCAAAATTTGTTCAATAAAAAGGTTCTATATTTTGACTGCAACTGTCATGCAATGTGATTCCTTCTCTTCCTTAGTGTCACCCCCTTGAAAACTATCACTTTATGGGCCATGCAAACCTGTGTTAATACTTGTGTGCACATTAAAAAAAAATTTTTGTACAATGTACAATTCTTATGACAGTGGAATAGGTTATTCTTAGCCATGGGAAAAAAATACAGTTGAATATTGGGAAACCGGTATAATTTTGAAAAATGCTGTGATAAAGAATCTTGGTCATACCTCCCAGCACTACTATGCATTCAAAAATGGATATATGAAAATAATTTGTTCAATGTTGTCTTGTGGACAAAAGTGGACAAACTTTAAGAGGCATTGCTTTGCAAACCACCCAAAACGCACCATCATTAAACTTAAGAGTTAATACTGGGAAATGCCAGAGAACAAGTTGGCATAGTCCAAGTGTGTGAGGAGTGTGGACAGAACAAAGCCATGGTAGCAACTGGACATAATAAAGGGTCTTGAAATTGGAAAGGAGATGTGCCATGTTTGCTTAAAATACCAGGAGGGCACAGAATAATGGAAGGGACAAACAAGGGTCCCAAGAAAATCAGCAATACAAATACTGGGAACAGGAATGTATCTCTGTATGTCAGATGTGTGGGGCACTAACTTAACAAGAGAGATCTTGCACATATAGTGTGCGTCCAAATGTCATTTTATCAAGTACCTCTAGAAAAATGATGCGACCAAAAAGGTTAATAAAAAGATAGAGCATCTCCTTGCCAATGAGGCAAACCATTATCTACAGTGTATACTAAAAGTATTCAGACCCCTTCACATTCCACACACTTTCATGTGTTGTGAATTAATTTTAATTAGATACATGTGCTATTTTGCCCATCAATCTACACTCAATAACCCATAATGACAAGGTGAAATCATGTTTTTAAAAAGGTTTGCAAGTTTATTAAAAGTCAAAAGCTGAACTCTCGCATGGTCCCCTCTCACATAGACTGGGGAGTACACTCACTAATGGAAGGAAGCCGCCATGGTCATGGGTGTGCAGAGAGTGAGAGAAAGAGACAGATGCATAGGAACTGAAAGGGAAATTTTCTTGAGATGTGGGCAAATTGATGAGCCAACCAACTAAACACAAAGTAAAGGCAAATCCACAGGGATAGAATTTTTAAATTTATATTACTGTATATGCTCGCATTTAAGCTTACCCACAGATAAGTCAGGGCTTGATTTTACATTATAATTTCCAGTATTTTATAATGTCGGTCCTATAAATTAAATGTGGAAAACTCACGCTGCTGGTCCAAGAGATTATGATATGCTAACGCCCAACTGAGTACGGAAGCGTTAGGGCCATGGAAAAGAAAAAAAAAAAATACGAACACAGTGAAGAAAAAAAAAGTGTATGTTGAGAATAAATTCGACATGTTAACTTTATTCTCGACATTTCCACTTTAATCTCAAAGTTTATGTCTAGATTAACGTTGACATGTTCACTATATTCTTGTAGTTTATTAGGTCATTAAAGTAGAAAGTTGTAAGCGTCATTTTAAAATCAATGTTTAATTTACTAGATTTTCTCAAACCCCGTCATAAGTAATGTAGCACATTAAATGCTTTGTGTTAAGTGTTCCCTGGCCCATGTTACTTGGTACATGCTTCTTAAACTGACATGCTCTCCTTGACTTTGTTCTCGACATATACTTTTTTTCCTTCACTGCGTCTGTATTTTTTGTCTTCTCCGTGGCCCTAATACGCTTCCATGCCTGAGAGAGTAACCACAGAGCACACTGCCTTTTTTTCTATGTATTGTGCCTACGTGACCACACGGTAATACCCAAACTATTCAGAAGTGACATTTGCACTGTTTAGTATTTTTTTATATCTCACACCCTCATACACCTTTATCATAAGAGCATCGCTTATCTACAATGGAGCATTCGATCAGAAGAAAATACAAAGCTGGTTTTAAATTAAAAGTCATTTATACGCAAGTATATATGGTAATTTACTTTTATACTTTGCATGTTCTGTGAATGTTTCATAAAAACAAACACACCTTTTTGATGTAACTGGAATCTCATTGTGTTTTGAGGCACCAAGAAGTCAGTATTATATTTAATATACGACCTGGGAATATCAGTATTTGTAGTTGTAAGAGCCAAATCCTTTAAGTTAATGTTAATGGTAAATTTTCCTTAGAGTGAATTACTTGAACTTGAATATAATATAGGTTAACATAGACAGTGGAAAATCCAGTTTAACCCTCTATAAGTTACAGAAAATGGAATGTTAATTTTAATTCTTTGTGAAAGCAGAAGTTAAACAGCTAGAAAGACACATGAACATTTTGAATTGTTTGCACTGAATTTCATTAAAATCTTGAAAAACAAAGACACTTGGACTGAGGAGTTCTTTTTATGCATAGCAAGTCATACTAGTGCCAGAATGCCTATCTAGTAGCCATATGAACCATTTGGACACCTTCACCAAACTCGGCTACAGTCGTTATTAATATTCTTTGCTTTAGGTTAATTGTTCCACTGAACAATAACTGAATCGTTGAAACTGATTTTTATTTTCTGAGAAGATAAAGAAATACAGTATATTCTATTAACAAAATGGGAAAGAAATTTGAGTATTCAGATATTTCATTTTTGGAGGTAAACCCAATCCACAGCTGCATTTTCTCAAGGGAATTCTCTGTAAAGGCCAATGTATCAGTCACCAAACTTAACCCTATTTTTTTGACACAATCTAGACTCGACATGCATATGCCTAAACACAAATATGAATGCACTATGGGCTAGTAAGTTGGAAATACATCAAATGCCTGTGAAAGAATGTGTTGAACAGATGTTATGTATTTGTCAAGTAATGTGCTGCATTAAAAACAAGTTTTCTTAAGGGCTTGAGTAGTATCTCTTTAAGTTTAGAGATGGATGCACTGCTGCAGAAACTTGTTAAAGCCTACAAAACCATGTTTGGCACTATAGCTCCACACTAACTCAGGTTATATGATAAATGTAACTTTTGCCCCAAGGTTGACTTAGCATCAGAATGACTAAGAAAATTAGTGATGGGTGGCTACTTATAAACAGCTGGTTAGTAAAACTGTTGATTTACAGCTCTGTTTTTTTCAGACTTATAAAAAATATAAAGAGGCATTAACAATAAAAGTACCAATAATTAGACATTCTGAACCAAAGGATTTCTAGTGTTGCATTGTAATGATTACTATATAATAATGAGCAAAATAAGAGTTCATAGACAAACACTGTCATCAACAATAATGAGCAAAACAAATATTAACTATAGATATATACTATAGATACTTGTATAACTAGAAAACCTGAACTCAATTTTTTCAATAAAAAATCATTAAGGAAGGCAATATGATATCCTCAACTTTGATATTCACAATGTGATAATTTAAGGATAAAAAGTAATAGAAATGTTTCATATTGGTGTTATTGTTTTTGTCAGAAAAAAAAGAAACACATGGCTTGAATTACAGAGTTAGACTGCAGAAATTGTGCCAATTACTTAAAAGTCCAGCAAGGTTTAATTTGATGCAGCTCTTTCAATGCAAAAAAAGCTTTTGTCATTTCCATTTTTATCCCATTATGGAGTTAGTTTCTGAAGTAAAAATACACGATTTGTGCATGATTTGTGGGTTGTAATCACTTTAAATTGCAGGATCATGCATTTAAAGGGCAGAGTCAGAAATTAAGGCCAGAATTATTTCTTATTCACCCTCTGAATGTGATGGATATGGCAATAGTTGTCTGTCCAACAATCCATCCACTTTGTAACAGTCTTATCTGGGTCGTGACCACAGGAAGTAAGTGCCTATATTGACTGCACAGTTAACAGGTATAGAAGCCACCGTTGGGGGTGGGGGGAACAGTTAGCAAATATTACATTTATATCATTAGTGTGATTTTTGTTGCCAATGTAATGTTCATTAATATAACAACTAAAATGTAATGAACATAGAGGCACAGGAGAGAATGGGATGCACTGTCCAATTAATACTAACTACTGTGGTTATAGTCAGTCCAGGTCAAAGGTCAATTCTGGATTTGTTCACAATTATAATCAACTAGCAAAATACCCGCCTTTCGCAGCGGAGAAGTAGTGTGTTAAAGAAGTTATGAAAAAGAAAAGGAAACCCTTTAAAAATAACGTAACATGATTGTCAATGTAATTGTTTTGTCACCGTTATGAGTGTTGCTGTCATCAAGGATTTGATTATCATTATTTCTTTCAATCAGGTTCGTATCTGAAGGACATGTTGTGTTCAAGATACACTCCGTGTTTGTCAACCGTTGTAAAGATAACAGGTTTCACTCATCAATGTGTTCACTACCCAAATCGGTACTCGAGATGTTTAACAGGCATTCCCGGTATTAACTTGTGGATTTGCCTGCGAATATTTAGCGGCAGCGTGTCTATCAGCTTGTGGATCTGCCTGCGAGTATTTAGCGGTAGCGTCTCTATGAACTTGTGGATTTGCCTGCGAGTATTTAGCGACAGCGTCTCTATGAGCTTGTAGATTTGCCTGTGAGTATTTAGCAATAGTGTGTCTATTAACTTGTGGATTTTTCTGCGAGTATTTGGCGGCAGCATCACGAAGTTGTTTACGTCTAGCTGCATCAGAAAATGTACCACGATGTCTGACATGCCTCCTTTTTACTGTTTTCTCACAGCTTGGATTGCTGTTGTCATAATCGGTTTTAGTTTCATGGTTTGTTTCAATTACGTGTTGTGTTGAAATGACATTCGGCACCTGTCAAGCGTTGTAAGCATACAACTGGTTTCATCGATAACTTCGCATCCAGCTTTTGAGAGTTGAAACATTCATAAACATCAAAGTGTCCACTACTCAAATCGTCACCTGTGAATCTAAGATGTTTAAGAGGCATTGGCAGTTCTCCAAAGGAGTAAAATATTTGGCCATTTTGGTAAAGTTGAAAGCGACAACCGAACAATTCAGCGGCAGCCATCAAGTCACATACAGAACCATAGGTGAAGGGCTTAAGCATTTCACTCTTATAGTGCTCCTGTGTAGTATATATATCTCCTATACCGTCATCAGTCCACACCTTGAACCTGTCCCAGTCATTCAATACATAAGACACAATGTTCCTCCGGATATCAAGAGTATGCCTGATATGGCCGTGCAATATGTAACACAGAGAATGGAAAAGGCAGGCGGCATCTCCGGGCATGGAAACCACTCGGTAAGTGACAGTTCTTTGATTGATGGTGATCACCTTGATAGACATGATAATGGGGTTACGGTTGGAACTGTAAAGGAAATGGGTACCTGAACAGTAAACTAAGTCTAAAATACCTACACAATAACTATAATTGTAATAAACGAACAATAAAACAGCGGAGAAGCTGTGGATTAAATAAAAAGGCTGCAGTTATCAGCAGGGAGACATAAATACTGTGGCAAAGCAAGGAAGGGAATGAAGAGACTGGAGTGACAGACGGCCTTATATGGGCAGGTAGCCAACTACGTGGGTGGCGTGGGGATGGGGGACGCAACACCGCCTCACACGGCGACTGAGCTGCAGGCTATGGACGTATATATGTACATAGGTAGGATTCAGTTATGACCGTTACACGTAGAATTTCGATATAAAACCTGCCCAACTTTTGTAAGTAAGTTGTAAGGAACGAGTCTGCCAAATTTCAGCCTTCTACCTACACGGGAAGTTGGAGAATTAGTGATGAGTGATTGAGTGAGTGAGGGCTTTGCCTTTTATTAGTATAGATGACATAAAATATACAAAAAAGTTAAAAGCAATAACAAAATCTGATCACTTTTATGAGGCATCTTTAAACTTACATAACAAAGGCTGTCTAATGTAAATTCTGGAAAAAAATGTAAAAACTTCACTTGACAAATTTGATTTCATAAAGGTATCCTTAACATTGAGACAACAGTAAAAAACAGATGGAGAGATTTGAAAAATTAAAGTTTCAGTAGTTTATGATATTTGAAATTTGCTAATGTCATGAACTTGAAAAAGTGACTTGCTGTCAAACATGTTTTCACTAGTGTTACAAAAGCAAATCTAAAGAGTTTGTGTCAATGAAAATATTGTAAAAATTGATTATTCATTAATTAATGTAACACTATTATAATACTGCTTGAATTTATATTGTTTAGTATTGATTTTGAGCACTATTTAACTTTCAGTTAAGGAACAGAAATGTCAATGAATAAATTCAGTATGTGCCATTATTCATTGAATCCTATGCTTAAAACCCCCCTGTGCTCCACTCCCCCTTTTCTTGTTACACATACACAATTCAGGAGGAAGGGACTTTTTTTGTTTTTAATGTGGACCAATTTAAAATAGCCTGCAGTCAAAGGATAGTTTCGAGTTAATTCATCCATCCATGTTTTGAATCTACTTAATGTGGCTACAGTGATAGCATCAGGCCAGTCCTGTATGAAGCACCAGTCCATCATAGGACACACTCCTGCACAAACCCAAACTGGACAAATTTAGAAGTGCTGAGTAACCTTTTAATGCATATATTTGGCATATAGGCAGTTATTTCAGTTATTCTAAGATATGTGCAATGTGAAATGTGTCACACTGTTATACAAATCTTGAAAGAGTCAGGGTCAAAAGTTCTAGCAGCCACTTACATTCAGGGATTTACTGCTGCACAATTTCATAGCCAATTTTTAGAAATTAAATATGTCCAAGCAAACATTAATTGAATACTGACCAGAGTGAAAAAGACAAGGAGTCCTGTTTAAGTTGCTGGAAATGGGGGACGGACATGCCATTGTGTGTTTGAGGTTTGTGGGATCTTAACAACTCTACTTTTTGTATGGGTACACATGGACAACTTGAGGACAGAAATGTCTCTCTTGTAACTATCAAAGTAATGTTTTAAAGTTCATGGGACACAAGAATAAAAAATAATGAGGACTGACAGTCCCACTTTTAACAGCAACACACAAGAAAAAAGAACCACATGCACTGATTTTTTCCATTATTTTTATATGTAAATGGCTACAAATCAATAAAGGCCTGCAACTTTTTTCTTTTTTTTTTTACAGCAACTTTCATTCACTCCCAAATTTTATGACGCACAACCCTGGCAACAATTTTCTTTTGTGCTCCAATCTATCCGCTATCACTGTAGCAATTTTAAATTGCATAACCCACAGCACTGCAAAGTTACAATGTTTGGTACAAGTTATCCCCATGTTTGGAAGCATAGGGTACCTTTTTTTGGTAACATTCTGTCTCTTGCAACTAAACAATGTCTGTGCATTTATATTTTTAAGAGAGAAAAAAATATATAAATAAATAAATAATAATTAAAAAAAAAAAAAAAATATATATATATATATATATATATAACACACAATTACATTTTTTAACTATGTACTTGTAGTTATGTATTCATCCAAACCTTTAATTTCAAAATTATTTTTCATGCCAGTCCTTGAAACAATTTCTGTTTACCACTAGACACAGAGAGACAACAGATTGGGGTTTTTGCGCTGCATTTCACACTTCTTCTCCTGTCTTCTAGTTGCCCCACAAAAGTTTAGTGTGTTTTTTGTTTTAATTTGTGTTTTTTTAATTGGGTTGCGAATGCCCACATAAAACTATGGTAGTGAGGAATGGTGCAACACCAAAACATTCTATCGAAGGCCGGCCACCTGTGAATGTTTGCTCAGCCAAACAAAAGAGGGATGATTCCTCATGTGAAACTTCAAGCGGGGACAGCATAACGGTACTTTACCAGTATGCTAAAAAGATGAAACTGGAAGAGCACTGATCAGAAAATAACACAGAGAGAACATGCAGCAGGACGGACAAATCAAGCATAGCATTGAGTCCTTCAGCAAACACGTTATTCTCAGTAGAAAGGTCTTCATATTCTTCATCACTAGTATTTTGTAACTTTTCTAGGACTTTCTCAACCATCCATCCATCCATCACCCAACCTGCTATATCCTAACACAGGGTCACTGGGGTCTGCTGGAGCCAATCCTAGCCAACACAGGGCGCAAGACAGGAAACAAACCCCGGGCAGGGTGGCAGCCCACCGCAGGGCACACACACACACCATGCACATACTAGGGACAATTTAGAATTGCCAATGCACCTAACCTGTATGTCTTTGGACTGTGGGAGGAAACCCACGCAGACACGGGGAGAACATGCACACTCCTCGCAGGAAGCGAACCCGGGTCTCCTAACTGCGAGGCAGCTGCACTACCCACTACGCCACCGTGCCGACCTTTCTCCACCATAGATTTTTTTTTTTTTTGCAAGACGACATTGACCTAGTACAATCTTCAAGTCTTATCGCAGGTTAACCAAACAATCTGCATGCACTCTCATAGATGCTTGTGCAGAAAGATAAGATGTACATATGCAATTTATTTCCCGTCTTTGATGCACAGCTGTGACATGTAGTGCAAATTACCAATCACAGACAACTATAAAATATTGGAAAGGTCTGAAACTCAGCTATCCATTGGTAATGAGTCTCACTGTATTTGGCTTGATGTTGTTCTTTAATAAAAAGAGATTCTTTCAGCAGTGACATGCTGCTCACTTTGGCATATATGTGTGCAAATTGCACAGACAACATGGGAACTTTTGATTTATTTGAAGGACAACACCCTTGGGTACATAAATATACCGGCATTGCTTTTGAGGCAGCACAGAGACGTAATGGTAGCACTTCTGCCTCGCGCTATGAAGAACAGGGTTCACATTCCGGGTCCTCACTTGTGAATTTTGCATGTTTTCTCCATGTCTGCATGGGTTTCCTCTGGATGGACCAGTTTACTTCCACAGTCCAAAGGCATACAGGTTATGTGAATTGGTGACACTAAATTGGCCAGTGTGTGTTCACCCTGCGATGGACTGGTGCCCTGTCCAGGGTTTGTTCCCGTCTTGCACCCTGTCCTATCTGGGATAGCCTCCAGTACCTCCCTGTGACCCTGGTCAGCTTTAAGTGTATCAGAAAATGGCATGACATTACTGCTTTTGATTTGACGTAGGGGTTTATTGCAATATACACAAACAGCTTTGAAATACAGCGGGACACTTTGTGCATAAGTGGTAAACTCAAAATTTCCCAAATTGAAAAATGCACTTACTAATTTTTCTTTTGCTTGAATCAATAGATTGCTTATATTTATCATTTTCTATATAAAAAAAAGAAAGGAATCAATACACTACTTAATTTGTAACTTTTTCTGCTATGGTAAAACTAAATAAGTCACTATTCAGTATACTGATGGGATAAAATGTTAATTTATTTTGAAAAATGCCACCAATTTTTTTTTTTAATACTTCTGGATTTCAATTAGTGAAGGCAAAATTTGTCCCCGAAAAAATACTTCCTAACCTAATTGTACCAGACCACGGTGATGAAGCAGGAAATATAACCTTGGACAAAGCTTTAAGTTTACCAGCCAGACAATATTTCCATCCTCATCTTTGTTAATGAGCTATGGATAATGACTGAAAAAAATGGAATTATGAGTAGAAATAGCTGAAATGAGGTTCCTGTGCATGGTTGCTGGACTCACGCTCTGTTATATAGAAAATTATTTCTTCTCTGAATCAAGATAAGTTAGCTGAGGTGGGTTCAGCAAGTAGTTAGGATGTACCCTGGGCAGCTCCCACAAGTGGTGTAAAAGCATGGACATTAGCAGAAGACACAGAGGACACTAGAGAGATGATATCACTAAACCGGCCTAGAAGTCTCTGGAAATTCGCCATTAGAAGTCTGAGCTTATGGCGGAGGACAGGGAGGCCTGGGGGCTCATGTATAACGCCGTGCATAGAACTCGCACTATAACATGGCGAAAGCACAAAAGCCGAAATGTGCTTACGCACAGAAAAATCCAGATGCAGGAATCTGTGTGTACTCCAACTTCCACGTTCTTCCGCTACATAAATCCCAATCAGCGTGAAAAGTAACGCTCGTGCACGCGGTTTATGTAACGCCACAACTCCTCCCAGAATTACGCCTCTTTGAATATGCAAATGAATATAAATCGCCCTTAAATTCAGCCTTCTGTGAAAAGACAATGGGAAAAGCATGGGGGAAAATATAAGAATTTCAGTGAATGCCAAGTGGAGGCAAAGAAAAAACATACTATTTGTTCAAATAAACCGTGGTATAATCAACAAAAGGAAGATGATCGAGTGACATAGCGTGTTGGTGAA
This sequence comes from Polypterus senegalus, assembly GCF_016835505.1. Classification (NCBI taxonomy): domain Eukaryota; kingdom Metazoa; phylum Chordata; class Cladistia; order Polypteriformes; family Polypteridae; genus Polypterus; species Polypterus senegalus. The sequence goes on along the minus strand of NC_053159.1, from coordinate 126,457,285 downwards.
ACTTGAAAGCTCACGTTCACCAAATCACACAGTGCCTGAAATAAAAAAGAAGTCACATATCAAAGTTGCCGTGAAAAGGCGAGTTGTAGCCCACTGTCTGAGTGTAATATGAAAGCTTATTAGGGTACAGAGAAAAAAAGGCACACAGTGGGGAAAAAGCACGAAATGTCAACTTCAATCTCGACATTTCCACTTTAATCACGTAGTTTATTTTGTCATTAAAGTAGAACATCATAAACTTCACCTTAAAATTGTTTAATTTACTAGTTTCTCAGATCACATCGTAATTAAAGTAGCACATTAAATGCTTTGTTTTGTATTTTTCTTCTATGTGCTCTGTGTGTGTGAATCACTACTTGCTTCTTAAACCGGCTCTCTTCCTCCATCTGGACACAGAGCCCATTACATTTGTGATATTACAGCTCTCTGAATAACTAAAATACTGAGATGTATACATGATATCATTTTTATGATGATAGGAGTTAAAGCATGTTATTAAACATGAGTTTCACGGTGCAGTGATTGTGTGCGACCTTCGATGAAATAATTTATTGCAGCAGTACTCAGGGGCGGCTCTAGGCTTGTGGTGGCACTGGGCAGAGAGAGAATCGGTGGCTCCTTCACCCGCCAATGTCAGTAAGGTATCTTATGCACGATGGATGGCCACGTCCGTTGCAGACACAAGCATTTAACTTTTGCCGAAATTTGTCGTTGCGGTTTTAGCTGTGTTTTTATTTTCTCTTTCTGTTTTATATTCAATATATATTGGTGTAGCCGCCACAGCAGTCCTTGCTTTTCTTTCCCCAAATACCCAATCACCACACAATCAGCTCTGTAATAGAAGTTAAGCCATCTATAAGTTTAGAGCGCCAATTCTTCAAAACGTTTAAGGAACATTGAAATATCTTCGTAGTACATGTTTAATTATTCTATCCTTCACGACACTCCCAGTGAGGAATATAGATTATTTAAATGAAGTTAAAGTTTTATCTGTATAATATAATAAACATATTTTGCTGCATTTCACCTTAAGTATGATATCGTTATCATATGCAAATACGCGCTTTATAAAGTGGCTCAGGTTGTGCGATATAACTGTAGTGCAAGTTTACAGTGGGGTGATTGTACTTATAAGTACAAACAGTTCTACAAGGAGCAATTGATTAAGTGCATTTAAAGTTCTTGGGGCTAAACTGTTTCTGAACTGCAAGGTCTGTACAGGAAAGGCTTTAAAACGTTTTGCCGTGGCTGAGACAGCGCGTCCTTGAAGCTGTATACTGATAATTCTCTTTCCGATCAGCTGCTGCTGTGATTCACACTCAGATACAGTGATATAAATATACAGTGATATAAATACTCCGAGTGGTGCAGTGAGAGTAATATGGAAAAAGATGATACGCTGTGGCAACTCCTAACAGGAGGAACTGAAAGACGAAGTAGAAGAAGAAGAAGAAGAAGATACAGTGAGAGTAACAATGCTAAAGCAGTTATGGTATTTGGAATACTATGGCTATTCCCTGGACCATTATATTGTTACAAGTTAATTACAATCAGATGCGTTACACTAATAAACAATATGTGGTCAGTTTCAGTGTATTTATAAAGCCGCGTCAGGAAAATAATGAGTAATCACACAGGAACAGTAGCACTGCTTTGACGCTGGGTGCCGCCAGTCGGCAAAACCGAGTGGAGAGCTTGCGTACAACAAGGTATGAGCTACTGTGGAAAAGTGCGTGGCTTTATGGCAAGTTTAGGTTTTATACATTGCGATTTGAACGTGGAAAAGTTCTTACCCAACATTTCTGAGTGTACGCACCGTTTATACATGAGGCCCCTGGTCTTTGCAGCTTGGTATGCTGCCACTAAAACACTAACCTAAAAAAATTAAAATGAAGATCTTCCTTTGGCATAGACTGACGTATAAGAGACCCTTGTGGAACTAATAATAGCAGAAACAACTCAAGAAAGACTAATAGAAAAATGTTAAATATGAATTAAGGATCATTGTGATATGCACAACAAATTTTATTAACAAAAAAACTAAATGATTTGTGTGAATGACAAATTTCACGTTTTTTTTTTGTCAAAGCCTGGCTTGCTTAAAACTAAAAGGAAAACTAATAAATAAGAAATTTGGCTATGTAAATATGTTTCCACAGATGCTGTAACCAGTGAAATAAATTAGAAACAAGAATGAAAGCAGTTTTATGGAAACAGCTTAACAAATGTGTATCTCGTCCAGCTCAGTTTCCATCAGTTTATCTGGAAGTCTTTAACAGGACATCTGCCAAAAAGCAAAAAACTGATATCACCAGCTTGCTGGGATGCAACTACTATATGAAACCTTATTAAAAAAGATAAATGCATATAAATAACATGGTTGCTATTTTAATCCTCAACAATATTTCAGTATTATAAACTTGTATTATATGGCAAAATAATATTCACCAGTAAAATGAGATAAGGTATAAAACATCCATAACTTTGGCTTACTATCGTGGCTTGGAGACACTGTGAGGATTCCATGTGTTGTTGTATTAAAATGCTGCCGGGATTATAATTTAAAATTCCCCTTCAAAACTTGACCTTGTATCACCGAACACAGCCCATCTCTTTTACAATTAAAAATTTACTTCTTATAAATTCATGTAAGAAGCTGCTGTAAAAGAAAGAACACTTTATATTGTTTCTGCAACCTTGCCAGCCTTGTACAATTACTATAATGGGTTTAGATTTCTAATTTCTCCTCTGTTCACTTTTGTTTTCTGTTTTACTTCTTCCATCCATCTATCTATCATCCAACCCACTATATCCTAACTACAGGGTCACGGGGGTCTGCTTGAGCCAATCCCAGCCAACACAGGGCGCAAGGTAGGAAACAAACCCCGGGCAGGGCGCCAGCCCACCGCAGGGCACACACACACCAAGCACACACTAGGGATAATTTAGAATCACCAATGCACCTAACCTGCATGTCCTTATAGTCACCTTATAGTTTCATATTCACATTCATTCTGTTTCTACTAGTCAATTTCAAAACCGTTTTAAGTTGTCAGTACTGATCTTTCAAACAAAATGCATTTTTTCAATTAAGAAAAATAAAAAATGATTAACTATACAAAAGCACAGTGTGCCCTGAAGTGATGTGTGGTGGGAGTCCATGGCAGGGTTCAGGTTTTAGTTAAAAACAGTGCATTCTGTCAGATCCCACATATGGCAAGGGATGGTGGTGGGAGAGGACAGCAGGGCTTGCAGGGTCTCCGCAGATACTGAGGGATGGCGGCAGGGACATGAGCCAGATAATGGTTGACTGCTCTTGCCGGAGGACATCTCTCCTCACTGAGCAGACCTTGGAAAGTGAGCAGAGGAGACATTGTTTAAAAGGAGGCACAGACGGCAGTTAATAATTTGTTTTAAATGGATCTGACTGTATTTTACTCCTTAGTTTTAACCTAATTAAGATATTTTTGGATGGATTATTTATTGTTGATTTTGGATTATTTATTGGTTTGAATATCAGCATTGTACTTTGGTTTTGCACACTGTTTGGGATTGTTTGGAAAATAAAGCTAATGAGCACTTTTGCACCAATCTTGTTGTTCTGTGTTCTTATTTGACCTATTCCATCTGGGTTTTTTACTGTTTATGTGCAGGTCAAGGACAAGTATGCCAGCTGAGGGTAACCTGGACTTCTCATACCCAAACATAAAATGCATACAAAACTAAAAGTTGTAAAACCTAACTTAAAATCAAGAACTGAAATGAGGAAATAAAACATTAGGAATACAAAAGCGAGTCTATATAAATACACTTTAAGACATGATTTAAAAACTAAAACCAATTTAGGTTACCTAATTATTATTTATAAAACATTTTGCGCTACACTTCCTCTTTGAAAATCTACATAAATAAAATTGAAAAACAATTGTAAAATTGTAAATATTTATCTTTTGAATTTTTGGGCTTCTCATATTACTATCCATTTTGCACATTAATGGCCTGACTTCAATCCTCAGACTGAATCTTGTCTGTTTGCCAAAAACATTAAAACGTCTAAAACAATCATTATGAAATGTTCCAAGTAAATTACCATTGCTCCAACTTAAAACACAGGCTAAATGGCATTTAAAAACCTCATCGGAGGAGAGGAGAGGAGTTGTAATAGGGAGGCAACCTAATAATGTGCATTAATCCAAAATGGCTTAGCTGATCTTAATGAAATTCTGTGTGTAATATAAAATGCAAAGCTGAATGACTGGCTCACTCACTCAAACATCAACCAAAACTATCTAACTGAAAAGCTGAAATTTGGTAGGATAGTAACCTACATCAAATGTATGCACCAAGAAAGAATATATCACTATTCAGGAGTTACCCCCATCCCCAATAGAAATACCAAATACCCCAAAATCTCAAAAATGCTTTGATGGATTCGATTAAAATTTGTTGATATCTTTCATTATTAGATCACTATTCAGTGGGACATTCTAATGCACCATGTCCCCTTTTTTGCCACACGTGCTGACAGCAATCACACGGATAAATGGGGAATGCTGGTTTGTGTAAATGAAGGCTGTCTGCAGAAGCAAAGTGAAATGAGCAAAACTCAGCAAAGCTTGAAGAAAACACTTTTAACAAGCATGCTATAGAGCTCCAGTGCTTGCCAGATGCTGTGGCTGTGAGTGTAGTCAACTTCATGTAACTGATTCAGAAAGAATGGTATTTAACACCCCCCTCCTCCCCTAATCTCATCTGCAACCTTGTAGAAAATGCTGATGTGGGAACTACAGTTCCCATCAGCCATTGTGCTGCTTTTCTAAGTCACTTTGGGATAATAATTTCATCATAGATTATAGCATTTGGAGTTTGTCTTTTTATCTCACTTTGGATTGTGTTTAGACATGATGCATTTACAAAAGACACTTTTCTCACGTGTATTTTAGCCCTGACTCTCTTCTGAAAAATGCATTTCCAAAAGCAGTTTACGCATTGTGGCCAAACCCTTAAAGAGCTAACTGCCTTTCTTCCTTTGTATAAAAAAAGTGAAACCTCCCAAACCCAAACACCTGTTTTCATTAAGTTTAGCTATTTCAACCTTGCATGCGAAACTTAATGTATTCAAAAGTAAACTCAGCAGTTTTGTTTTTGTTACCTATTGTGACATTATATTTAACATAAGCTACGAATCAAGATTTGGGCAAACAGACAGTGGCAGCATGATGCAACTGGCCAATGTGCGCACTTCATTTTATTATGTCCGCCATATGCAACAATAAATCAGAGAAGAATCGATTACACTACATTGTCACTGCATAGCTTTGCGTTTTTGAAAAAGCCAACACTGTTGCCCCCTGCGTATTGTTGTTAAGTTCTCAACACCAATAAATGATCAGAGCTTTATGAAAATAAAATACAGAAAATAAAAAAAACACTGAAAATTAACTGAAGAAGCCAATTCACGATTGAACTGAATGAAGTGATTTTTTTTTCTATAGCTGATGGAGATGGTCTTTTCCAGAATGTGATATGAGAACAGGATGGTGTTTTTGAGTGAACAAACTAATTAACTTTTATTTATTTATTTTTTTTTTACTGATAGACTTTTATTCAAACCCACTGTACACTGAAGCAGTACTAATTGTAGGCTTTGATGCTAATGGAGCATCAAGGTTTTTAGCTTTGAATGCATCAGCTTTAAATTCCCTTTGTAACATTATCAAATACTCCTTTATTATGGTGTTCTGCTGCAGTCCCCTGTATACCAACACTTATTGGCTGTAACCAACTCACGTGTACTAATAATATAAGCCTTTGGTTTCAAAAAAAAAAAAAATGCAAATATTGTAAACATGTACTTACATGTACTTACTGTTGGTACTTCTGATACATCTGATTAAACAGCAGCACTATAACTGAGGCCCACTGACATAGAAAATAAAGCTGAACCAACTTAAAATCCAGGCTATACTGTTTCAAAAATTTCACTGGCTTGGCGTAAAAAAAATGCATCATTCCAAAATGACTGAAACAAAGTTAATGAAATTTTATATACATATTACAGTTGATACAACTTAAAATCTAGACTTTAGGGCCCTTCAAAAGTTCCTTCAAGAAATATTGTTCCAAGGGTTTACAACAAAATCGTTCAGAGGATGGTAACGGATTTGGCATATTGTTTAGTTTTGTCCCTACTTAAAAGTGAAAGCTACCTTCCACATGGGAAACCAACGCTAACTCATACATCTCTCAAAAATGGCCATGTATAATTCACAAAAGTTTGTATTTACTAGGGGGCTTTGCCCTCAGCTCGCTTTGCTCGCCCACACCCGTGTTTGGTTCACCGGATATACAATTTAAAGAGATTGTTATTTTCATGGGAATTGTTACATATGCAATAATTTCACTTTTACTTTAAAAAGTTTTGTAAAAACAATACTTGTCCTTTATTTCTGGCACCGGGCGTGGTTACATCTCTTTCTCGCAGGACGTATAACGCTGCTCACGTTGAAGGCGGGGGCGGCTAAACGCACGCTAAGGAGATGCCGTCGGATCATCTGCTGTCTTTCAGCTGCTGGCGAGCTGCCTGTTCTGCTTGATGCATGTCGTTGTTTTAAGAGCTGGGAGCACATGATTTGTGTCTGCCAAAAACAATCCAACAACTGCTAGGTTAGATGTCTGTGGACTTGTTTTAAATGATGGCTCACTGCCTTGTCTTGCGTGACGTTGTAAAAGCAATACTTGTCCTTTATTTCCGGCCCCGGGCATAGTTAAATCTCTTTCTCGCAGGAAGTAGAACGCTGCTTGCGTTGTGAAGTGGGGGCAGCTGCTGTCGTGCTGCCCATCGATCATTTTAAAGCCTGTACAGCCGCTGTCCTTTTGGCCACTTCGTGTCTCTGCTACTCACGTTGTGAAGAGAGGGGGTTAGGCTGGCAGAACGCATGTAAGGAGAAGGGGTCGGATCATCTCCTGCGAGCTACATGTTTTGCTTGTCATTGTTTTAAGAGCAGGAGCAAGTTAAAGTGTCTCTCACGGGTAATCAGATAGACAATTTTAAAAGCTTTTTTTTTCCTTTGGAATTGTTTCAATTTCATTATTTGCAATTTTACTTTAAAGCTTCATTAAAAACAATATTTGGAATTACCTTTTCTTCAAGATCGCATTGAGTTTTGATTCCATTTTTTGAGACACATTGTGACAACGCAACGTATAACTGCCCGTGAGTGACTATTGTTTGTTTCTCTAATAAATAATCCAACTTTATTCTAATGTTTGTCTCTGTGATTTGTTAATTGTCATAGCAAAAGCATTTCTCACAGGAAACTGTAAACATTTTAATACGAATGGCATATCAAGATCTCCTTTGGTGTCTAATGTTATTCGCAGAATATATACATTACCTTTCTAGTCGCCTGTTAAAATTTGCATCGCTTCTCCGTGATAATAAATATACACCTGACCGAATTGTGTTTTCTTTGAAATTAAACTTATTGCTTTAACTGTTGTGGGACCACAGATTCTCATAGCGTATGGTCCATTATTGTGTAAATCTACGTTTTGTGCACTGAAGGAGAAAAGACTTTGTTTTCAGCTTTTTGCCTTTTATTTCTGACCTCGCTTTGCCCTGCTATTTTTTCAAATACACCTGGTCCTGATGATTAATTTCCTTTTGTTTGCGGTAATGCAATCTTTTCTATATTTTTTTTTATACTGTAGCAACTGACATAATAAAGTGTCAAAAAAGTTTTACTTGAACAAACGTCTCTTTTCTCCACACTGCTCTTTCTTCTTTGCTTAGTTGTTGACGTTTCATCTATAACATATTGTCCTTATACGCTTAATATGTGCTGAGAGCACAGGATCTATGTGTGCTACGTGCCTTTACACGACTGAGTGTTTTGCTGACCATGCTCTTATTTGATATAGTTTGCGTCTCGCGGGTCTTTTAAGTGTCTTCCTAGAAGATCACGTCTCGTCGCCCAGCTATTCCTTTACAAGATATTTTTTTTTTATAATAGAGAGACTGTTATTCATGCAGGTTAAAATATAGACTTCATAGGGTTTCACAGGGAGTCATAATAGGAGGGCCAAAACAGCCGAGTAGATTTCATGTAACTTTGCATGTTTATCACAGTTACCTTAAATTAAACTAGAGTCATTATGAAGTTTTAAAGGTTTCATTGCAAACATCGTAATAGAGGGATCAAAAAAGGTGAAGTTTTGGTGTTTACATTTTGAAAAACTGAATCTTTGATCTGACAAGACTTCCATTTGATAATGCAGGATTAAATCACTCTTGTCAAATCACACTAAACAAATATAAAAAGTAGCATTCATACCTCCAACCCAGAAAGAAGTTACCGCAATTTTGGAATACAATAATTAAGTCAAGTCAAATTTATTTATAAAAGCACATTTAAAAACAACAGAAGTTGTACCAAAGTGCTGTACAAAAGAACATGTAAGACTACTGTAAAGCAAACAGTTATGTAAAACAGTTTGTTAATGATTATTTAATTTCCATCCTACCCCTCCTTACTACCTAACTCACAGTGAAAGGCGAGAGACAAAAACAGGGATTTTACCCGAGTGTTTAAAACCTTAATAGAAGGAGCAACAACTGAAAAGCCCTGTCACACCTAGACTTCAGTTGTGATTTTGGAACTTGGAACTAGTTGAGCAAATGACCTCAAAGGCATATTTCCCGAGAGGGGATGAAGGAGACTGCATATGTATTTTGGGGTAAAACTATGCAAGGCCTTAAAAACAAACTATAACATTTTAAAATCATCCAAAATCTCATTGGTACATAGTGGACAGAGGCCAGTACAGGTGAGATATGCTCTCTTTTCTAGTGGTGGTTAGAAATCCATCTGCTGCATTTTGAACCAGTTGATGGCCCAACAGAGCAGATTTGGACAATACCACACATACAGAATTGAAACAATCTAGATGAGATGTAATAAAAGCATTAATCACTATTTCCAAATCCTTCTGTGAAAGAAAGGATTTTAATTTTGAGATTTGCTTAATTTGGTAAAAACTGGACTTTACCACCATGGCGATTTGTTTGTTGGAACGTAGTGACGACTCAAAGATGGTACCCAGGTTCCTGACATCATTTGAATTTTTTGCTGTCAGTGGAGCCTAAGTGAGTACCAATTTCATTACCGAAAGCAAGTAGGGCCAAAGATAATGATCTCTGTTTTATTTTCATTCAGTTGGAGGAAATTTTGCACCATCCAAAGTTTAATGTCATCAATATACTACATCAGCTTTCTTACAGATTAAGCAATGTCAGGGCTAACTTTAAGATAAAGCTAGGTATCATTAGCATAACAATGGTAATCAACACCAGATAGAGCCGACATAAGGCAAATAATGAGAGGGCCAGAACTTAGCCTTGTGGTACACCTTGTATGAATTGTGCTGGCTCAGAGAAATCATCACCTATATTAACCGACATAGATCTTTCTTTTAAGCAGGACACAAACCATTTCAGTGCATATCCTTGAATGCTGAACCCCATCCATTTTAACAGAACGCCATGGTCCACAGTATCAAAAGCTGCACTAAGGTCCAGAAGCACTAAAATAAACACAAGAACTAGAGTCCAATGTTAATAAAATATCATTATTCACCTTCAACAAAACAGCTTCTGTACTATGAAGTTTTTTAAAACCAGATTGAAACAGATCACATAAATTGTTTTCCTTCAAATATGAAAGTAATTGCACATAAACAACATTTTCCAGAATTCTGGACAGGAAGGGGAACTTGGAGATAGGCCTGTAATTTGACAGCACTGGGGACTCCAGAGTAGTCTTCTTCAGTAGTGGCTGAACAATTGTATGTTTGAAATTGTCAGGCATTTCTCCCACTTTTAAACAGTTATTAATTATGGCCAAAAGAAGTGAACTGATGACTCCAAAAGAATATTTAAACAGGCATGCAGGTAAAATAACATGAAGATAGTGAGAAGGTTTCAAATGCATGACTATATTGGCTAGGTGGTAGAAGGAAACTGGTTGAAACAGTGTAAACTGGCTATGCACTGGCCAAGGGGAGCTGGAATTTCACATACTATTATCCAAAGCTGGATGAATAATATCAGAACAAATAACATGAATTTTATTTATAAAAAAAGTTTAAGAATAACTCACAGGTCTCAGGTGAGCTCACAGGGAAGCGGTTTAAGAAAGTGTTGATGGTGTTAGAAAGCACACTAGGTCTCGAGGCAGCATTTGCAATTAAATCCGATAGATAATTTGATTATTCTGCTCTCACCACGTCTTGGCAGAGCTTCAAGCGAGATTTCAGAATTTCATGAGACAATCATATACAAAAAGAAGAAACTCTTGACTCATTAATGCAGACAAACTGATAAAGAGGTAGTGTAGATGATGGATGGGACACTAGCATTTCAGTCAGAAATTACAAAAGGGTCAGCACCTATTGTTTATGGGTTTAAAAACACATATTTGCTTTCTAACCTTAACCAGTTATGCACATAAAATCAGACAAATCTGGGTACTTTGGCTATAATATATAAAGCTGAATGCATGTCTAATGGTCCGATATACAAATCCATACTGTTGAACCTATCAATAATAATGTGCACATATTTCCCATTTGTAGAGAGGAAGACACTAGGCTGTATTTAGTTTATGGGAAACATTTATGCAGTAACTGCACCCACCAAGGGAGGTGTCACTAGGAGGGATTTTTAGAGCATGGCACAGGTATGCAAAGTTTCTGCCTACGGTGGGTTTAGTCAGTGAAATTTCGGTTTGGAGCCAAACTTTGTTTCTCCACAAAGGGAATTTCTTTAGTGACTGCACCTGCACTTTATACACTTTACAAATCATATTATGTGATATCATCTACTGTTAAATTCTGCTCCATACTTGTAATTTTTTTATTTTTATACTGTATTGGGGATTTGTTTTGTTCTGTGTATTGTTTTGTATTGTATTGACCCCCTTCTTTTTGACACCCACTGCAAGCCCAACCTACCTGGAAAGAGGTCTCTTTTTGAACTACTTTTCCCAAGGTTTCTTCCATTTATCCCTACAAGGGTTTTTTTTAGGAGTTTTTCCCTTGTCTTCTTAGAGAGTCAAGGCTGGTGGGCTGTCAAGAGGCAGGGCCTGTTACAGCCCATTGCAACACTTCTTGTGTGATTTTGGGCTATACAAAAATAAATTGTATTGTATTGTATTGTGAATTCCAACCCAAGCAATTCAAACTACTCCAGTAAGCATGTCTATTAATAAATGTTTCTGTTGTTCTCTGAGTCTTTGCAAGTTAACCTCCCATTCTCAAAAATGTGTACAGTAATCCCTCGCTATATCGTGCTTCAACTTTCGCGGCTTCACTCTATCGCAGATTTTATATGTAAGCATATTTAAATTTATAAAACGGATTTTTCGCTGCTTCGCGGGTTTCTGCGGACAATGGGTCTTTTTACTTCCGGTACATGCTTCCTCAGTTGGTTTGCCCAGTTGATTTCATACAAGGGACGATTGGTGGATGGCCGAGAAGCTAACCAATCAGAACACGCAGTTAAGTTCCTCGAAGGAGCGCCGAATTCGATTCCGCAGCGTTAACCAGGAAGTCTCGTCTCGCTCATTCAGCATCAACGTGTTTCGCTGTGTAAAGATTTAACTTTTCTGCTCTTTTGTGCTTATCTTTGTGCGTAGTCAAGCCCTTCGTTATGGCTCCAAAATGATCTGCTCCTGCTACTGCTTCAGGGGCCGTGCCCAAGCACCAATGGAAGACGTTAACGATTGCCGAAAAGGTAAAAGTTTTGGATATGTTGAAGGAAGGGAAAAGCTACACCGCTGTAGGACGCCATTATGGCATCAATGAGTCCATGATTCTTTTTATTTAAAAAGGAGGAAAAGAATATAAGATTTATGGCCGCAGTGTCCTTTTACCAGTGTGCAAAACGAGTTGTAAGTGGACGTAATAAGGCAGTAGTACGGATGGAATCTACTTTAGGGATTTGGATTGAAGGTTGCCGGAAGAAGAACAACAGCGCTGCTACACAGTCGCCTGAAGAGGCTCCTTTAGAAGAGCTGTAATGCTGTCCTTTGTTGTGCAGTAAAACTAAACTCATCGTTATCGGACAAGTCGTCGTGTCATTGTTGGTGAGTAACCATTACAGTACTTAGTACATGTACGTACGTTTAGTGTCACTGTACACACATTTACTGTATACAATTTTTCTTGCATTGTACGTATTTATTGCTGGTGGTCCGTCTATCGTAATGGCTGTAACATTTCTGATATCGGAGACGCTCGATATCTATAAAATAATATTTAGGTTTTACTGTATATAAACAGGGTATTTACATACATAATTTCAATGAATCTTACCTAATATCTAAGAGAATACAAAGGGTTTATGCTGTATAACTGTGCGGGGAATATTTATAAACAGTGTGGGAGAGTTTACAAGGGCTTAAAATATATAAAAATAACCATACAAACATATGGTTTCTACTTTGCGGATTTTCACCTATCGCGGGGGGTTTTGGAACACAACCCCCGTGATCGAGGAGGGATTACTGTAGTCTAGGTTAAGTTTTTTTTCTTTTTCCAAATTAATCCCTGTGTTTATGTGGGCATATGCATAAGTGTGCCCTGAAATGTACTGGTACTCCGCCCAGGTTCGCTTCTTGCTTTGTGCCCAGTGTTGCTGGGATAAGGTATGGTAACCCAAGAGTCTGAAGATGATCAGGCAAGTTTGAGAATGTCATATCAGGTATAACTGCAGTAAATTGAACTGAAAGAAGATGCAGATGTCCTCTTCTTGAAGCTTAAAAAATTGAACCAGTCAGGATTATTAAAACCGAGAATGATTCTTGTATTGCTCAATACACAGACTGTGTAAACAATCACAAGTCTATATATTCCTTCATTCCATACATTTAGATGCTGAAAGAAATCACAGAGTGGTTTGTGTAAAGAAAAGCCTGCATGGCAGTTTGTCTTGGTTGAAGTAGTGTGTTTGGCATAAAATCTCTTGGGGCAGCACATGGACCTGGGAGAGAAAGAGAAAGAGGAGAGAGACAGACACTACCAATAGGTCAGTGAGCTACCAAACAGGGGAAGCCAGCTATAAAATTGGCCTGTGCAGAAGAGGTGTGTGAGAGAATGAGTGTTGGAGGGGGACAGAGAAAGAGAGAAGATCAAGTACTTGTAGAGATGCAATAACAAGAGCCGTCCTTCTGCTTAAATCCTTATGCTTGGGTACTTCGTTGCCGGGAACAAAAAAAAAAAAAAACTGGTCTGGATTGGTACATGGATTTGGGGAAGTGCAGATGGTGAGAAGCAAAGGCAGGAGCATAAATACGCAATGACTGCAGCAGAAAAAAAATATCACTGAAGACTAATGGAAGGAGCCATGGAAGATCAGAGTGGAGGCAGCACTGTTGGAGGATGGCCAAGGAAAGGAATTCTAACGTGAGGGAATGAGAGGAGACGTGGTGTTTCATAATGTATCAGGCTACCAGAACCAGTGATGGTAAAATCTCAGCCATTAACACCCTAAAAAGATACACAAGCTAAAGATCTATCACCATATTACTTTAACAAATAGTACAACCACCAAAGGTGGCACGGTGGCGCAGTAAAGAGACCTGGGTTCACTTCCTGGGACCTCCCTGGGTGGAGTTTGCATGTTCTCCCTGTGTCTGCGTGGGTTTCTTCTGGGTGCTCCGGTTTCCTTCCACAGTCCAAACACATGCAGGTTAGGTGCATTGGCGATCCTAAATTGTCCCTAGTGTGTGCTTTGTGTGTGTGTGCCCTGCCCAAGGATTTATTTCTGCCTTGCACCCTGTTTTGGCTGGGATTGGCTCCAGCAGGCCTCCGTGACCAAGTGTTAGGATATAGCGGATTGGACAATGACCTGCTGACGGACAACCACCAAAGGACAGCATTAAAATATTTCAACATCTAAATCTAATACTCAAACAAAACGCACTAGTGCAAAATAATACATTTGCATTATTTTTCCATTCAGAAAAGTTCTAAATTGTGTTGTATATAGGTAAATAATGTCATTCATAATAACAAGAGCAACTGCACCCAAACAGCAAAATTTCTAAGTTCACACACCTAATCAGTGGGTTGCTAAAAAGTGCTGTTACCTTCAAGTGGAACTGAATAGTTCAGGCAGCACATGTGCACACTTCAGCAAAAATATGTCTTGAAGTGCAAGGGCCGAGGGCTTGCCCAAGCAAAGCAGAAATAGGATACTAGCATCAATTATAAAGAAAATTTCACATACTTCAAAAAGAAATATTTATCTAGAAATGAAACTGCATTGAACATATCTACTCAAGCTATTACCTGCCACTCAGAAGATAAATAGCATTGCATGATCTCGCAAACATCTTCTCACTTGCTGCTGCCTTTATCGTGCACATGCATGTTTCAGTCATCTAGTGACAGATATTGATGGAGAGATTAAGGGTGTATGTAGCTTACAATCAATTTACAAAAACTAAACAAACATTGCAGGTATACATTTAGTTTTAATCATATTAAAGTTTAGCAAGGTCAGTGCAGGTGTTTTAACACCAACAGAGTAACAGCACAGAGCTAGCATTCCTGCCTCACAGTGCCAGGGTCTGCATTGATTTTGCATGTTCTCCCCATGAATTTCTGGTTTGATCATTATTAGTAAGTGTGTATACCTGCTGATCTTTCAAAATTTCTGTGAAGCACTTTGAGCATGGGAAAGGTGCTATATAAAAATGTTCTATTATGTTCCGTGTATGATTACTTGTTTTAATACTAAACACTGGAAATGGATCAGTAATACTTCTCAATTAAGAAAAGAAGTTTAGTCCTTCATGTGCTATGAAGTAAATTACACCCATTTCCTTTTTCAGTCCCCCAACCTGAGTCTCCAAAGGTTCAGGGTATGCACCACCAGATCCCAAGGTTTCAAAATATCTATTGGCAAATAACTGGATTAAAACTAAACAAATGATCTATTCATAGGTTTTGCCACTGGATTGCTTGCAGGACACTCTTTTCTGATTGCATATCTAACCTACAGAACTACCATATCACTGTCTACCTACTACAGAAAACAAAAGCTAAAGCATCAACTGAAAAGCTGTTGTATTGAGAAAGAAAATAATGTAGCTATCAGGTAACTTTAAAACCACTACAGTAATTATGCTGAATTATATCTACAAAGCTGCTGTAAAAAAAGCATTTGGCTACTGTCGTTTGTCATCAGAAATCTTATAATCTTATAATGTCTGTGTGTTTTTTTTTTAATTGAATCAAGTAACAGTGTTAAAGTCTGGAAAGAAGCCACAAATAATTAAGTAAACAGCATTCTACAAATTATACCACTAGCCATATTACAAATGAAGAGAGTGATCTTTATGCCGTTTAAATCAATATAAAAATTACTTTGCAGTTGATGATTGTGTTCCATGGGCTTCACCCTAAACAGCCCCAAACTTGTAATGTGCCTGATGTTGGCTCCATACAGTACAGAAAGTTATTTGAATTATCTTTAAGTAAACGTAGAGAACCAAAGTTCCTTACTTTATAAAAATTAATTTGTAAACTCGTCAACCATCCTGATAGTTTATAAGAGACCAGTGATACAATTGTAATTATGAATGTTTTTAAGCGTATGCTTTATATTTTTGCTAAAATATTATGATTAACTTTACAATAAGAAACGTTTATGTCTCACAGCAGAGAAGACATTTAATGTCTTATAAATTAAGCAATAAATATTAGGTGACAGGTAAACTCATTATTAATGAACATTTGGACGAAGTGAATATTGAACAAGGCGGATAGAATCACAGTACATATATTATATACTGCTCAAAAGAATTAAAGGAACACTTTTTAATCAGAGTATAGCATAAAGTCAATGAAACTTATGGGATATTAATCTGGTCAGTTAAGTAGCAGAGGGGGTTGTTAATCAGTTTCAGCTGCTGTGGTGTTAATGAAATTAACAACAGATGCACTAGAGGGGCAACAATGAGATGACCCCCAAAACAGGAATGGTTTAACAGGTGGAGGCCACTGACATTTTTCCCTCCTCATCTTTTCTGACTGTTTCTTCACTAGTTTTGTATTTGGCTACAGTCAGTGTCACTACTGGTAGCATGAGGCGATACCTGGACCCTACAGAGGTTGCACAGGTAGTCCAACTTCTCCAGGAAGGCACATCAATACGTGTCATTGCCAGAAGGTTTGTTGTGTCTCCCTGCACAGTCTCAAGGGCATGGAGGAGATTCTAGGAGACAAGCAGTTACTCTAGGAGAGCTGGAGAGGGCCATAGAAGGTCCATAACCCATCAGCAGGACCAGTATCTGCTCCTTTGGGCAAGGAAGAACAGGATGAGCACTGCCAGAGCCCTACAAAATGACCTCCAGCAGGCCACTGGTGTGAATGTCTCTGACCAAACAACCAGAAAGACTTCATGAGGGTGACCCAAGGGCCTAATGTCCTCTAATGGGCCCTGAGCTCACTGCCCAGCAGCATGCAGCTCGATTGGCATTCGCCATAGAATACCAGAATTGGCAGATGCACCACTGGTGCCCTGTGCTTTTTACAGATGACAGCAGGTTCACCCTGAGCACGTGACAGAAGTGAAAGGGTCTGGAGAAGCCATGGAGAACATTATGCTGCCTGTAACATCATTCAGCATGAGCAGTTTGGTGGTGGGTTAATGTTTGTCTGGGGAGGCATATCCATGGAGGGTCACACAGACCGCTACAGGCTTGACAAAGGCACCTTGGCTGCCATTAGGTATCAGGATGAAATCCTTGGACCCATTGTCAGACCCTATGCTGGTACAGTGGCTCCTGGTGCACGACAATTCCTGGCCTCATGTGGTGAGAGTATGCAGGCAGTTCCTGGAGGATGAAGGAATTGATACCATTGACTGGCCACCACACTTTCCTGACCTAAATCCAATAGAACACCTCTGAGACATTATGTTTTGGTCCATCCAATGCCACCAGGTTGCACCTCAGACTGTCCAGGAGCTCAGTGATGCACTGGTCCAGATCTGGGAGGAGATCCCCCACAACACCATCTGTCATCTCATTAGAAGCATGCACCGATGTTGTCAGGCATGTATACAAGAACACAGGGGCCATACAAAGTGCTGCGTACAATTTTGAGTTGCTGCAATTAAATTTTGGCAAAATGGACTAGCCTGCCACATAATTTTTTCACTCTGATTTTTGGGGCGTCTTTGAATTCAGGGCTCTGTAGGTTGATCATTTTCATTTCCATCAAACGATGTGGCATCCTTTCGTTCCTAACACATTACCCAGTCTATATCAGTATAGATATCCAGGAGGATTTCTTTTTTCCCCATTGAGATCTGATGTGTTTTCAAAGTGTTCCTTTAATTTTTTTGAGCAGTTTATTTGATCAGTTTGAACCATTCTAACTCTATTGCCTTAAGTGTAAAACACAAATAAACCACATTTAAATGCTTTCTATGGGGCTTGTTAGGTGTCAAGAATGAAAAATAAAAATAATGTTCTGACAAATTAATAATCCATTCAGACATATTTTTTTTTTCCTTCCTGACACCTTTGGGATTTAACAGGTTTTGTAATATATGACAATCTTCAAACTGTATGTTGCATTTTTGTGGCTAAGTGTATATTTCAAACAGATCTTGACACAGCATGGCATGTATGTGATACACTGCCTGGGGAACTTATTTAGAGAGTAATTTGACATTGATTTGAAAACTTTCTAGAAATAATATTTGAATTGGTGAAGTTACATTGGGTGAATGACAGTGTAAAGGAAGGGAAGGATGTGAAACGATGAAGCATATAATGTTATAAGAAACTGATTGTTTATCAGCATTATAAATTACAAAAGGTGTACGGATCTTAGCATAAAACACTGTTAAATATGTGCTACAAGATAATCTGCAAAGGAATGACCAATGAAAATGGTTTGTGATGGTGCGTCACAAACATTCTGCTCCTCCCCAAACATCCATCTTCTCCCCATTTTGCAAGCTGAACCGAGCCCCACCTCACCCTTAAGACAGAGATGCCATTAGTCACTTGACAACTAGAAGGAGAGCTGTGTTAACTTGTGAGAAAAGGAGAAAAAAAATAAGTTTAACAGAAGGCTATTCTTTTCCTTTCTTGCCACAGTGGAAGAGAGGTGTAATGAACACTATGAGATTATTGATTGAATTTTTGATTAGAAAATGTGAGTGTTCATCCCCAGTTCATTTTTTGAAAAACGGAATATTGTCACTCTAAATTGTAGCCTACATTGACATATGAAAAAAAGAGTTGATTGTGTATCTTTATTTTTTAATCGTGACAATTTAAACGATCACTTAACAGTATTTTTTGTGATTCTCCACCCCCCACCCCCATAAAATGATCCTTTCAAAGGAGCTCATTCAGCAGAGGCAGAGTAGCTCTGTATTTTGCACCATTGCTTTTCAGTGGCATTACATTTAGAGAGTAACTCGCACTTTTAATGTCCAAATATCACGTAACACGCCACTCTCTATTACCATGAAAAACAATATATAAGAAAAAGATTTTAATAATAATGATCAGACGTTATAAACCCGTAGATGTAAAAAAAACATTTTTGATTTAAAAAACAATATTTTTCATACTGTGTTGTTGTGCCATAACAAGGTATGTCACCCAGTTCACGCTAATCTCGGGCGGATTAAAGACCCCCACATTACCCCCTGGGCAATTTGATGAACAGTGCTCCTTAACGGGGAGTTTGTCGCATTTTAAGCATTGCGACCATTTAACGAAGCGCTTTAATACCTCATTATTAAATTATAGTGCTCAGCCTTTTCATTCTGGGGGCTTGGGGGTTTAGACGTCCCCTTTGGTTATTTGAACCCGCGGACACGCGATCGTTTCATCGACCTTCCCTCTTGGTCTTTTCAGCCCGAAACACTGCACAAAAATGTATAGGCGGTCACTTGAGTGTCGCCCGGCATCCCCACTATCAACGCCACTGCTGGGTTGTAAACTGCAAGGATGCCAATTCGGTTTCTTCCAGTAATTTATTGTGTCATGTTGTGTAAAGCGTTTGATCTGTAATTCAGCTGTAAAATATTATATATCAGGCTACCAGAACCAGTGATATATATATATAAACAACTGAGCCATAGTAATTTAGTTGAGGGAGTACTCACTAGCCAGTAGCAAGGCACCACTCTATTATACATATCCTGTATTGCAATAAGTGATTTTGGGAATGAATGATTGGCGAAGTGCAGTACTTTAGGGGGCGAGATTTGCAACACGTTTTAAAAAGATCTCTTCAAACCTCATGAATTCCATCATACAGTATTGCTAAACATCTGAGCAGTTAGTACAGCTACTGATTCACGGCTTTGCAGGTCGAGCCCCAGCACTACATGTGTGGAGTTTGCTCACACATTCCTTGTCTGTGTGATATTTTTCCCCGGTTTATTTTCACATCTCTTACAACACTAGAACGTCTCTGCAGTTAATGTGCCCTGGAGAAATGGTTCATGTCCCATGTTCAGTCATCCTTATAATGGACAAATGGGTTAAAAAAATTGATCTATACTGCTTTTCAATATCGCTGGCAGTCGCTTCTTGTCCTACTTTCTGGTTTCTACAAACCCATCAATTTTTCGCTTAGAGGCGGTGGACTTGCATCAGCTGTCAGTTCTTTTATCAGAAATCTAACAACAAAATACAGTAAGAGTCGCAGGTTTTAGCTGAACGAAAACACCCCCCAACTAGATGAATAAAAGCAATACACTCACACTTCCATGCTGCTTCTCGTTGGTGCAACCAGACAATACGGTCCACCCCTACCTTTGCCTCTCTTGTAAATGGTTCCTACCTTCAAAAAAAAAGGAAACCACATAATTATATTAGCTATTCTTACAAACTAAATTCATGAAAACTTAATAGTCACGCGCTAGGTAGCGCATGCTTCAAGTAGTCCACGATCACAGGCGCACGCCTACGGCATTTCACGAACAGCGGCTGCTCGGCGGGATGAGTCACGAACGTGACTTTAACTCAGGACTTCAAATCACGGATTTCGCGTGAGCCTAATCCCGTGTGGCGCAGATTGCGGGGGAGCTCACGATGCCTTTGCGGTTCACAGCGGGGAGGTCACGATTTCAAAAAGTTAAAGTATTCACCCAGCCACTAACGACCGAAACTGCTTTATACTTTTGCGGCGGTAGACTGAATCTCAACTGGCAGTATCAGAAGCAAAGCAAGTAGAAATCCTGGACGGGGAGGCAATCTACTATCTAGTCAAAAACATGATGAAAAATGAGGTCGTCTCTTTAAGGAAAATTGACTTTTATTATCACATCTGGGTACTGTTACAATTTTATAGAATATCAATATCTAATTATTCCTACTAGGAGAGCCATAAAAATACGTGTGCTGTTCCTGCACGTGCCATGTGCGTGCTGGAAAAGGCTCCATTGGCCCGGCCACCCAGCCCTTTAAAAAAATGGATGGATGGATATGGATGACCCAGGATGGCAAACGCAATTCATCCATCATTTTTAAAAACCTGTTTATTGGATTACAGGTCTAGTTTGAGAACTGGAGACAAGAGCCATCCCTGGATACTGACACAGTGTAAAGCTTGGAAGAGTTTAAGGAAAATACAACAAAGTCTGAATTGGAGCAAGCCAAGTGGTATTCTTAAGAAATGTCATGATTTACTTCATGAGGTAGCAGTACATAATGAACAAGAATTTGGTAGCTGCATCAGATTTGGAATATTAAAATGGGAGCTGCAGTTTAAACGTTTGGAGTCTAATATTGACAAATTGTGGCACAAATGTGTTATTTTAACCCTCTAGAGGGATAATAGGGGGCTAAATCCCTAAAAAAGTATCAAACATAATATCATATTTGCAAATACAATAGTCTAAAACAATACACACATGCTTACATTTGAAATCTGTTATTTGTAATCCCTCCAGGAGGGCTAGGACCACCAGTAAAATAATCAAATATAAAATATAATTACAATCAGTAACCTTGAAATAGCATAAAACAACACACCACATGCCTGTATTACTGATCTCCATTTTTTTTTTTAATTTTGTGATAAGGAGTAACTTTGACCCCTTGTACCCCATTAGGGACTGAACTCCTGTAGTTATTTGACGAGGCCCACACAACTTCAAGTCGTTCTGATCAGGTTTGCACAAACCATCTATTACTTTACTCTATCCTATAAGGGTGTAATTTCCTGCACAAAACATGGTCCAAAAATGGCCTTAAATATATGTATAGGAGGTAAAAATTAGGGGAGAACCCTGAAAAATTTCATGTATTGCATATCTAGACATCAAGGCAGGTCAAACAGTTTATCATATACAGGTATCAGGGTCTTCACTTACCCGTAAGTCAGGAGGAGCCAATTTAAAAAAGAAACAATGTAATTTAAAGTGTTCATAAGTAATTCTTGTGTACAAAAAAAAAGGTGTAATGGTGGAAGCATCCTTTACCAGGCTACAGGTAGATGTTTTTCAGTTTCACTGCTTTCAAGCTCCAATTGTGAACAGTGAACATTAGTAGGAATTGAATATAAGTAGACAGGTGCATCAGCATTTCCTGCTTAAAAGAACTCTGCACCATTTTATATACAGTATACACACAAAATTAAATGTTATGTGAGGGCCCAACGTGGCAAAACAGAATCAACTAAACCCTGTATTCACAGACCATCCCTGCCTGTCATATCTACCTGCTTTATGAAAACCAATACAATCCCTCTGAATGACATGACTCCGTGCCACTTGAATCTATAGACAGGCTCTATATACCGTAGTCACTCCTGCTTGTTTATCAATTGAATCGAAGTTGTGGATGTCCATTCCAGTTGACTATTTTATAGAGACAATAAATTTTCTCTATTCTAAACAAGAGACAATTTTATGTGATAAAATGTTTTATACGATTACAACAGTCATCCCATACTTCCATTTTCTAGTTCTCTAATCCAGTTGAAAGTTGTGGGGTGCTGGAGCTGGAACCTACCATATAAGGGATTCTTTATCATTACAAGGTGAGTGTGCACATATACACACACACATAACATGCAATTGCTGGGAAAAACAACGCAGAGTCATGGGTGCACATATTAGCATTTTTTTTTTTTTTTTAATTGTAACTCACTTGTGTGTTCTTTTTTCTAAACTCTCCAGTTGTGATGATGAATTTTATAACCTTCTCCTGTAAGTTACCAGTCCCCCAGACTGATGTTACTTGATAACTTTTGAAAGTTGCTTTAGATAAGTGTCTGCTAAGCAAATTAAACTAAATGTAAATGTGCATCAAAGTCTAAACAGAAATATTCAAGTACATTCAATGCAACACTAATACACTATATAACAATAATGTAAAATTTCAATAGTAACTATTCTGATTTACAAATAAAGGGATAAAAGCATTACCTACATTTGCAAGGTGACAAGACAGCACTTTATTTCCCCCAATGGGGAAACCCAACATTTTACAGAAGCTCAGGAAATAGAACAATTCCCTCAAACATCCAAAGCAGTAGAGTGTTGTACCGTGTTAGCCATAGATTGATACAGGAGCAACTAGGGTGAAATGACACCTTTTATTGGATAACTAAATAGATTACAAATGCAAGCTTTTGAGGCAATTAAGGCCCCTTCATCAAGCCTTAGCTGCCTCGAAAGCTTGCATTTGTCATCTATTTAGTTATCCAATAAAAGGTGTCATTTCACCCTACTTTCTCCTCAAACATCCACAACAAAAAAGAATCATGTGTCTGACTTGGCTAAAGAGAAGAGAGCAGCGACTGTGAGGCATCGTACAGGAATATTGCTACTGGTATGAACAACCCCCAGTAGTGTTCTGCTGAATAATTTGTGGACTGAAAGTACTCAGTATTATTGTGTCTTAAAGGATGTGCCACATTCCGCACAGTGGCAACCGTTTTTGTGTTACTTCTCACCTTCTTTACTATTGATTATTGACCACAGCCATACCACTTGCACTTCAGAATAGATCTGAAGCTAAGAATGTTTGGGCTTGGCCAGTACTTTGATGGCAGACCACCTAGGAAAAAGACTGGGTTCCTGCAAGAAGTGTTGGTGAACCCAACAGGGGGAGCATTTACAATGTGGTCTGAACGTGGAACCCAAAGCCCCAGTGCAGTTATGGGGCCACCTCTCCACTGGAGCTGTAAATCAAGAGGTACCAACCGACTCCCTGTGGTCATAAAAGCTCTCAGGGCATCTTTCAAAGAGTAGGGCGTTTCCTGATGTCCTGCTAAATTGCCCATCGTAGACTGCTCATTCGGACCTCTTAATTGTCCCATCTCCTAGGCCAGCTATCTCTCACTACATCACCACCGAACAGCTACCTTGTGGTGAGAATAATGCTGCAAAAAATGGCTGCTGTTGTTTCATCCAGGTGGATGTTGAACATTGGTGGTGGCTGAAGTGGTCCCCGGTATGTAAAGTGCATGAGCAAGTTAGAAAAATGCTATATAAATGTAATTATCATCCAAAGCAAAAAGAAGCCTAAACAATAAATAATCAACGAATGATTAAAAAATCCAATAAAAAAAAAAATTAAGTCAGAGTGCAGTCTCACAAACAAGGGTCCAGTGTTACAATCCCACATCTAGTCACCATGGGCTTGTGGGGTTTACAGGTTCTCCTTGGGATTAATAAAGTATCTATCTATGCGTGGAGTTTTCTCTTCCATGTCCAAAGACATTCAATTTTAGAATTTCCTCATGGATGGGCCCTTTGATGGACTGGATCCCCATCCAGATTTGGATTGCCTAATGCTATAAATCTAGATCCCACACACCTGAAAAGGTGCAAGTGGATGTATTTATGATGAATAAAAATAATTAAAAAATGAACTTGTATGTTAAAACAGCACCAACTTTAAAGACAGTACACCATATATGCTGAATCTGAGCTTCCATCCAAGATACTAATTGCCATGTAACTAACTTTACAACTTACCTCAACACTTTGGTAATATAAATTAATTATACTGTGTGATAAACTGACATCAATTAAATGTAGTCGAGTATTTTTTAATTCTGGAGTATAACAATACAGTATGTATAATAAGGCCCACCTTCTGGCATTTCTCACCACCCAGAACAGTACTGAGGACGCAACTTTATGTCTTAAAAATGGGTGTATTTAAAATGAAAATACACAGTAATGAATGCTAAAGAAACCAAATTTAAAAAGAAACCGTGTCACAGGCTTTACTGGCACTGTTCCCCAATTTTCAATACTATACGAAGGTGTTAACCCTTTCTCTTACCAGTGATATGTCCTAGTTTGCCCTTCCACTCTAAAATAATTGAACCACTAGCCTTAAGGGACTTAACAACCTCACAGTGTCACTTTCAAGACCTAAAAATCACTTTGGATCTGGGGTCACTCAGCCATCTTTGTCTACAGGGCCACCAGCCTGTTTGTTACCGTGAGCTGTATGTAGTCTTCAGAGAACAAGATCTATAAGGTAAATTACCGGGCTGCAAGGTTGTAGAGTGACCTCTCTTCCAAATACCTGCCAACACGTAATGTACTGTTCTGGCCTTCATTCTGTCCGATTCCTTTATAAATTGACAACACTTAGTGGTGCTGCAATTGCCAGAGCCACTCCCATGCACATTTACCAAGTTGCTGCAGGGACCTTACCCGTGTTCTTTACTACCGTGAGGACACCACTTTAATTTTTATCAGGCATCGTTGCACAGTGCACTGAAAAACATTCGCAAATGGATGCACTCAAGCCGTTACATTTCCATTTGTTTCTCCAAATTAGTACAACAGCGCCACAAGTCACTGTGGTGGGATTAGTAATTGCATGCAATTACTTCAAACGTCCTCCCAGCATTACATGCAAATCATATGGCCCAGTATAATCTAGATAGCAATTTACAACTTGTATACAACGTACCCGTTGTATAAATAGTTGCATTTTATACACAACTCATTTTTAAAAATCTGTCAATTTCGCATGCCTGGATCCTGTAGGATACAAAAAAATGCCCATCAATCCTGCACTTTTCAGTATCCTCATTATCAGTCCATAACTTTTTTCAACTGATCTCTTTGAGAGCACCAAAGAAATGTAGATTTGAAGGCTTTCGGTGTTAAGAGTAAAAATATTGTGCGATTGCCTCCCATGTTGTCACAAGTCTATTTTTGTTTCCAAAACGCACACGTCACGCGCATTCCGAGGTCAAACTGAACACGTGCTTGCAGATCGCTCCAAAGCGTTGCTGTGGCAACTGACATTTCTAACCGACTCCAGACTTTGTGGACCCTTGCCAATTCTAAAGGATGCATGTAAAATATCGTAAAACGCTTTCCAGCCTCGTTTGAAAACTAAACAAAATGTCAGGGATGAACACTACAGAATCCTGGGTTCGAATTCGCGTCCCGATATTCTGTGTAGGTTACAGTGTCTCCTTACAATTTGATCATTTTCTCTCCGGGTATTCCAAACTGCTACCTAAAACCCGGAGAGAGGTTTGGTTATATGGCGAGTCTATATCAGACCAGAACAAGCGAGAGTCAATTTGTACATCCAGCATTGGTCTCGTGCTGTTTAGTGGTTACTCCTTACTTGCACTTAATGCTGCTAGTGAAGGTTTAAACCCATCACTCGTTAGCTTTCGAGAATGCAATTGTTTGGACAGATTAACTATGAATTATTGCGCACATTCCAAAATTAAAAACGCGTAAACAAATAACCAGTTTACAATTCTTAATATTTATTATCATCATTTGCGTTTAATGGGCAATTTTTGAAAATGTGTATTCCAGCAAATAATTCGGGATTCTTAGGTGCTTTTACTTTGATACGTTAAGTGTTCATCACCTTAAGTTTTTTTCACAAACTCTTTCGTCCAAACGATTTCCTGTTTTGAAGTTAATTCTTTTGTCACTTCATTTTGTATTACGAAGCGCAGTTTGCTAGAACCTTAAGCGAGTGCTAAATTTCATTTACATTAAGCAGCCGAAACGGGCCGAATGCGCATTTAAACTACATTCTTGCAATTAAAAACGTGGTACTCAAATTTCTGACGGACGACTCAAAACCTTCATTTGATAATTAACAAATGTAACCGAATAAAAAAAAAAAAAAAAGTTCGTTCAGCTTTCAATTTAAACTTTCGCAGTACGTTAAAGAAAAAAAAAAAAACAATCTGCATTGGCCGGGAATCGAACCCGGGCCTCCCGCGTGGCAGGCGAGAATTCTACCACTGAACCACCAATGCTCGATACTCTTAACGCTATCCCAATTCCTTTCCAATTGGCAGACCTAATACTTTTCTCCACTTCTTGAGAAGCGCACTTTCTAGTTATCTGTACAGCCAACACAAACACAACTTTGTGAAACGAGCAATTGGATTAAAAGCATCAGGACAGTCAGCGTGCTAAAATTCCCCGTGCTTGTCGAGGTCCTGCGATGACGTTCGATTGTTCAACAACGAAAACTTGACCCAATATGGAGAAATATACTGCTGGGTAGACTTTCGGAGTTCCATCAGTTACGACATTTGTATTTTAGTTTGACGAAGTGCAGCATACTGCAAGACTCGAAATCTAAAGAGGTCATGCCATCTTGTAACTTTTAAACAAGGGCCATGCAGAACTGTTAACTAATGGCGACTACTAAAATATCTGCCAATTTTATCATACGGGTTACGGTATCCGCGTAACGCCAAAACTACCCCGCAACAGTATTACAACAGTATTAGAAGGAACGCACCTTAAAGCTGAAACACAAATAGTTTCGTTTTAGTAGAAACGCACCTTAAAGCTGAAACACAAATAGTTAATTAAAAAAAAAAGACATAATTTTCCGAATCCGTAAAAACTATGGCAAACAAGTTGAAAAAGCCGAAAAATAAGCGGGATAATGTTGTCCAATCAAATTTTACCAGCAACACCGTTCTACAGCAGCCTAACATGGAGCTTCACTTGAGTTACAGACCACGAAAACGCTTCTAAAACAAAATGCAAACAGGTCGTTCTCTCAAAACACAAACTCCCTAGCACTTAATGGTTGTTTTCATCACATTCTACTACATGACATTACCCACACGCAGGAACAGCACAAACACTCCACGCCTACTTGAGACTCTTATTTATACTGTTTCTAAGACAGCCTCCACCCTCTTTCTCGAATTTTCTTCAGTCGTTCGAGTATTTGAAAGGTCTCGCCCCCTTACTCCTTGCCTATGGGAGGGGCTAGTGTCACTCAAATGCTTTTCCCCGCCCATCGTATCAAGCAATATTGTAATTTACCCAGCAATGGGTACTGAGCTGTTTAGAGCACAATAGTATTATTTCAAAGTGCATTTTCAGGGACCTCCACACTTTTGGTTTACAGGCTCTCCTGTAAGTCAATGTGTATGTGTATTCTAGCGGGGGGTGGGGCGAGGGTATTTCGCACCTTGATGACAATGTTTATCATTATGATATTTGACTGTTGAGTAATGTATAGCCAGTAAAGCTGATATTTAACTAGTCGGCACCTTTTAAATGCTCATACATTATGACAGTTTTACCACTTTACCTCGGTTTACCGGAACAGAGTTATTTCAAGTGGAAAGACAGACAGACAGACAATCATGGCAAGGACAATAGGGTCTTCCCATTTTTTTGCGAACTCGCCAAAAACACCAGTCAGAAAACGTACCGATAGCAAAACATTCGGGTGCGTTTGGGCAGGTTGAATATTGTGGAAATACTTGTGAGACACTGGCATATCAATTATAGGGACGTCCTGGATGAGTACAGAGGGGGCCATGACTGCAAGAGGCCATTGCACTTAAAGGCTCAATGAAACCAGTGCCCGCGCACCAAAATCACCCAGGGTTTTCCCCCACAATCCTTCCACTGGAAGAAACGATCGAGTCTTCGCGACTCAAAGCAACAGTGTGAAATGCCGCGCTGTTTTATTCCAGCAAGGATGGAACATGTAGATTAAACATTAAAGAGTGGAGGATAGGGTAGGCATTGGGGCGAACCCTTTTTGACTTTCATGTGCCTTGAAGACTTTCATATTAAATCGATGTGCGAGTTCCCCCTTGGAGTCCCGTGCACAACGTAGAAATGTACTTCTCATCGATGAGCGCATTTATTAATTGACTGGCAAACTACAAATGTGACATTACGTTAAATTTCGGGAGTAGTACTGTACATAAAAACGAGTCTGTCGCAGAAAAATCAAACGGGATGTCCGGTCAGCCTGCCCTATATTAGTCATTTGACAAAGAATTGTTTCATTATGGTAAGGGCTCTTTTCATATGACACTGGATATTTGGGCTCTGAAAAGGTTAATGTCAAATGACTAAACAGAAATATTTAATTATACAGGTACTGTAGTAGGCTTCCTATCAGAAAACCAGCAGACCAAGAAGACCTGAGCTTTTTTATTTTTGATTTAGTATATTTTGTTAATCCCTGAGGGGAAACTGTCTTTTCGCATACTCTTTGGAGTACCATCAATTTTCATTGCAGTGTAAATGCTGAGTACAGTTTATTCGCTCTCGGCTTACAGTCACTCTTATGGATAGCGTCCTCTAATATTATGATATTAATTTCTACATAAGTTATGACATTTTGTTTACCTTCCTTACGTTTTCACTGTAAACAGAATTTGGCTTTTATGCTGTTTGAAACAGTAAATTAAGCAATAATTCAGGTAGAACAGAGCATTTTTTCTGTTGTACGAATTTTAACATTCTCCAGTGCTTTATGAAGCAAGTGAAAGCGAAAACAGGGGCTTGATGGTTTATGCGAGTTCACCATGCTCTGCTGCCCCCTACTGGCTATTGTAAGAAAAGCATTCACCAATACAGTACTTTCTAAATGTGAAAAATATACAGCGTGGTCTATTTGAAGTACAACGACGAAAGGTGAAAAGTATATCATTGTATCATAATACCTACTGTATTTATTATTCTGTTCTTTGGACATTATGATCTACAAGCCATGAAAGTCTAATAGATTTAAACTCATGATAATAATGAACTCTGCGAACAGTAGTTTTCTTTTATTTAACATGTGTTATGATGTTGACATTGCCTGTATACTTCAAAGTTTAAGCCGGTGTAACAGTTCATTTCATAGTACGCTTACTGACTATAACGTGGCATCCGTACATCAATGTTCAAGGTTTTGAAGAACATTCAACCAAAGGTATACTATCTTAATGCATATAATTTTATCTTTTAAAAATACATTTATACAAACTACATACAGTATTTACATTCCCCCTCAGGCCAATAATTCACAGGCCCTCGGTATTTTTTTCCCAGGCTTGTCAAAGTGGTTTTTCATATGGCTCAGGCTTTTCCTATCATGATTTGAATGATACATTGAGAACTCACACTTGAAGGATAAATCTGCCCCTCTGAAGTAAGAGACTGTCCGAAAAATGACATTTGTATTATCTTTGACAGAGTAGGAGATTTCTTAGACAAAGTGCAGGCGCTTGGGATGTATGTTCTCTATAAAGTGGCTTATTAAAAGCAATGCAGGACATGCTGTTTTCATCATTAAAATACACAGAAATAGAGGGACGGATGAATTTTCTTGGTGTAGAGAGAAAGGACAGCCTTTCGTCTTCCACTTGAAGAAAATGCACTCAACTCTGAAGAGAAAAAGTCTCGTCTGAAGAACAAGACAGAGAGATCAACACTTCCAGCTAAATCTAAAAAAAATGAAACCCTTGTTGTCTTTGGTGTAAGAGGCAAGAGCAGCTGAAAGTGAATTTAGCAGAGCAATGCAGTGCAGAAAATATGTGGCAGGTGCAGAACTGCACGATTTGTAACAGCTGTGGAGAAGAACCAAGAGTGTGGCCATAACACTCACATTACCACACTCAGTCTCCTCTGTTGGTAGAATCAAATCCATCCAAACCTTCAGGTACATTGCAGAATGCTAAAAATATATATTTACATATATGCTCATTTAATTTCTGGTCCAGCTTGTTTCCTTGGCTTGTATTCCTTAAAGATTTTTCCTTTAAGTTTATGGAAAATATAGGTTTGTTTTTTTCCATAAGGCTGGATGATGGTGAAGTAGAGAACGATCCTCCTTATTATTCCCATTTTAGTGAAGTATAACACCAATAGTATGACTGTCTTGCCAATTTGCATCCATTTTCATCTCCACTAACAAGTTTTCACCCTTATGATTTCTAGTGGCTGCACCACATCCCCAGGGTCTTGCAACAAGTAGACAGAAGGCTTTGCAGTACTCAAAAATGATTTCTGGGGTATGTTGCTTTTACACAGTTAATTTAAATCAACTTTATTCAAAATAAGCATGTTTTAAAAGTTTAACATATCCATTTCTAGTTAAATTATATATTTTGGGTGTGACATTTAAGTGTCATTTACGTATAAACAACGTAAATGGATTTCATTGCTTTAAATCCTAGTCACATAAATCATTTCTAGGATATATTGCCATTACTCATTTGTCTTATGTTGTTATATATTAGAACTATTTATTATTATTAAATGTAAATATGTGTCATAATTTTATTAAGTACATCCAACAGTTTTTTTTTCAGTGCGTAAAATCAGACCTAAAGAACAGCTGATAAAATGATCTGAATTAAATTCGTTGATTGTGTTGTGACCATATTCACCAATAACGTTGTTTTGCTTGTGTTCTACTAAAAATATCAAAATGAAGAATTATGAATTTAAAACAACAAGGAGGGTAATTTTTCATGTTCATGCTATTTAAATAATTTTAAAAAGAATGCCTATTTTTATGGGCAGCACGGTGGCGCAGTGGTAGCGCTGCTGCCTCACAGTAAGGAGACCTGGGTTTGCTTCCTGGGTCCTCCCTGCGTGGAGTTTGCATATTCTCCCTATGTCTGCGTGGGTTTCCTCCCACAGTCCAAAGAGATACAGGTTAGGTGCACTGGTGATCCTAAATTGTTCCTAGTGTGTGGTGGGTGTGTGTGCCCAATGGTGGGCTGGCGCCCTGCCCAGGGTTTATTCCTACCTTGCTGGCTGGGATTGGCTCCAGCAGACCCCTTGTGACCCTGTGTTAGGATATAGTGGGTTGGGCAATGACTGACTGTTTTTGTTTTGCTTCAGTGCTCCATGTATGCAAACACACCAGAACTGTTTTATAAATGAAACCAGTAACAGTGCACACCTCAATAACATGCAGTGAATACACTTGACTTGAGCATTCCTAGTTTCCATCTTCTTTCTCTGTACATTTAGCATTCATTTGCTCAGAGGCTGATGCTCTTACTGCTTCCTAAGCAGCTCTTCTTTTCTCTACCCTAGCAGCCCACTTCTTCTCTTCTTTCGTCAGCATCATTTCAAGTTAAAACTGATTAAGTCAGTGTTTGTGTTGCAATTACTTAGTACGCTTTCCTTAATTTTTCACTTAAGCTGGCACTTAAGTCTTCAGTCTGCCTCAAGAATGATTTAAGATATGAAGAGGTAGGGGAAGTGACGGCGAAGGTGGTAGGGAATGAGAACAGCATCCATATACATGTGCGGCACGGCCACCCTGCTGGCTGCTGCCAAGAGTTGATTCTACAATAAAAAAAAAATAAAAATAAAAAGAGGAATAACCTTGGAGGTCAATCATCACCCCGAAAGTGGATAGTAGACGTCACGTAGTATATGTGTACCAAATTTCAGGTCAATCAGTCAAACGGTTTTTGCGAGCTACAGGTGATTTAAAATCCTGGACAGACAAATGGACAGTCACGGTAGCATATTATATATAAAGATATATCAGGCTGTATTTTCTTATGCTCACATTTTTAATAAGGCAAAGTATTAGGCAATGGGCATACATCCACACAGTTTATTTTAAAAATTATTATTCATTAATAATTTCCTCCATAATAATTTACTCTGTGTTCAAATATGTCCAAGCCACCTGATGATGGACCAAACTCTGTGCCTGGAAAACTGTAAATGATTTTCTGTATTTTTTTTTTGATAAATGCAACAAAATACAATGTTGACATATGGTAACAGTACAGAATTTAAATAATCTGTACCTATTCGACTAAAAGTGCTGTTTGCACTGAAGCCACTAGTAGCTCAATATGCAGAGTCACCTACATGCTGGAAAACAGTGTAAAATAAATGGCAGCATTCTTTGATTTCTTTTTTTCTGTAATGATGTGGTTAACACATCACATGACTTAATATATTTCATTTCATTTATACTATTCTGCACAGCAAGTACCATATATTGTGTAACTGCTAATGTGTCCAGCCCTTGAACAAACCAAGAGTCCATAATAACTGGGTATTGCGAAGTCTAAATGAAACAGGCTTTGAAGGTAGGCTGGCTTTTGTCACTGTCCATGTTTTGCTAACATATTTTGCAGTATACAACAATAGCTTTACATTTAAGTAGAACACTTATCATGCTCTACTAGATTTATTTTGAGTGTGTTCAGTGTTCCCACCATCTTCACTTACTACTCAGAGCAGGTTCAGATTTCTTTTTATGTATTTCATTTCCTCTTTTTGTCTCTACTCACAAGGCCCATAGTGATTTCTTACATACTTGATAATTTTGAGTGTTTTGAGCAATGTAGGTGACCACCATAGATTTTCTCTTAGGCAATGTTATGCCATCTGGTATTACTCCAAATATTGCTGCTAAAGGGCTGGGGTGATTTTAGCCTAAAATGCTCTGTGTGTAGAATGCCCTCAGAACATATGAGCTAGTAGTAGGACAAGCATTTACAATTCAGATTTTGCCCTGAGCACAGTTTAGTTCTAAATATGATATATGTGTCCAATGTGCAGTTTTAAGCAGAATTACTGTATAATATGATTTGCAGAAATTGAAGACTTTACCTTTTGAACAGCTGAGTTATACTTCTTATCTGAAATTCTAATGTAAAGATCGCTTTCCCATCCTCTAAACTCTTGTAATGGTAAATCCCTTAAAACCTGTTGATAAAACCTAAAGTAACTGCCTATATCTTTATCATAACTGGACAATAACAATTAAGCAATAGAGGTTGGTGAAAAGTGAGGAAAATCAGGAATATTTCATGGAATTTCTAACGTATATAGAAAACATAGCCTTTTGCTGGAAAATCATGTTCTGCTGGGAGCATATTTTAAAGTAGAGATGCTTTACCAGCTTCAACCGCTTATGATCGCCACGTATTCCACCATTCTTTAACCTATTCAGTATTCAGCATAGGAAAGTCATTAGCTGTCCAGTCCTTTACAGATTTTTATGCAAACAACATTTATGCTTCTTTTAAACTCCTGAAAAAAAAAATGAGAACTTGGTGAGTCGCTAAGGAACAACTATAGGCCACCATGTTTTCTGTATTGTTCACAACCTCTGATTACCTCATCAGGTATGGGCAGGCCTCATGGATCTGCTGACATCAGTGGACACTACTGACCACTGCAAAGTGTGGAAAAACAGTTTATGCTGTAAACCCACAATGATTAAAAGGACTCACATAGAAGTTCACTAACATTTATACAGATGACCTCACATATAATAAAGCTATCTGTAAAACAGATGACAAGCTCAGGAGAATTGGGAGGCCATCTACAGATGCGGCTATGCAGAAGATAAAAATGATGCCCCTGAAGCATGAGTGAGCTTGCTTAGCCTACCCCTTCAGCTCTCAGGATATCAGGGATGTGATGGCAAGTATGGCTAGAGCGATCAGTGAATTTTTCAGAGGGTGTAACAA
Organism: Polypterus senegalus; assembly: GCF_016835505.1. Lineage (NCBI taxonomy): Eukaryota > Metazoa > Chordata > Cladistia > Polypteriformes > Polypteridae > Polypterus > Polypterus senegalus. The sequence continues at coordinate 126,423,511 of NC_053159.1, read as the reverse complement.
GCAAGACCTCTTTTAGGAATATATGGACTCTAATGGCTCTAATGTATCTGTCTCCGTTACCTGACAATATTCATACAAAAGGCAGGATGCTGCCACAAAGACGCTTCTCTGAGTCACCTTTAAGCAGGCTGTCTGCTCAGACCACACCAAGAAAGTTGTCAGAAAGGTCACATTTTTATTTGGAAGCATGTCTTTCTATACAATGAAGAATGAGAACTGGATGATCCTTTCTTGAGGGTCTATTGTGATGTGTTATAGCTGAAAGCTGTTGTTTTGAAATATTCTGTGGATGCTGTTATTTTTTTTTTTTTTATTAATATGATTTTAATGTTCTAGTAGCCTGATGTAATGTACATAGCTATGCATGTGATAGTTATTTTTGTAATTCTGTTCTGTGGTGATCCCATTTTTGTAGTCCATGTCTGCTCATCTATCTGCATTAATATTTCTCAACATTTTAAGACCAAATAATGTGTTGCTGGGATATTATATTTTGCTGGGTACATATTTTAAAGTAGGGATGTTTTGCTAGCCTCATCCTGTATGTAACAACCACATATTCTTGCCTTCTTTAACTGTTTGCCCTGGTAATTATCTTGGTAGTTCAGTTCTCTTGTGATACAATAAATGTAAACCCCTTTTTGGAACTGAAATTGAAATTTTAAAATGAATATAGGCATCAGACTTGAAATTATATTAGAATTTCAGATAGCTGAATTTAATTCCACGTTAGTTGTTTTTTATGAATACATATCTGATATTATATACAGAAATACATATTTAAGTAATAAATATCATTGAATGTTATGGTTACCTTTCATGTGGTATTTGATGTAAGAAGAATAGTTGGAGCAAAATTAAACTAAAAATGAGAATTTGAAGTTGACCATTAAGGAATAAGGAGTGTGAGTGTAATAACAGCAGAAATGAGACAGCGCAAGCTACCACTGAAAGTGATGAAAATGTTTTCTGCCTTCCTGCTATACTGTCATTTATGACACCTCAATCCCTAAAACACGACAATGAGTAAATTGTTACTGATAAATCTGTGTTCTTTTTTTATTATATTTCACACTTTTATTTCATCAAATCCTCATTACATCTTTAAATTTCTTATGACTAACATTGGACCTGTTAGGACTAACTAGCTTTCCAGTGAAACTGAAAAGGCATATCACAGATGTTGATGAGCCAGGGATGACTAGGTAATGACATACAAGTTGGGTCAAGTAAAAGGACCTGTTCTGATTTTCTTTCCAGTACTGGTGAGAATCCAACACCTTGGTATGACATATGTTTGGTAGACTTAGATAACTTGGCACCTCTTCTGTTGCTGGAATCTGTGTGATTGTGGATAAGGCCTAGTAATCCATAAATGTAAAGAGTTGTGTTCTCTTATTTTGTGGAGCAGTCATCCTTTGTAGTAGATGCTTATCTGGTGAGAGAGAGAGGACTTTTACCTGATTCATAATGTTTAGCAATTTAAGACAATTTCACTTCAAACTGGAATTGCTGGATATTAAGTGTACTTCAATTAAGTCTCCTGTCATTCCAATTCAGTCCCAGTTCTGTTTCCTTAGAGCCAAGTGCAATTCAAATACCAGTTCCAACTTCCAGAACTGAATTTAAATTTACAGTGAATTCACAGTTGAAACCATCAAAGCCTGGTTTGTAATCTTCCTCTCCATTCGGGAGAACCTAGACAGAATAGAGTTCATTTCAGCTGAATTCTGTCCTACCAATAACACCACCTCTCTCAGTCTCCAGGGTATTTAGCCCAGAGAGAACATTACAATAGCATCAGTATTGACCATCAACTGATGGGGACATAGCAGTTTGGGCAACACACAACCTATCCAATTTTATTTTTAGTTTTCCTCAATCTTATCTTTGTTTACAGCATTAAAGTCCTAGAATGACCCCCACATTACATGTTTTGCTTGTTATTATTTTTACAGCTACCTCAACTATGTTTACCAAAGGGCCTATTGCCTCTAAAAGCATGCAGGACTTGAGTCTTAGCTTCTTATTGTTCAGGATCTAGATGGTGGTGTAATGTTAAATCATCAGTGTCAACTAGGTCTTCCTCTGGAACTTCAATTAGAATAGTGTATATAACGATTATAACGAATATGGATAGGCTAGCATCCTGGCCAGGATACTGGATGGTTTGCGTGGTATGAGGATTCCTGCTGTGGTGGTCGGTTTTACTCTTTTTCAGTTGAGAAGCAATAATCATAGAAGGAGGTCTTTCCCCAGTATGTGGAGTGCAGTAACAAAATAACATTGGTGGGACTCCCATTTGTACACCTGCAGGTATACATTAGAGTTGTAGTCTCAATTGGCAGTCCTGTTGCTAGGCACCACACCACCACTCCCAGGGAGTGGGAATCTCGAGAGAGAGAGAAAAAAAATGTAATTGATTTGCAATATTGAGTGATGGAAGTACCAAAGCAGCCTGTTTAAAGGTAAAATAAAACAAGTCTTTTGAACCCACTAGTTGTATCCATTTTATTAGTGTCTGGGTATCTGAGATGCCCTCAATGGTCATACACTATGTTGTTAGCTAAATCATGTCTGCCAGATGTTACCAGATCACTAGTTGACGAGCCATTTAGTAACCACATTCTTAGCAATAATTTTACAGCTTCACGTCATGGTTTGCTACCATATTTCTCTATAATACAGATTCTTTTATTCTACATGTACAGTATATGGTCATTGGTTTGTTGCCTGTACCTGGCTTGAATACAATGGATGGAATAGAATGCGTAACAGGCATTAACATAAATAAATCAGTTCATATCCTGCATGAATTCAGCTTTTTTGGGTGGACACGAAACAGAAATCTCTCATTCTCCTACATTAATTTGGCATCTCTAGGTGGGCCATAAAACAAAGATCCTTCATTTTCCTACAATGAACAAGTCAGGGATTTGCTGGTTTATGTTTTTGAGTATATACCCTCACTTTATTAGGTACACCTGGTCAAGTGCTTGTTAATGCAAATATCTAATCCGCCAATCACATGGCAACAATTCAATGCATTTAAGCATATAGACATGCTGAAGTTCAAACCAAGCATCAGAATGGGAAGAAAGGTGTTTTAAGTGACATTGAATGTGGCATGGTTGTTGGTACCAGACTGGCTGGTCTGAGTATTTCAGAAACTACTGATCTACTGGGATTTTCATACACATTCATCTCTAGGGTTTACAGTAACTCAAATAACCAGTTGTTTACAACCGAGGTATGTAGAAGAGCATCTCTGAATGCACAGCACATCAAACCTTGAAGTAGATGAACTACATCAGTAGGAAATGACACCAGGTGCCACTCACGTCAGCTAAGAACAGGTAACTGAGGCTATAATTTGCACAGACACACCAAAATTGGACAATAGAATTTTTGAAAAACGTTGCCTTGTCTGATGAGTTTTAATTTCTTCTGCAACATTTGGATGATAGGATTAGAATTTGGTGTCAACAACATGCAAGCATGGATCTATCCTGCTTTGTATCAATAGTTCAGGCTGGTGGTGGTGTAATGGTGTGGGGGATCTTTTTTGGCACACTTTGGGCCCCTTAGTACCAATTGAGCATCGGTTAAATGCCACAGCCTAAATGAGTATTGTTGATGACCATGTCCATCCCATTATGACCGCAGTGTACCCATCTTCTGATGGCTACTTCCAGTAGGATAGCATGCCATGTCACAAAGCTCAAATCATCTTAAACTGGAGTTTACTGTACTCAAATGGCCTCCACAGTCACCAGATCTCAATCCAATAGAGCACCTTTGGGATATGGTGGAATGGGAGATTTGCATTATGGATGTGCAGCTGACAAATCTGCAGCAACCCAGTGATGCTATCATTTCAATATGGATCAAATTCACTGAGAAATGTTCTCAGAACCTGTGGTGGGCTGGTGCCCTGCCAGGGATTTGTTCCTGCCTTGCGCCCTGTGTTGAGTGGGATTGGCTCCAGCGGACCCCCGTGACCCTGTAGTTAGGATATAGTGGGTTGGATAATAGATGGATGGATGTTCTCAGAACCTTCTTGAATCTATGCCACAAAGAAATACAGAAGGTTTGTGTACAAAAGGGGGGTCTAACCCGAAACTTTCAAGATGTACCTAATAAAATGGCTGGTGAGTGTATATTTATGCTGACACCTGAAAGACTTAATTTCAGTTGTTAATGCATGCTTAAGAGTATGAATTACTACTATGAATTATCTTCGTGTACACTGAATGAAGAGAGTTGTAACAGTCTGTGATCATATCTGTTTTGCATTAATTCACATGTGGATAGCACCATTGGAAAAGAAAGTTGAAGCTACAAGGAAATGTTTTAACTCCTGCATGTTAATGAAAGCCTTATCATAGCTAAAATTTAGCATTTGAATACTATACTGTATCTAAGTAGAAAGATTTATATTATTACATTATCTCTAGAAGGGTGGCACGGTGGCACAGTGGCAGCGCTGCTGCCTCGCAGTTAGGAGACCCGGGTTCACTTCCTGGTTCCTCCCTGTCCGGAGTTTGCATGTTCTCCCCGTGTCTGCGTGGGTTTCCTCCCACAGTCCAAAGACATGCAGGTTAGGTGCATTGGCGATTTTAAATTGGTGGGGGTGTGTTTGTGTGTGTCCTGTGGAGGGTTGGCACCCTGCCCGGGATTGGTTCCTTTGTTGGCTGGGATTGGCTTCAGCAGACCCCTGTGACCCTGTGTTTGGATTCGGCGGGTTGGAAAATGGATGGATGGATTATCTCTAGAAGACATGATACACTGGTGACATGACATTCAGGGTATAACAAGTTAATAATCCCTTTACCTCCACCAGCGATGCCATTCAAATAAACCGTCCTCAGGAGCCAAGGCAAGAGATGGTTTAGACAGAGCCATAGAAACAATTTTTTAAATTAAATATAAAGGTATAATTTTCATGTGGTGAAAATCAGATACATCACCTGTATGTATGGGAATGAGATAAGTGATGGATGTCCTGTCTACTTGTTGGTGCCAAATACCATTGCATGCTCTTCCAGCAGTAACCTCATCAGAAAATTCAAAACATTTTGAAAAATAATAATGTTTTGCAGGCATTGCCTGCTGCTAAAAAGGCATTGGAGAGAGCGTTCATTAAGGGCCTTTAGGTGTCTTTTTTGTGAAAAAACTGTTTTATTTAAATTTTCATTAAAATGACAATCCAATAGTTTGCTTAAAAAATTTCTTTTATTATTCTTTCTTTTGGTCTTCCCATCATCTCTATGAATTTTATCATAGCATGGATTTCAGGAAGATTCTGATTCCAAAAGAAAGAGATTACTGTCTTAACTTGGCTTACTTTGGCTCAGCTTTCCATTGTTTTCTTTTAAACTTACCACCATCTGTAAAGTACTTTCAATAGACATGTTTTTTTATCTTTGGTTTTTAAAATATATCTGAAGTTTCATGGTACTTGTTTCACACAAGTTATCATATTCCAATATCTTTTGGCTGTATCATTTTGGGATACTTTTTGGAAACCAGCCAAAAACCACAACCTCTCTCAATAAGATGAGGCCTGGTAGATGCGCTTTGATTAATTTTCCAAACATTTTGTGCATTGGCACATTGCCACATCATGTGTTCTGAAGTCCATTTAACTTTGCATCATTCTCTGGGCCTCTTTTATTCTTAGCTAGTTTTCTTTTGTATATTTAAACATTTGGTGTAAGAATATTATGTACATGTCATTTTTTTGTATTTATTAGAGTTTTGCTTGCTATTATTTTTCAGATATCACCTATTTTTTCTTTAAGAATTTCTTTAATTTGAATTGTGGTTTCTCTTTTATAACTGTCCACAACTGTTTCCAATTGCTCAACAATTCCTTTTCTTCCTTTTTCAAATTAGATACTTGTGTATATTTGATCATCTCTTTAGAGTATTTTTGTATATTGAATATTGTTGATTTTTGGTTTTGAAATCTTTAGCTTTCTGAAGCCATAGGCAGATCGACCATCAAAGTGTTTTGAGTCTGAGTCTTTTTCATCAATTTTGTCCTTCCCTCCTCAGTGGGGGTGATGAAGTAGCATCTCTTGCTGAAATCAAGAGTGAGAAATACTGCACTACATTAAATGACCCAGTGTCCATAAAGTACATTTTTTAAAGTATTGTAACGGTGCTGACGAGTTACATCAGCCAGAAACAAGTCACCCAATTATGAGTTGATATTACGTCACCAGTGGTAGGGACACTTACAGTATATAAGTGGCAAGCCTGCAAAGTCACATGCTTTTCCAACTAGTGTGACAAAAGGCGAGAAATTCTTTTAAGGATAGGGAGCCACCTGAGAGAGCCATGTAAAGACCAGCAAATACATCTATTTTGATGCTCGGCACCAACACTACGGTATAATGAACTCTATATTAAGGAGCTAAGTCACCAGGGGTCTGTCGGGGTCTTAATCCGGCCTTGTCTTAAACCTATCCAAACCATTTATTTCACCAAAAAGGCAGCTTTCCCCTTGTTTCTTTTTATCAGATTTATTACAGATTTAACAGGTTATTTTAAGTCTCAGAAATATTTCCCTCCTTTAGCCTGTGCCAAAATTACTTTTGTCTTAGTAAAGGCTCATAGAGTGTACCCCAAAAAATAAAAAAAAAATGGAATCTCAGCAGAAATCTTTTTTGTTGGTAAATAATTTGGTGCCAGATATAACATTCTTGGAACTATTATTGCTTTAAATAATAAAACTTTTGCTTCTCATGTTATCTTCCTCAGTTTACAAAAATCCAGAAGTTTGACAGTCCTTTTTTCCTGTTCTCTTCTCCCCAAAGTGTATTCCTAGTGTTTTAATCCCTTCCCTTTTATCGTAAATGGTAGTTCATGCCAGAGAGAGTACTAATAAAGTGTATTGATTTATTTAAAAAGGAAAGAGTAGCAACTAGTGAGGGGAGGTGTAGAAATAAAGTGAAATGGTGTAACTCAGTATTGTATGTACACTGTTGTCTCATTAAAATAATTGGCAAAAAGTCCACAAACTGGAGTTGCCATCTCTGTGTGTTTTTCTACATATCAAAGTCTCATTTGTAATGCTACCGAGGTCACTCAAGAACCAAGAAAGAACTGATGCTGGATTCTGGTAAAGTAAAAATAGCTGACTCCATTCACCCACTCTTTCAGCTCTGCATCCAGAACATACTGCTTTTACATTGTTTTCATTTCTAACTATGATTTTCTTTCCAATTTCCTATTTTCAAATATTTCCAATTTTAATATTTCATTTTGACCCAGAAGGTGCACAAAACTTTTCTGCTATTTCCTAATGGAAGTTTTATATCTACATATGATGGAAACATCATCTATGTACACAATTCATTTTGCTTCTTTATCATTACTTCTCAATATAAAATATGCCTTATATACTTCTCTCATTTCAGATTTTCTCTAGTAACCGTTACAGGCAGTATATACATATTAATACTGACAACAGACACCCTTGTTCAACCCTTTTTTTCTGTTAATTGCCCATTGACTACTACTTTGCCAGACATGACATGGTAAATCTCCTTTATCTATCCTATAATCATTCCAGGCTAGGATATTTTCTCCAACACTTTACAAATATACTCATGCTTTAATCTATCAAACACTTTATAAGTCTTAATTTCTTTTCCCTCACTTTTTTGTAAGAAGGCTTTGGTTTTCCCTTTAAATAAGACCCACCATTCAGTAGTGTTTTCTTACTATTTTTAAATGTGAGAGTTTGAGCAGCAGTTTTTCTTATAAGCGTTTCCTTTCAGACAGCAGTGATAATTTTGCACTACAGTAGTGCCTAAATAATTTTTTCTGTTCAACTGCTTTGATACACATTCTTTCCGGTGCGTGTGACCAGTGTATCAATCTGAAAGCTATGACAACCTTACTTTGTTTTGAGATTATTATTATTATTGTTGTTATTATTACTCTTGCTAGTGTCTAATCGTCTTAAACCTCGCCTTTACAAGGTAGGACACGCCCACGAATGTCTAAGTCGCCTCCCGATTGGAGAGGCGAGGCCAGTGAACTTCCCGGTTTACTGAGAGGAGGCGGAGTAACTCACTCGACTGCTGGCTGGGTGAGAAGGAGAGAGAGGGCTGGGTTGTGTGAGGCACACGTTTGTGCCTAATAGGAAGACATTTGAGGTGTCCAGAAGGGAACAACTTCGCAATAGACAGCGTTGGACACATCAGCTAGTATGTATTTTATAATCTCAGTGTGGAACGTTCGGAGAGGACTTCGGTGTTGATCGTTTTATCCTTGCATTTCTTTACTTATTAATGTTTTTAACGGCGTCTTTTGAAATTAGTAAATAATTATGTTTTGCCATCAGGGATCTAAGAAGTCATCTCAAAACCACAACGCAAGACCAATCCCAGTTATGTCTGCCTCTGAGGTAAATATTAAAACGACCGCTAATCTTTCAGTTTTTAAGTCTGCTTGGCGCTGTCAGTCTGTTCTTTTAAAACTGCTCGATTGAAACTCGATATTCCACTTACCGCACTACCGGGAAGAATGTGGACAATTGTGTTTATTTCATTCTAAACGCTTCCCGGTTATCATGTAGAAAAGACGAGAAAACTGTTTACGAACATAGGGGGAAATTCCCGTGAAGCACAGATGAGTAAAATGAAAACTAAAAATCCCTGACTTGTCCTGGTTTTGCGATGGATTTAGACGCTGTTTTCTGTTATTGTATCTACCTTATGATCACGCAGTCATGTTAACACTGTAACCGTTTGGTGGAATGGTTTCTTTATTTTGGTAAACAAATTACTCCATATAGATCTTATGTATACCTGTAATTGACCCGGTCTGTAGATCTTTGGATTGTGGTGGGAAGCAGGGGTACTTTGATGGTAGCGTATGGGTTACAGGACTACAACATACAGAACTGGACATGACTTACACATGCTCTAAAGCCGCCACTGGACAGGTTTAAATGGAGATTAAGGCATTGTAACAATTGAACTTAGAAAGAATGCCACCACGATGCAAAAGAAACCTGTGCTTTGCTCTTTTACAACTCTGAATTAAAAATATGCAAGTAAAACTTTTAACTGTATTTTCAAGTGTGAAAGGATTTGGCATTGTCTGTTACCAGCTGGCACTTCGTATAATTTTGCCAAGGTCACCACATCCATTTCACTTTATTGCTTTAGTTTAAAACTCTTTTTTTCATATTTCATACAAAGCTACACTGGGTTTTCTGATTTTATTAATTTAATTTGTGATGATAATTGCTAACTCTACAGACGTGTTTCATTATTAATCTTTAACACTTGTTTTGCAGGAAAAAAAATTATGGGGTGGCAGATTTGTTGGAACAACTGACCCCATACTGGAAAAGTTCAACGCTTCCATCCCTTATGACCAGCGTATGTGGGCAGCTGACATTGAAGGCAGCAGAGCCTATTCAAAGGCACTGGCCAAAGCTGGGCTACTCACTAAAGAAGAAATGGAGCAGATTCTACAAGGAATGGAGAAGGTCTTGATTTTCTTTTCTTCTTAGCATCGGTGGGAAATCCATGTTGAGTTTCTGAAAGGGCCCCTTTTTTTTTTTTTACACATAGTTTAATGATGTCATCAGATGCAAAGGTATTTTAATAGTTTTGGATTGTACGATTGATCATAAGGTGCTTTATATTTCTCTCTATTATTAAAAAAAATCTTGGAAGAAGGCAAGACATGATTTTCTCAGAGAGACACTTTCACGTCCCGCGAGACAAGGCTTTGTGCCAAGAGATTTAACCACGCCTAGGGCCGGAAATAAAAGACAAAGAGTAGATGATGAAATAGAATGTCGTAAAGAAGTCAAAAACGTTGGCGTGGTATACGTGCAGAGCAGGTTAGAGATTATGAAAGTACTAACATTCGAAAGTCTTAAAAAAATTATAGTAAAGATCGCATTAGAGCAAACAAACGGAAATTATTACTCAATGAAATAATGGAACATTGAAAAGATAATGAAAATAATGTTTGCATTATGGGCTATGGCCGGCAGCTTATCCCAGCCCATACCTCCAAGCCGCCAGATGGAGCCCTCCCTGCGACGTGGAGATGCCCCGAATTCCAGCAGGGCATCATGGTATTTGGAGTTTTAATGCACAGCCCTTCTGGATAACGTTGGGACCACCAGGGGACGCTGCAGGGAGGCCCAGAGACTTATATTTTCCATACAGCCTGGAAGTACACCACAGTCACGAGGATGGAAGAAATAAAGTATTTCCGGGCTGAAGAAAAAAGAGGAGTTTTCACCTGACCCGGAAGTGCTGGAAAATCATATGGACTGGGGGATCAGAAGCACTTCTGGGTCAAGGACTATAAAGGACTATGGGAAACCCCAGAGAGATGAGCGGAGTTGGGAGGAAGGGTGACAACACGTCTGTGAGTGGAGGATTTGATTATTGTTATCGATTATTATTATTGAGGATTGTTTATTGAGTATAGTGGAGGTGGAGTTTATTGGACTTTTGTCTGGCGTCTGGTCCTAGGGTCCAAGGGGACTACAGCGCTCCCTATCTGTCACAGGAATTAAACTTTAAGTTGGAGACTTGTAGATCGTCTAATTCATGTTGCCATCGGGGAAAAGTATTGTTTCTTCCCAATGAAGAGGTGTATCTGCGAGAATTAAAAGTTTTGTTGTTTGGTGAAAGTAAAATCCACATATGTGTGCAGCAGAGATGCAAAGTAGCTGGCGCATAGCGCTGACAAGGGTGTGGTTGGCGAGCGAAGCGTCTCAAAAGAAAAAAAATAGTACAGATAGACCAAGAGGCGTATTGAAACCTTTAACAATTTGTGTGCATGTTAGTCCGTATTGGTCATAGACTCATAAATGAGTAGATGCAAAGTGGTCAGAACCAATAGATATTTGGCCTAGTGGGTTAGAAGAGAAACCGCAAAATTCTAATTATTATTACACCTTGCAGCTTTGCCTCAGAATCCAAGTAGTCCATTTAAGTTGCCTGTGCATAAGCTCAATGACGTGTTACCCAGCTGATGATGGCATGATGTATTTTTGGTGGATATGAGCAGGACAGTCAAAGGGGGCTTTGATCAAGAATCAGTGAATTACTTGTAATGTAGAAATTATGGATCCAGTGTGGACGCTAGGTGGCACTGTTGCCTGTTAAACCCAACAGACAGACTCTCGGGTTAAAAGCACTAAGAAGTTGTTTTTAATTATTTTCGTCTTGTATAGCGCTCCCAAAGCACCACAGCCACAATAACGCAATCAAGTAAATACAATAATCACAATTCTCTTCTCCCCCACACCTCCCAGCAAGCTTCGTCCACCAACCACCCAACTCTGGCTTGTTTGCTTGCTAGGGTCCCAACAGTTCTTTAAATAGTGTCCGAACCGGAAGTGCTTCTGTCCTTTCATCCATGTGACTTGCCAGCACATCCAGGTCAGATGGAGAACTTGAATTTTCTTCAGCCGGAAGTACTTCTGGGCTTTCCTCCCCGTGACTTGGTAGTATTTCCAGGCTATGGGTGAGACACGATACCCACGGTACCTAGCAGGGCTGTGGTATTAAATTACATGTCCCATAGTACCCAGAGGGAATCCAGGGCACCACTGCAGTCCAGAAAAGCTGCCATCTAGCATCTTGGGTAGGCAGTGTCCTAGAAAAGCTGCCTTCCCCCATCCTTCCTTTTAAGGGGCATCCCGGCTGTTTGTTACACTAACTTAGCCTTGCTGTATTTTTTTTTTTTGGAAAATAGCCAAATAAAAGTGTCTGTTTTGAAAAGTAGCCCAAAATAAACCCAATGGCTGCCAAGATCACCTGTTTTGGAAACACCTGTTCATAGTTATCAGAATTAGGCTGCAAAGTTGTGTTGGTAGAATGGCTAAGCAGGCTAATGAATGCAATATGTGGTGTGATAGTGCAGGGGACACTTGTTTTGGGCTTCTTAGCAGTTCTTCAAGAAATATATTAAATATAGGGAACCAAAATTAGTTATTGCCTCCTTGTTGTATATATGACTGAACACAATAGATCGATTTACTTTGAGTATGATCTCTGGCACGTCATTCTGTGGGTGTTTTCCTGATCCCTGAGGTAGTTCACTTCCTCTGCTGTTACATTAATGGATTATTCATTATCCCCCAGATTTGCAGGAGCCTGAATTCAATTTGGAAAATGCTGTTTCTATTGTGTATGAAGAAAGTTAAGAATTCAATTTGCTATCATGCTGTGTCCCTCTGAACTCCACAAAACTGTAAATATTGCTACCATCAAGCAACCCCTGCCCATTTTGTTTAAGGGGAAAACATTCCTAGCAGACTTCACTGTAAATGTGGCCTGTCATGGAAAGTACTGAGGCAGCCCAGAGCCATCTAGAAACAACAGAAGCATTATGGCTTGTGTGGATGGCCTTATGTAGGTGGATGGTGGCTTTCAGCACCTTTGTTATTTTGGTCTTTTTATTAGATGTCTCATTGTTATTCAAAAGCTTTTATAAATAGCAACATTTTAAGTGTTTTCCCCCCTCATTTAATGAAAATATGTGTAATTGAGACCTGCAGTGGAATGAAGTTGCAGAGTTTACGTCTGACACCTTTCTACATTTTGCAGATATATGAAGAATGGTCCAAGGGGAATTTTAAGATCCAGGCAGCAGATGAAGATATTCACACAGCCAATGAGCGGCGACTGAAGGTAACCATATAATCTCCCAGTTACCAAATACAAGTGAAAACCCAATCACCTCTTAGCTTTGTTTTCTACATTGAACTGGATGACTAGCAGGTTAAGTGGTGAACATAACTAACATTCTCAAACCCACTTAATCAATGTAGGTTTGCTGGAGGCCTGTCTCAACAGCAGGAACCAATCCTGGACTGGGCTTCAAATGCACTGCAGGTCTCAATCACACACATACCAGCACTCACAGTCATACAGAGTCAATTTAGAATATTGTTAAACTTACATCAAGTTAAACTCACATAGACATCTTTGGGATGGGGGTGGTAACCCACTCACACCTGGGAAATATGTGCAAAGTCCACACAGACAGCAACAAGCCACTGGTTGGAAACCCAAGGTGCTAGATCCATGAGGCAGCATTGCTAAGCACAGTGCTACTGTGCTTCTGAGGGTCAGTATCTGTATAAAACAACTTTAGCAACTATCTCAGTCTCCTCAAGGTGGACATAGCTATGTTCTTTCCCAGTCTAAAGAAACCTCTGGTGACTCAAAATTGTCACTTTCCAAATCGTCAAGGTGCATATTTGAATGTGAATCCCCAAACAGATTACCCAGTGTACCAAAACCACTATGCATCCAGACAGAAAAATGATCTCCTCATATCAATGCAAGGTTATCAAAGATGGGTTGGAATATGTTCCATTTGGGGTACATCGCCTAATTTTCTTTCAGTTTTACTCCAGATTTGAATAGCAGATGTCATAATAAGCTTGAGGCAAACCAACTGCAATTTTGTAACCATTCTAGAGAACATTTTTAAAACTAGCCACTGGAGACCAAGTGCACCTTGAGCAGTATGGAGTCCAGAGCTGGGAGAAGGATGGAAACATCTATTTGGTGACATCTATTGGGGTACATCAAAAGCATGCTGCTAGCTAGCCTGTGTTCCTACAAGGGGGGATTCATGGGTGGAATACTAGAAAGTAATGCTCAAAAGCTCATTGGTAAAGAAATGTCATCTCAGTTTTAGGTTATTTGTTGGGCCTTTTTTCTGTGCTAATTTCACTGATTTGTTACTCTTTATCAAGATATTTAGAAAGATTGTTCTTAATGTGCTGTAGAACTCTTGCATTTTCCCTGCCACTCTCACACTCTACATTGTCATCTTTTTGCAGGAGCTAATAGGAGACGCAGCTGGAAAGCTGCACACTGGACGCAGCCGAAATGACCAGGTATGGTTACTTCTGCATTTTCAAGTTGTATTGTCAGTGTATCTAGAAAAGTTGACTTTTTTATTATTATTTTAAAGAAAGTCACTTACCACAACACTATTTGTTAAGCACTGAATTAAAAAATGAATTTTCTGTGTAAGGTACCCCCAACCGCACCATAGCACTTTCTGTCCTTAAAATCAGAGACCCCAGTAGCCTGTTATAATTTGTTACTGTGCCTGCTGATTCATAACTGATAATATAAATAGAAGAAAATAATTAATAATAATTTTAGTACTCATAATAATTTTAACCAGAAATTTAGATAAAATAAAAAAGCAGAGAAAACATAAGCAAACAATTTTATATAGCACCTTTTATATCAAACACTATACAAATGCACTTGTCTTGTACTATTGGAGCCAGTATAAGCCAAGGAACTGAGCCTGTAAAACAGTGGCATAACAAATCATGCAATTGTTTTCCTTGTTTCTACATGTGTTTTTCTTCTGGCGCTCCATTTTTCTTCACACAGCCCAAACATGTACAGGGTATGTTAGTTTGATATAAAATTCTAAAATAGCTCAGTGTGAGTGTGTGCATGAATTGTCCCTGCAGTGGAGTGATGTCATATTCAAAGCTGCTTTCTACTTTGTGCCCAGTGCTACTAATAGGCCCTGGACCCCTGTGCCCCTCATTCAGATTAAGTGAGTTTGAAAAAGTTATATTATGCTTTTGACTTTTAAAAATTACATGAATTATTTACTTTGTTGAACTTAAAAATAAATAACAAAATATTTCTTGTGTCTGTTGGTAATGAAAAGCAAACAACAGAAGAGAATTTAGCATGTGATGATCTGCATTAACAAGAGGTTTACTTGGAACTGTGTGGTTGGACTGCCAGGATCTTGAGGGACAGTTGACCTCCAGCAGTCAAGAAGCACTTGAACTTATAATACAGCAATGTGACCTTTACTATAGGGCCTAGGGCCTTGGCCATGTCTTTTTCTTTGGAGCAGGGATCTCCTACTCCAGTCCTGGAGAGCTACTGTGGCTGCAGGTTTTCATTCTAACACTTTTCTTAATTAGTGACCAGATGTTACTGCTAATTAGCTCTTTGCCTTAATTTTAATTGATGCACAACTTAAGACTCAGGCCCCTTAATTATGTCTTTTTTCCTTAATTAGCAACAAAACAATATCAAGACACAAAATGAACCAAGACATAAACAACAACCTGCGTCCATCACACAATAACTGAAAATAAAGAAAGTTGAAGACCTCAGTAATGTTGATGTGCTCAGGTCCACAAAACATTTTGACAGTGCTCTTAAAAAATAAAATCAACAGTTTTGGAAATGTCTGCAATGGCAGAATGAGCGCCATAGTATTAAATGACAGGTTTAATTAGCAACGAGAATTGGCTTCAAATTAAGAAACTCTATGAAGGTTGGAGTTTAGTTGGTCATCTATTTGTTCACTTCACATCAAATTTATGTTTAGGTGCCGTTTAAGGAAAAACCAATCAATTCACCAGTCAGAGTCTCAAAAAAATCAATTAAAATAAAGGGAAATAGTTAATTAGCAGCAAAAACTGGTCACTAATTAAGAACTGGAGTTGGAGACCCCTGCTTTAGAGCATATTTCTTTCAACACAGGTACATTTTTTGAATGTAGGCATTTCTGAAGTAAATCTGTATAGTGAATGCTACATTAAGTAACTTTATAAATGTTCTCCAATAATACAATAGTCTCCATATATTGTTTTACAGTTGGACAGGCAGGTTAAATGATTCACTTAAGGGTTTCACAATAAGCCAGAAGCTGAACCAGCAGTCGTATGTCTCAAAGATCATGGGTTCACCCTCTGGGCCAGGAATGTTTCTCTCGGATCTTGGAGGGCTGCAGTGGCTGTAGGCTTTTGTTACAGCCAATTTCTTAATTGGTAACTGGTTACTGTTGGCAATGGAGTATACTTGTTGGACCTTCATTTTAATTGCCTTCCTTTTTAAGGTGCAGAATGTCAAATTTCCTGTATTGGTTACGATAATGAGATACAAACTCAGCCAACAGGTGCTTAGTTTACTCAGGTGTCTCAAACTCAGTTCCTGGAGAGCCACTATTTTGGCTCTAACTTGTATTATTTTTAATGTAAGCCAATTCATGCTGTTATTAAAACACATTATCTAACTCTGTGATTTCTTAGTATTCTCATTCTGCCATACCAGACATTTCTTAACAGTTTATACTCTATATTAGGGGCACCATTAGGGGCACCATCTGTGAGCCTGATCACCCTCAGGAAATCTCCCCACATGGCCCTAGTGCCGTAACTGATGCTCTCTCAAAATGCAGGTAATGTCCCTTATTCGGGACTCCATAAACAACCATTCGTTCAACACAAAGTCAAACTACTGGTACCCAAGGATTCTCTGAAGAGACACAGTACTGAAGGAGTCCAGTCTTCATCTCAGGTCACTAGGTGGTGCCCATGTCTTGCAACCATATAGCCAGACAGGAAGCACCAGGACTCTAAAGACTTGGACCTTTGTTCTTTTGCATAGATATCTGGAGCGCCACACATCCATTTCCAGTGACTTCATGACCCCCATGCTTTTCCAATCTGTCTTCATAGGAAGAGCCACCAGAGACATGAATAAGGAGCAATTAAAAACAGGGAAGGCTAAAACAAGCAATTAAGGATGGGAAACCTTAACAAGCAAGACAACTAAAATGAAACAGAAAAATGTCACTTGGACAATAAGTGCTTCATCAGCAGTAACTGACTCCTCTTTAAGCAAATAGGGTTGGAAAAAAAACCTGCAGCCATTGCAGCCCTCCAGGAGTGATGTTGCTTACACTTGTCTTGGAGATTTAAAAGTCACTTTACTCTGATAAAATGACTATCACCTGATGGAGCACTTGACTCGTGCTTCTATATTACAGGTAGTTCTACAACCACACTTTGCACACTGCTAGTCTAAAAAGATTTTGAGTATTAGTTGGCATCATACCAAGTAATGCTCATTAGGTTGTATAAAACCTAATGGTTTAAATATGGTGCTGCACTGGTATTCAAAAATGTGCCATGTACTGAAATGAAGGGCAGTTGTGTGAGCAGTATAACAGAAGGCACACTGACACACTTGTAACCCGATATGGACAGACTGTTACACTATAAGAAGGTTTGGCAATGAATAAGTTGATGTCTTTCAGATGCGGCCCTCCCAAAAAAATGAAGTGCAACAACTTATGACACAAGTGTCTATGAATCCAACTTCTGCACTCACAAAGAGACAGTCTTCAACTAACTATAATCTAATGTGCTCATTGTTTCTTGTCTGGTATATTTTTGAGAAAGCGTGTATGTCTCCCAATTGGCTTTGCAGGTTGTGACAGACATGAGGCTGTGGCTCAGAGATGGCATCACCACACTATTCGGCCATCTTCACCTGCTTGTCAGTACTATGGTGGAGCGGGCATCACTGTAAGCAGTCTGCTTTATTTATGTGCAAAACTCTCCCAGTTTGATGAGGCTGCTCTTTGTGTCTTTTAACATCTGTCTGTGACTTCTACCAGGGAGGTTGATTTTCTGTTTCCTGGATACACCCACATGCAGAGAGCCCAGCCGATCAGGTGGAGCCACTGGTTACTCAGGTAAAACTTTATGTAAAGATATTTAAATATATGTTTACAGTAATTGAACCATTATGATTAAGACAGTAGTGACTCTTTGGCCTCTGTTGACAATAGGTCACTTCCAGCATATGAAGATGCAAGAATATGAAACCAGCTGCCCACCCTTTATGTCCCGCTTTTTATATATAAGGTTAAAGGGGACACAACTTTTTTTTACATGAAGGGGACAGATTGGCTGTGTTTGTACATCCATTACAGCTTCAGAAATGCATCATCGAATTGGTAATAAAACTGCACACTGCAGGATTACTCAGAAAACCTTATGGACCCCCTTGACCATTCTTGGAACGACTGCTGTTATCGACTGTATAAACTGACAGTAAAAGTCAAGGACGTTTCAGGGTATTAGGTAGGTACTTGAAGTAGGCTGGATTGACTAGAAGTTTACTTTAAATCACAAGGCTGGGTTTTCTGTTTCAGCCACCAGGTTGCTGTGTAATCCTAAGCAATTCACTTGAGTGGCCTGAAAAGAATGTTAGTAAGTTGTTTGATTTCAAACATCCTTATGAAAATTAAGTTGAAGAGCCATAATTGGTAAAACCTTTCTCCATTATAAGTGTAAGTGACTGTAAACAGTTGAAAATGCTTTAAGCAATTTTTGTACGCTGTTTTGTCTTGGTAGAGTAATATATTACTCTGCTTTCCTCTTTTGTATTATTAATATGTAGCCTTTGTTGGAATGCCTCAAATCTCACAGACTTGCCACTGTTTATAAGGTATTGTACCATATAAACTCTTCCCACCTTCCCTTCTACATTTATAACCTCAGGCAATTTGGTGTAGTAAAAGACAAGCAGGAGTTAAGTTACAATTTAAATAATGCATTATTGATAATATTCATAAATAATAACAATATGCAAAGTACAAGTGAATACTGGCAACCATGCAGCCTGATAAATGCTGATGTGTAGTTTCAGGCGACACACAGACTTGTAGTTACTTTAAATTAATTTTTGGTCAGCTTTCTTCAGAACAGGCCGCATGCCTGTCTCAATATGGCTGTCGAGTTGTCTTCCTCATGGCAATAGTGTGACAGAGAGATGCTTCTTCATTGTGATGTTTGGGAGGGAGGGAGGAAAGCAAGCAAATTTTATAGATTCTATGTCCAAACCCTACAGTCAATTGGATGTCATGGTACTTAATGGCTTCATGCAACCTAAGACCAATGGGGCACACAGTAACTTTCACACCTGTCCCCAAAACCATTTGTTGAGCTGATGCTTGCCAGCTAAGTTGTCTGGCTTTCCTGTGGGGGTTGATTGAGAAGGTCCTGCAGAGAATCACTTGCCAAACTGGTTTAAGGCACGTCCCTTGACACTGTCATAAAATTACAGAGAGACTTAGTCCTTAAAAGGGGGTAGGGGTACTTCACCATCAGACCATTGCTGCTCTTATCAATGATAGACATTAGTGTTATAATTTAGAAATAAAGACATACAAAATATTTATCAACTTGTATGCAAAATATCACACCACGGCATGTGCTTTTTAATTTTAACAATTATTTGAAATATTTTATTTTTTCAAATGGTAACTTTTAGGGTGGTATACATTAAAATGTAGCTAATTTTGTTTAACATCAGTTGATTTCCAGCGTTCCAAGACTGTAATGAAGCTACCAAATGTGATTGCTATTGGTTGGTCTGCAGACACACACAAACACGCACACACACACATGCGCACACAAACATACACACATATTCGTAAACATAAACAGATTAACATCATGCTGGAAATTCTCAAATTATGCTCAAGGCTGTCTAATATCTGCACCTTTCAAACTCTTAGTTAAAATTTGTACCCATTACCATACATTGTTCTATTCCACGTGAGGAGAATGTATATTTAGGAAAACAGTGGGGTGGGTATTTGAGATAATGGACACCATACACACCACAAACTAGTGTTATCCATCTTTTCCCTTCTCCTTAACAAGAACTACAGTGCCTTACACTCTTGCAAAAACTTTTTATTGTACCCTACAATGGTAAGCAAACCCAATACCTTGATCCTCCTAGTAACTTTTTACATATAGAAATGTAATTAGCTATTTGAATACTGACCCCAGCACCGTATGAAACTAGTCACCTTGCTAGTCGCTGGTCAGTTGGATGAAACTTCAATGAAGCATCAAGTCACTGTGTAGATCTGTTAAGAGTAGCAACTCATCCTGGTTAGCATCTCACCCTAACTGCCTCCTTAGCATCAGCTGTGGAGAACGTGGGTGAGTGTGACCTCTGATCAAGCCTTACATATTTGGGTTTGCCTTGCATGATTATACGATTTTACAACAGCTGACTGTTGTCCTGCCCTCTGACTGACTTGTAACTTGTGTTTGATTGTAGCCACGTTGCTGCCCTGTGCCGAGATGCAGAGAAACTTGAGGAGATGATGCTGCGTGTCAATGTCCTGCCATTGGGAAGGTTTGTTGGTTTTATTAAGGAATTCCTGAGGTTCTGTTATTGATGTGAAGAGAGGTCTGTTATTTTAATTCTTGAAAAAATATACTTGTCTTATTGCATGTTTTTATTTATTTTTTTGGTAGGTCCAGTACCCCTCTAACAAATTATCATATTTTGAAAACTGGATAAAATTAACATTCTTTGTGTTCCTTTTCTTTAATTTGTAACCACAGTGGGGCCATTGCTGGAAACCCTTTCAACATTGATCGTGAATTCCTCCGCATAGGTATTGGCATTTAATTATTTATTTTGCACTGCTGATAATTATTAAGCAAGACAGTTGTGATTAAAGTTGGTAATAAGGCAATGAGACTTACGGTATAG
The DNA here is from genome assembly GCF_016835505.1 of Polypterus senegalus. Classification (NCBI taxonomy): domain Eukaryota; kingdom Metazoa; phylum Chordata; class Cladistia; order Polypteriformes; family Polypteridae; genus Polypterus; species Polypterus senegalus. Next base: position 126,403,139 of record NC_053159.1, on the reverse strand, counting down.
GGCTGTCTTTTGGGCTAGTGAGGAGAGGGCTTTCTAGGTACTTTAAACCGCAGTTGTAGTGCTGTGATGTAGTTTGTGGTGTGAAGTGCGTTGTGATAGTTCTGTCAGTGAAAAGCTCTGTATGAAATAAAAGCTTTCTAATGTATCAACTGAACTGCACCAAAATGTGGGGGATCCTCCACTAAGTGTTTGATTTCCATTGTCTCAGTTTCAGTTCTAATTATTCTTGTTTTCAGGTTTCTCATGTGCCAGTTGTGTAAAACTAGAGTCTGCTTGCTTATTTTATTCAATATCTTTTTAAACTGAGAAACTGAGTCCCATTTGTTAAATAAATGCTGAGTATGCATATAGGGGAAGTTCCTGTAGACCTGTTCTGATGTTCCCTTTGATGTTTACGTCTCTTCACTTTTCTCTCTCCAATGACAGAGCTCCATTTTGATGGTATCAGCCTGAACAGTATGGATGCCACCAGTGAACGAGACTTTGTAGGTATGTAGAGCGTCTTTTTGGCAGAATGTGCCTGTTAATGTTTGGGGTCCCTGTTTGCTATAAACCTGAGGCTATTTGATGTGGATCTCTTTCAGTGGTTTCAGGTAACAAGATACCAAAAAGCAGAGAATACTCTAAACTTAGGGAAGGTTAGTGAAGACATATAAGGAAAGGGGCTATGCTAGACCCAGAGCTATTTTGTGAGCTTCTAACAATGAAAGATGAAAACTTTACTTTGTTAAAGGGAAGTGGTAGAGGGTGGCGGGGTTACTGTCATGGTGTTATAGATGCCCATTGTTACAAATGTCTTATGGGTGACAAAATGTAAGTCCAGTAAGGCAGCTGTGGCTGCAGTTTTCATTGCAACTAGTCTAACAATCAGTAACTACTTTGGTTCTGTAATTTAAAATCTTGACTAATTCTATTTGTATATCATTACCTGACAAGACAATTGTGTAATGTTTTAAGGTTCCTTGGATGATTTTAATGCATTTATTTTTGGACAGGTCATTGAATGGCAAAAACACACACTCCTAAGATACCGCAGTACTAACTCCTTTTTATTCACACCACTGATTCTTTGTCAGAAAAGGTCTGATTTGGTCTGAAGAGACTAAAACATACCAACAATCCTGGTGATTAACACCATTCCATGTGTAACAAGGATACATGTTATAAAACTATAGGGTCAAAATAAACCATTACAGGTGTAAATGAAACCTCCGTCATTACAACTCTCTGGGGAACAGTCTACTTAGCATTCTCATTTATCTTCACAAGGTGGTAGTGTGATGTGTATGGCATGCAGCTTTGCAAAGATGCAGTTCAAGTCAGGAACATTGCCCTTGTACTGGGTATACTGGTGGAATACAAAAATCTGGGCGAAGTATATTAAATTTAGTCAGCCGTACTCTAGTGAAACCCAACTGTAGATAAAATGAATAAACTCGGATGTGCAACAGTGGGTAATATCTACGCTTCACTGAATAGATCATGGTAGTTTCCAAACCAGCCATTGCCCACTAATTTGTGAGCATTAATTTAACAGGGTTGTGTATTCACTTACTTTACAGAACCTATAGTAACCAATGACATTCATTAGATGGGTCATCATTAAAAACAGTCACTGTCTGCATGGGTTTTATCCACATTCTCCAGTTTTTTCCCCATCATCCAGGTTAATTGGTGATGCTAAAATAGCGTTGTATGAGTGAGTGTACATACTTTAATGGATAGACTGGTACCTTATTAAGGGATGGCTCTTTCTTTTCTCCTGATGCTGCTGAAATATTCTTCTATTACTTCATATCTTATTTCTGGTCTTGTTATATTACGTGGTGCTGATCCCAAGTGTTACTGCACTTGCATTCTTTAAAACATCACAGAACATCTTAGAATTCTGCCTTCCTTTCAGATTTGCTGCTTGCTGCTACTATGAAAGCTGGAATGGCTGACCATGGCTGCTTCTCCAAAGATGTAAATAACAGTGCAAACACTGTGTCACAGATATCTTCATTGTTTGAATTGTTGAAAAGAGAACCAGTAAATTATTTCAACCATGACCCAACCTAATTAAGACAGTTGAAGGTAACAGGGGCCTTGGCCTACCCTAGAAGCACTGGCCAGAAAGCAAGTAGCAGGAGCAGGTGGGACACCAGGTTTTTCACGGAACTTGCACATCTGGTGAAGGAAACCACAAAACATTTCTTTTTACATGTCATTCTTAGTATAATTACATGGTGCAGGGCCGGACAAATGACCAGATCCAAACCGTTGAAACCAGTATGCACACAAAAGAGAAACTAAACATATCTAGTTTATCTGGTCACCTGAATTTTTTGAAAATTAGAACACATGAATTTGTAATCAACATTATAATAAATACGCAAAATTGGACACAAAGGTGGTGTTGTTTAAAAGAATACTCCGCCCAAAGACTATTTTTATATGTTACTTACCACATGTAGTTTGTAGCAGTGGCCAAGAAAAATTTTAATCTCAAATTTTCCTTGAAGAAAGGATTTGATAAAGATGGTGATTGAGTGGGATCCAATAGTGACCAATGACAATGTGAAAAACAGAAAACAATTCTTACGTAACTTATGTTGCCTAATCCACATGTCTGTTATCCATTATTATGGATGCAAAATGCATGCATTTTTTGCTAAAATACCATTAAGACTTGCTTACTGAAAATTGTGTGCAAATGATAAACAGGAAAGAAGTCTTTCCCACAATACTATGGAGGTTGACAAAAGTTGACAAAGGTGGCAGGTGATCTGGCCATTTTATCTGGCCTCTCATTCTATAAGTCTTGAAGTATGTTTCACCAACACTCCATGTCAGTCCGGGTCTGCCCTCTTTAAACTTCAGTTCTGACATTTTGAAAGGAGCCGCAAAAGTCAAAATCTTCAAGTCCAGATGAAGAACATTGTGAGGGAAAGTGGAGACTTTGGAGACTTTTTTTATTTTTACTTTGTGTATAGATAAGCAAACCTGATTGCCACTTTGTGGTGATCACAAGTCAACACTGTGCAGGTAGCCTCTTTTGGCCGCATCTCCTTCTTGCCTGTGGATACCATTCTGACTCAATAGACCATCTCTTCTCGGCAGTTGGAGAGCACAGAGCTCTATTTCTCTCTCTAATTGTCTTTTTACCTTGTGAATGCATTTGCTGCCTTGCTACATCCTTTTTTAAATTGCGCTTCTGGCACTTGCCCCAACATTTACAATGGATGTTGTGCTTTCCTTTCCTTTTGTGTTATATTGAGGGATACATGAATGGCAGAGACATGTAATGTATTTATTTGCATTCCCTCTAGCTGATTTCCTCTTCTGGGCATCTCTCTGTGCCACCCATCTCAGCAAGATGGCAGAAGATCTCATCATCTACAGCACCAAGGAATTTGCTTTTGTGACATTGTCAGATGCATACAGGTACTTCCCACTTGTCTTATGTTTTTATTGTGAAAGCTTGAGAGCTACGCGAGTGAGGGAAGAATGGATCGTGAGATCGACAGGCGGATCGGTGGGGCGTCCGCAGTGATGCAGGCTCTGCATCGGTCTGTCGTGGTGAAAAAGGAGCTGAGCCGTAAGGCAAAACTCTCTATTTACCAGTCGATCTACGTTCCTACCCTCACCTATGGTCCTGAGCTATGGGTAGTGACCGAAAGAACGAGATCGCGAATACAACCGGCTGAAATGAGTTTACTCCGCAGGGTGTGTGGGTTTTCCAATTAAAGATAGGGTGAGAAACTCAGTCATCCGGGAGGGGCTCAGAGTAGAGCCACTGCTCCTCTGCATCGAAAAGGAGTCAGATGAGGTGGCTCAGGCATCTGATCAGGATGCCTCCTGCACTCCTCCCTGGTAAGGTGTTCCGGGCACGTCCAACCGGGAGGAGGCCCCAGGGAAGACCCAGGACACACTGGAGGGACTATGTCTTCCGGCTGGCCTGGGAACGCCTTGGGATTCTTCCGGAAGAGCTAGAAGAAGTGGCTGGGGAGAGGGAAGTCTGGGCCTCTCTGCTCAAGCTGCTGCCCCCGCGACCTGACCTCGCATAAGCAGAAGAGGATGGATGGATGGATGGAAGCTTGAGAGCTGTAGTCACTTCAAAAACAAGGTCTGGAAAACCTTCACAGTTAATATTTGGTTCTGAAACCTGTGATGAAACTAGCTGGAGTGAGTACACTGCTGCATTTCACATACAGAGATGTCCGTATTGTATGGCCAGCTACTGCGATGTTTCCTGAGGATGGATGGCACCACTTGTTCAATATAACATTGTGCCAGCTCTCTTAATGTGACAATGGCAGCAGTGAGGGAGAATAAGAGAATGTTGTAATTCCTGGTGATGACCAAACCACACTTTTGTTCACTGAATGCTGGCTGACTGAAACTTAAGTGACATGGCACCCAGCATATAGAAAAGTGTTACAGCTCAAGTTAAGCAATCAATTTTCATTTTATAACTATACACACTGTCATAAGCCACTTTAATAATGCATTCTGTATACAGAGGTCCTTATCCTTGCACAAAATGCTTTGCAAACAGGCTTCCATGAAACAAATCTTTATGTATATTGTGGCCACCATTGGGTGCTCCAGCTCTCCAAACACCTAACACAAACAGGCTTGGACACAAGTTAAAGGACAAAAGAGTATTTATTCATGGGAAACTCTTCTCTGTAAGTGTTTCCCATGCCACAATCACAAGTACAGCAACAAGCAGCACACAGAAATGCTTTTCCTCTTCTCTGTCTCACACTCTCTTCATCTCTAGGTCACTGCCTCCTCCACTCCTTCTCATAAGCTTCCAATGTCCCATACATGTGGTCTGAAAGCAGTTCTGTGTAAAGCAGAAGCCCCATGAAGTAGGGCTCCCCAGTCCCTGCAGCACGTCCTGGCGGCACCCACGGTACTCAACAGGGCCGAGTCGAAAAATATCAATTCCCAGTATGCCCTGTGGGAATCCGAGGCACTGCTGCAACCCACGGGGGGTTGCCATCTAACGATAATTCCCTGTGCATGATCTTCCCCCGTCTTTCCAACTTGAAGGCATCCTGGCCAGGTAAGGATGCCAGCTGCTCCTCACAATCTCTGTATTTACATTAGAAGCACAGGCAGGTCATGTGAATTGCTCAGGGTCCCGTAGCGGCTAAGGGGTGATGATTAAAGTAGGAAATTTGTAGTCTTATGTCAGTTTATGAACCTGCTTATCTTATTACAGAATGAAAGAGAGCTGCCATCTGACACAAGGGTGGACAAATCCTAAACTGGACTCCGTATGCATATAATCACAAGCCAAAGCTAACCCCAAACATTTTTTTTCTCTTCAGCACTGGAAGCAGTTTAATGCCCCAGAAAAAGAACCCAGACAGCCTGGAGCTCATCCGCAGTAAGGCTGGCCGCACCTTTGGCCGGGTACAGACAGTATGGCTTTGATTGCACTGCCAATAACTTGGACTCACCCAGATACCTGACCTCTGTATTTTTGCTCTATTTCTTCCCAAGTGCTCTGGATTCCTCATGACCCTGAAAGGCCTTCCAAGCACTTACAACAAAGATCTGCAAGTATGTGAATTCAAAGACCCTTTACCACCTTTTTTGACCTTTTGTAGAATATAAAATTTTACTCTGTTCATTTAAAATTATAATGGTTTTAACACTCAATGAAACACATTCTGTTCCATTCATTCACCTCTCTTTACACTTTGATTTTCTGTTTCCGTTGTAGCAGCCTACAGTAAAAAAAAAACACCACCTAATGCAAGTACAGGCTGGAGTAGAAAAACTTTCTGGGTAGTTAGATATAATATTATTATTCTAGCAGGCTGAGGAACCCAGGTGATTGCATGTCTGCAGTTCCAGGGGGCTCCCTTCATATTTACACTAAATACCACCACAATGTGAAAAGCTAACCATTTAAAGAAACGTTTGACATATAAATAATAGGTTGGGAGTATGCACTGATAGAGCACATTGTTGCACTCACCACACCACGAACCACCTCAGGATCCCAATTAGAACCCGACTGCAGCTGTACAAGGGGTGACGATTCAGCACCACACTAGTTCAAATGGAATGGAACAGTGTGAGATTTTGTTACAGTGGCTGGAGTGCCAATCCTGCCAGAAACCCCAAAGTTTTCCCTTGCAAGTTAGAGAACCCTCATATAGATTTTTTAATTGTCATGGCCATCATCTGATGACAAACTATGCTTAATTCTAAACTTGTTTCCATCCAGGAGGATAAAGAAGCCATGTTTGACAGCTTTGATACCATGTGTGCAGTGCTGCAGGTGGCTACAGGAGTTATTTCCACACTGAAGGTAAAAAGGTTAAGGTACAATTTGGAACTGAGGAGTATTCCAGTTTTTTTTAGAGGCTCCCAAGAGTTCAAGTGTGTCAGACTCACTTTTTAAAGTGTGGTCCTGAACTCTGCTGAAGAATCCTTGCCCATAGCTCTATACTTTGCTGTCTTTTACCCTACCTCTTGACTGACTTTGCTTGTCTGCTTTATTTTGGCAGGTTAATCCATCGGCTATGGAGGCAGCCCTGAGTCCTGACATGCTGGCTACAGATCTGGCCTATTACCTTGTCCGCAAAGGCGTGAGTATTCATTTGATTGAATGGCACAGCTGCACCCTATGGCTAAACAGCAGTTCAGTGGTAATGATCCATGCAGTGTTATATAAAGTACCCAACGGCCATACTTGAGTAAAACAGTTACCTTTCTGGAAAGTGACTCAAATAAAAGTAAATGTTTCCAATGAGAAAATTGATTGAGAACAAGTTTCTGATATTAAGTGTCAGCAAAAAAAACAAGCAAATGAAATTAAAAAAGTTCTTACAAACCTATCACAATTCTACCGTAGAATTCTATTCTGTTATACAACACTGGGTTATCACTTGGCTACTTGGCATCACTCAAACTCATGCCAGGTTGAGACTAAACAATTTCAGCAGTACCATCTTAAAAAAGGAGCAGTTCATCCTCACAGAGTCTCTCCATCCCAAGAATGATGAAACCAGAAAATGTTAAAGGGTGTGCATATTTTTAAAAAAAATGTAAAAAAGGAGTAAAATACAAGGGAGAACCTAATGTACAAAAAATAAGACAAAGGTAAAATATAATCTCCTTTCTGGTAGGTGGAGTGGTGCACCCAATCTGGTGCCACCTAAATACTCTCTCATGAAAGTGTCCACTTCTGGCCAAGTTCTAGAGATCTTTTTTGGACAGGGTGGCTCTCTTTAAAAGCCCTCAATACCCCTTTGTCCCTTGGCTTTCAGGAGTGTTTGAATGGACAGGTTTCCAGCAGTGAATTTTCTTAAAGGAGTAGTAGGGGTCAGGGATTATGCATGATGCCAGTGCCTGAGCCAGTTGATGTTACTCTAGCAGTAGAAGTGTTTACCAGTGGCCAGTCTATTGCAAGAGTACTATTATTGCAGTTCACTGTTTCTAACCTACTCATTCATTCATCCTTCTATTACTTGAACTTTAATTCACTTTAGGATCATTGTAGCTAAAAGCTATCCCACCAGTATAGGGTGGGAAACAAGAACAAATTCTTGATTGTGGCACTCAACTTGCTTATATCCGCAGAACCACATTGAATCCTGGGTTCAAATCAGAGCTGCCAGTTAACCTAGCACACACATTTTGGTGTTCTTTTTTTTTACCTCTGTGACAGATAGAGGGCGCTATCATCCTCTTGAACCCTCAGACAATACGTCAGACACCAGGTAAAAGTCCAAAAGTTTGACTTTTTATTAATAAACAGTGCACAAAACACCCTACTCTCCACAATACTCATAAACACTACAATAATCAATAACAATACAATCCTCCACTCCCAGACACGTTGCCACCCTTCCACCCAGCTCAGCTCCCCATCTGGGGATTTCCCACAGTCCTTTATAGTCCTTGACCCGGAAGTGTTTCGCTCTCTCTGTCCATGTGACTAGGAACACTTCCCGGTCAGATAAAAACTCCTTTGTCTTCAACCCGGAAACACGTCATTCCCCTTGTCCATGTGACTCGGACGTACTTCTGGGGTGTAGGGCAAATAGTCGCTGTTCCTCCCTGCAGCGCCTTCTAGCAGCCCCTGTGGTATCCAGCAGGGCGGTAAAGGAAAACTCCAATGTCCATAATTCCCTGCTGGCATTCGGGGCACCTCCATGCTGCAGGGAGGGCTCCATCTGGCGGCCTGGGGGTATTGGCCGGGATAAACGACCAGCCATATGCCATACTTCTTCTTCCCATATTTCCAGGGACCGGTGTTTTTCTGAGATGGAGCTGTTAAGTCACACACTGGAGATTATTACATAGAAGGCTATATGATTACTGCTAATGTTGGCCATTAACATTGAGTGTGCCCTGTGCTCTGTGTAGGTGCCATTTCGGGAAGCCCATGGTCTTTCTGGACATGCTGTCCGCCTGTCTGAAACTAAAGGTATCCCCCTCAATCAGCTGACTGTGGAAGACCTGCAAACAATCAGGTTTGTTTTTGTGGTCTTGACCGCATGGCTCTGAGCTAGCAGTGAGTTGAAAGATGGTCACATTGAGTGAACAGTTTTTCTTTTCTGCTTTTGTTATTTTTCTTGACAGCCCAGTGTTTGAAAACAGTGTATCTCAAGTGTGGAACTACGTGAACAGTGTGGAGCAGTACAAGGCAGCAGGCGGGACCTCTAAGAGCAGTGTGATGGCTCAGGTTGAACAAGTCAGACAATGGCTGCTGAAACATAATATAAAGCCAAAGTTTGATGTGATTAGCCCATTATTATGAGTTCTTCGATGGTGGTGCTGGGTTTAAAAACCTGCTGTGTGGACTTACAGAACAGATCTTTATGTAAATTTCATGGTCACTCCCAACCATACCTGGTCTTTGTCAGACTTGAGTAAATAACTGAGAGATTTTTTGTAAAGAATAAGCTTTAATTGGGTAATTTTAGGTACTTTATGATTTTTCTGCTTGTTTGTTGCACATGATACATGCTATACAGAAAGTTAGAGATTTTAGAAAGAAAACAGAATATATATACAGTATATTGTGGAAAGACAGCCCCCTAACACAGGCAGACAGACACCAAATGTCCTAAAACACACACTGTTATTTTAAACAACAGCACCACAATGCCTTATCACCAACAGTCTCTTCTTCTCTTTACTCTCGTCTTCTTCTATTTACTCTCGCCTCTACTCTCCTCCTTACAAGCTCCATCTCCTTCCTTCCAACTCCGGCTCATCAACAGGAGTGAGGTGGCCCCTTTTATACCACCCCGGGGTGTGCTCCAGGTGCTTCCTGATAGTTCACTGACGACACTTCCTGGTGTGGTGGAAATGCCGTATGAGCACCCAGAAGCACTCTGGGGGTTCCTGGACTTAGCTCCGGCAGCACTTCTGGTTGTGGCAGAAGTGCTGCTTTCCAGGACTCGTTAATCTTCTGGGCACCCCCTGGCAGTGGGCACAGGCCCCAACAGGGATGAGCTTCCCAGCTCTGCTTCTGTGGCCCCCTTGTAAACCAGGGTGGCTGCCCTCTCGTGGTCCATTGGTGGTTTTGACCCTCTCTTGGTCAGTCCAGGCATCCCGGCTGGGTAGGGACCCCAGCCATCTGCCACAATATATAGGTATATGTCAACAAAAGATTAGAAAATGTATTGATCAGAATTTTTAAAAATGTGGGCCTCTGCAGTGCAGGTTGTATTGGATGCTTGCTGCCCATGTTTATTTAGTGTCTATTCTTTGTTTTCTATCAGGCAGTATGGTGTAGTGGTTAAGGCTTTGGACCTCAAACCTTGAGGTTGTGGATTCAAATTCCACTACTGACACTGTGTGACCACAAGCAAGTTACTTGACCTGCCTGTGCTCCAATTGCAAAATAATTGTAACCAATTGTAGCCAATCCTTGGCCAACGGAGTCCGCTAAATGAGTAAATGTGTCTCAGAGTAGGAAAATAGTCCAAACTGGCCCAGAAATCTAGGTCCTGCTCTTAGGAGTAAAAGTGTTTTATTGATTTTTTTTTCTTAAAAACTACTCCTAACTTCAGGATTTAACAGAAGTCATGAGTTGTCCTTACTCACTAGGAGCCTCCAGAAGTGTGTAGAAATTGACACACACATCCTGGGAAAGGCTACATGTTTTGGAATAATTAACTTGTGGAAAGATATCAATTTGACAGAGATGAAATAATTTTCGTACCAAATCTTGTGCATTTAATTTTTCTGTGCAGATGGAGCAATCATGTAATAAAACTGTTGCTGATGTTATTTATTTGACCACAGGGAAAATGCAGCTTTGCAATAACAATGATTTGCCACAATTAATTATTTCCTAAATCCTTGCACTAAACTTTGAATACCCTTACAGCACGTGAGGTAATGCACAGATTTATACATTTCTCCGCAACTCCACATGGGTTAATGTTAAAGCAAATTTCTTTCAGGCAAATCGGCACGCACATAAAGATCAACGCACTAAGTATGGATGAGCACTCATTTGTGAATCACAAGCGATAGCACAGCATCAACACACGGGTGGTTGGTCATGGATGCAAACTGCACTGTAGTAACCAGCATATTGCCCTGACGTCAAGTGGGGTTCAATGGGTGATCGACAGTGAAATGTCACTTAGCTACACTGAGCTTTGCATTCTGTGAACCCCTGGAACATTTGCATAATATTTTTCACAAATCTGGGAAGGTTCAAGAAGGCAGATGGAAACTCCCAGGGCATTGGTTAAGGAGAATCTCACAGAAGATGGGGGAGGTCGGGTAGTCAAGAAGGAAAACATGACAGGCAACTCTGCAAGATGATTGGAGAACGATAGAAGAGCAAATGCGACTTCTGAAACAGTGCTAGTTTCAGTAGCAGTTAACTTCCAGAGGCATTTCCTGTGGCCATAACAGCAGGGAGGGGATTCTTTTGAAAGTAAGACTGTGGATCATTCTTTGTTAAATAAACGTGCCAATTTTCAGACTTGAGTTTCATTCGTTGTGTGTGTCTCACTCTTTCCATCTTGGTACATCATCTTAATATTCTTGATGTTGTTGTGAAGCTTAGCACAATACCCTACCTTATTTTATTATTTCTTCTCTGTCTTCTACTTGGATTATTAATATTACGAGGGGCGTTCAAATATAAACAGGAATTTATGAGCTACACTTTATTTATTGAATAGAATGAAACGACTTACACACTATTTTTCTTTGTAGTCTCCTGTAGTCAGACTTTTAGTACAATTCCTAGAAGTAATTCTAAAGGGGCTTCATAAATGCAGGCACAGATTTGTGGAAGGAGCCTACTGCTGTGACTAGTGCAGTGTCTCCAGGTCCTTGAGATTGCTGTTGGCAACTGATGGGCTGCTCAGAACTAAGGAATTTACTGCAACCTCGTCAACACGTGTTAAATGGAAAATGGGGTAGGTTGGGGGGGCCTTTAAACTGGTGTATAACTTAAGTAACTATTTAGGGGCATTGATCTCAGTGTTTGCAGCTTTCAGCTACATGCTCCATGGTTAGAAATAAAGGGTGAACAAATCATTAAAGGCAGGAAATTGAGAAAATATTTAGTTTAATCATATGAGTGTCCTTGGTACATAGGCTTGCAGTAGCAATAGTTTATGTGGCACTTTATCCACAGCCCCAGGGAGTTACTATCTGTATAAACATCTTGTCACAACTGAGTGTTGCAGTTGAAATAAAAAGCATGGGTAAAGGTATGCGTTCGACCAATATGAAAAGCTGAGGAGCAGAACTGATAAGCTGCCCCTTTTAGAGATTTTGTCTTTTCCACAAGCTGTCTGAGGTTCAGTGTGTGGTGCATGCAGATCTTTGTATTAGATAGAGGCCACTGACTTAAGAAGACAATGGAGTGCCTTTTTTTTTTTTTGAAAAGATGGAAGCTACTTCGCTACGGTGGGCAGCTCCTCAGCCAGGGGGAATGCTGGTACAATTAGGTTAGTAGTTATTATAGTAGACTATAATATTAATACACGCTTTGCTTGGCAAACCGGGCCTGTGCTACACGAATGCTACTTCGCATCTCTGCATTGTGAAGAGGGGGGCTGAACGCACCCCAAGGAAACGCCGTCGCTCCTCCAAAACCCCTCTTAAACGGTGATACAACGGGAAACAAATAGTTTTTTTTTTTTACCACCTCTTTGCTCGATCAGCTGCTGCCATGCCGCGTGATCTGCATCTCGCATGGCACTTAGAATGTTTAACATCCTGTACAGCAGCTGTCCTTTTGTCTCACTGCCTTGCCTCTCTTCTCTCCCAGACATCTTCTGCTCCTGTTGGGAGGTCCCGGTCCCGAGGCGCTCCCCTATGAAGAGGAAGATTTTTTGAATCTTTTAATTGAGAGACGGAACTGTCCCCTCCGACTACACATGCAGCTTGATTCACCCCTGAAAGAGACTTATGTTTATTTGAAGTGTTTGAATAACATTTCTGTCTCATACGTGACAGAGTATGTGGATTTCACTATCACCAAAAAACAAATCTTTTAATTCTCGCTGATACGCCTCTTCATTGGGAAGAAACTACATTTCCCTGATGCCAACGAATTAGACGATCTACAAGTCTCTGACTTAAAGTTTAAATCCAAACAATATATATTTAATCTCTTTTCGCTGTTCCATTATTTCACCGAGTAATAATTTCCGTTTGTTTGCGCTAATGCAATCTTTATCATCCTTTTTTTGAGACTTTCGAATTTTTGTACTTCCATTATCTATAACCTACTCTGCATGTGTACTGTGCCAAAATACCATTTTTGAAATTATGTCTGTGTTTCTGTGTGTGTGTGTAAACACGATAACTTGAGTACACTTTCACTTCGGTCAACCAAAATTTTCATACAAGTATTAGGTACAAGACGTAAATTTCTATCACCTTTTGAGAAATTTCCGCTAACTGGAAGAGGTACTTTACCTTTTATTCATGCAGCTGCAGAGTCCAATTTATTCAACTTTACTTTTATAATAATTGCTCAATATTTTGTTAATGTGATTTGATTTGTTGTTGATGTTTTTTTTTAATGTACATAATATAAAAATACAATCATTGTCTTGCTCTTTACTCCTCAAGTATCCATCCCCATATGTGAGTGTACGAGAAAATCTAGGGGAGAACACTCCCGATTTTTAATCTTAGATATAAAAAGAAGGACCTCAAGTTTATAAATGATGGTGATAACTGATTTAATGTTTTCTTTTTTTAATCTGATGGTCAGACAACACTATAAATTGTGGACACTGTGCTTTTAGGGGGTCCAGATTTGCCACTAAATCAGGTTGGTTTTTCAGAAGGTTTCATGTTAGTGCTTCATGTGAGTTCAATTCCTAAATGGCAAATTTCAATTGTCATAACTTTTTAAATATATTACAGTTTGGGGTTATGGGTGGCTGGTCACATCCGGTACAAGGCCAAAACAAACCCTGCATGGAACACTGATTCAGAAGTGGAATGGTGTGGTGTGGCACGGTGGTACGTTGTTTAGTGTTACAGTCAACCAGTTTCTGGGACTTAAATTCAAATGCCACTAGGTCACATGTTCTGGTCCTGCACCAAATTAACATTATTCTGGAAAAAAATTTTTAATTACCTTTCAGACAGCCTTGGACTCACAATCCCTCCTAACCCATTAACAGCTGTGTTTGGGGTTCTTCCAGAGGGTCTTAAAGTGGAGAAGGACAAACAAATTGTGATTGCATTTAATACACTCTTGGCACGCAGACTCATTCTGATAAACTGGAAGAACCCAAACTCTCCTCTTTTAAGTCAGTGGGAAACCGATGTGTTATATTATTTGAAGTTGGAAAAAATCAAATACTCAGTTAGAGGATCCGGACAGACTTTTTTCAAAACATGGCAGGATCTAATCAGTAATATTTTAAAATAAGTTTATAAAGCACAGAGAATTTATTAATTTAGGTATGTTTACAAGCCTTAAAATTTAACGCCGTTTGGCTTGCTCTCTCTCTCAGGGGTGGGGATCGATCTGTTCTTAACTCTATTCTTCTTTTTGTAAAAATTTGATTGCTTTGTATGGATTGTAATAAAAAAAAAAAAAATTCAAATGCCAGTCACGGCTTGTATTTAGTTTGCACATTCTTAACACACCGGTTTGTTAGTTGCCTCACATCTTTGTGAGGTGTAAGGGTACCTGCTGGAAAGCCTACAACCCCTCAGGGACGACGTGCAGGTTCCATACAGACAATACTTTGAAGCTGGGTTAGGAGCGATAACCACTGCAGCATATTTCACTGAGCCCGCTCAATACAATCGCAGAGGCTTTAGCAATCATTAAAACTTAAAGTGGTTATTGTATTCCTCTGCAATTACTCCATGGACTATTACATTTTATTTTACTTGTAGTACAATGAACAGAAAATCTGTCTCTGGCAGATAATATAATTAGGTAAAATTGAAACATTGGTTAATCCATATCCCTCAAAAACACACACATTTTAATTCCTGTAGCATGAGTGAAAGTTCTTTACAAGTAGTAAATGAAAAATGATAACTACCAAGACAAATACAAGATAAAAATGGAATAATCCTTAACAGAAGTGAATATAAATTACAGTTGAATATGGGCAGTTTTGGAAGGCTGTAATGGCAAAAGGCAGAGTCCAAGGGGATAATAATAATAATAATTCTTTGGATTTATATAGCGCTTTTCTCACTACTCAAAGCACACAGCAATTGCAGGTTAAGGGTCTTGCTCAAGCGCCCAACAGAGCGGAGCCCCTTTTAGCATTTATGGGATTTGAACCGGCAACCTTCCGATTGTCAGTGCAGATCCCTAGCCTGCAGGAAAACAATTAAAAGGGTGGTGCGTATTGGAAACGTAAACCTTTTCTGGGTAAAAGGCTAAAGGATCGTGCTGTTCCACCCGGGCACTTGGGTGTTCTGTGGTTATTCATTATTTTCTGTACATGAAGAAAAGCAGAGAGCAGCACTTTCCAAACTCGATCCTGGGGACCCACTTTGGCTGTAGATTTCTGTTTCCAACCAGTTTCTTCTTTTAATTTGACTCCTGGGCTAATTATGTGAACTGTTATTTCCCAAGTTCTGTGTTTTGGGAACAATATAGAAATTAGAAAACTAAAGTTGGTTAATAAATGAACTAAGCAGTTATATGGGAAATATGTATTTTTTTTCTCTTTAACAATACCGTCATCTTGATTTTCATTCTACTTTTCCAGGTTAATCCATTATTTATTAATTAGTGAGACTGACGCTAAAGTAGCTGCAGCCTTTGATTATTCAGTGAGTGTTGTTTGCCTGGGTGTCTGCTCTGCTCATTTTAAATTGTCATTAATAAGATACAACGAAGGGGAAAACTGTGGAGAGAAAATGCAGCATATCATGGAATCAACAAAAGAGAGTTTAAATCTATGGCAAAAGCAGAAATATTTCTAAATGTCTTAGAAATGTAAAAAATATACTGCTGTGCTTTTCTGAATGTAGAATAAGAGAAGAGTAAAAAAGACCAGCTAATTAAATGAGATCAGTTGTTATCGATTATTATCACCGATTGTGAAGTTGGTTGGAACAAAAACCTGCAGCCACAGTGGGTCCCCAGGGCTGAGTTTGAGAACCACTGTGCTAGAAGTTTTGATACAGTGGGTATCATCATCATCATCAGATTGGAGAAAGATACCACTACCCCAGGAGAACAAAACATATACTGTAGGTAATGAGGCATCATTGTCCTGAGCTAACAGCTTCTAATAGATAGATAGATAGATAGATACTTTATTAATCCCAAGGGGAAATTCACATAATCCAGCAGCAGTATACTGATACAAAAAAAAAAAAATTAAATTAAAGAGTAATAAAAATGCATGTAAAAGCAGACAATAACTTTGAATAATGTTAGCATTTACTCCTCCGGGTGGAATTGAAGAGTCGCAAGCGTCGCACAGTGTGGGTGGATACCCGCATTCATCAATTATTTAAAAGTGTGGAGTTTCTCAGTGGGCCTGAATTACACTTGGCGCGTTAGATTTCATGGCAGGACTGACATGGCAGGGTTTGTCACTAAACATTTTGCACAGCTTTCTATTGATATGTGAAACCCAATCACTTGTGTAGAGGTGCCATGTCTAATCGGAAACCTTTGCAAAGAGCAGAAGAGGTGACTATTATTCCAGGGTTGGCCTTTTTATTTAATCTTTAATCCAGAATACCTGGATTTCAGGCCTATCCCATCCATTTGCTGAAATGTCTAACTTTTAGGATTCTGAGTGACCCGAATTTATTGGGCAGGATTGGAACTAAAGGAGGATCCATCCCTGAATGAGGTGCCAGCCTACCGCATGGAGTTTTCCTGCATGTGGTCATATTTGAAAGGTACCAGTTATGCTATTACACAATTCTTTGAGATAAACAGGAAGAATATGCAGACTCCACACAGATAATGATTAGGGTCAGATTCAAACCCAATAGAGTTACAACAACAAAAAAAAAAACACGTTACAGTAATTCCTTTTCTCAATCCCAGTAAAAGGTCAAATGTTAAGTTATACTGTAATTGACCTAGCAGTGCCTGTCTTACCAAAGTTACATTAAATCTCTCCCAATTTTTTGAAAGTGTCTTTTCCATTGCAGTGTTTTGGGGAGCTGATCCAAGACTGGAAGTGACCTTATAGAGCTAATTCTTTATCGTTATGAAATAGGCATGAATGTGTCTTTACCAGTTGGTTAACAGTAATGTCTTGGGACCAGAATGTCATCGTTAGAGTGTGATATGTCCTGTGCCTTCAACCTTAACCTCCTCTGCTCCAGTCTATGACTGCCCAATAACAGCTTTGCTTTCTTCATTGAAGTGTATGCTCAGATTTCTTTTAGAGTGTTTTTTATTGAAGACTCTGGCTTGCTGTTTTATTTTGGGCTGATTCGTATCTAGCAGTTTTCACTATTGAAAGCCATTCTACTAAACCTCCTTTGCTCTCTTTCTTCGCTAAGTCAGAGTCAGTGCTGTGGAGGGGCTTGAAGCTTATTCTAGTAGTAAGAACCAACTGTGGTCAGGGCAGCAGTCCATTTCAGTGCCCACTCACACCGGACCAATTTAGAGTGACACCAGTTAACATCACTAGCACGTCTTTAGTTATGTGGAGTTAAAAATAGAGTGCCCAGAGAAAAATCCTCATGGACACAGGATAAAAATGCAGTCTCCCCATGAGCAATGAGTGGGCGTCAGATTCAAACCCATGACGGGATCTGCACAGCAGTTTTGCTACCCTGGTTAGAAACATAACACACAGTAATGGTAAATCTTATTGGGCCTAAATGTATAGTTAATAGGCCACATGGCTGCTCATCCTTTGGTCCATAATATTAATCTAATGTAAAAAAGAAAAGGCCATAATTATAAAAACAAGCTTTATTTTATTTATCACCTTTCTAAAGCACACATTCATTATAGTATTTTACATGTATACATTCTTTAGAAATTAGAAACATCTAGTTAAATTACTTGGTTAGAGTTATACAACAAGGAATTGAATCAGCAACTGTGTGCCTAAAGCCGTAGCCGCTGGGCCACGCTCACTAATGCAGACGAGTCTACACCACAACTCTCAGCCCGATTCTTTTCTTGTGAGCCAGACAATCCATACTAGGCCAAAGCATACAAACAAAATGTCAGGAGGCTCCACTGCTCACACAGATACATACTGTAATACTACTTGTACAAGTAAGGATAGATTCACTTGCATCTTGAGACTAGCTGTATTCAGACGGCTGATTTAACAAAGTCCCACTTTGGTCAGGCCTTCTTTGTTTTGCAGCTTTCTTTGGTTTACTTCTCCTTGTATGTTCTCCCAGTTAGTAAGGACAGGTCAAGAATCCAAGAGCAACAGTGACACTCAGTGTTGTAAAATCCGTGAACAAAGTGCAACTGTTTGATCGGTGCACTGTTCGCCCATACAACTTCTGGACAGGCCGGAAGTTCCCTTGCATCAGTTTTCCTGACTGAGACAACAGGTTCCCAGTGAATGCCGTAAGCTGCCCAAAAACAAAGGGTTAACGTGAATTATTTTGATGCATATGTGTATGTTAATAAAAGAGCAGTGGATATGTGCCATGTTTGTGATGGATATTCCCAGTAGCCTGTGAGATAGGACAAGAACCTCCCAGTCCACCTTAGGCCATACTAACAAACCCTCTCTTGCTCATACTGGGCCATGTCAGAGCCACCAATCAACCTACTTTATACATTTTTGTGATCGTCAATGGAGGGACAGGAAACTTAACACAGTCAGCAACCAGATTGGGATTTGAACCCTGTCTACTGGAGCTGTGAGGGAGACCACTGGGTGACCCAGATAGATAAACCCTGCTGAACAACAGACCTTCTAACTGCATTTTAATTAGTGAAAATGTCTGCAAACAGGATCAGACTATAAATGTCATTCTTATCATCCCAGCACAACTTTAGCAACACGGTTCTTTATTTTACATTTAAAAAGAAAAGCATATGAGAATTTAAGATTTACAGTTGAAGTGACATCCATACTTGTGTGCTGCTGAGACCAATTGGTTTGGTGAAGACAGTCCAGGTGACAGCCTCACTGCAGTCCGGGGTGGTCAAAGACCCACTGTAGCGGTAGTATGAGAGCATCTCATCCGAGTTCAAAAGGAGGTGACTCAGTTGTACATTTCTAACTGTAGTATTTTGGCCTGAAATAAATAACACAAAGAAGAACCACTTAAAGAATAAAACATTCACTGCAGCTGTGGAAAAACTTGGTCACTTTTAGTGCCTAATGGCAGTAAGACTGGAAAAAAAAGGAAATTCAAGTACTGTATATGCTCACGTGTAAGTCGGGTCTTGAAAACCGAAAAAAATCGATCATAATATCAGACCCCAACTTATACGACAGTTCAAAAATACGAGACTTCATTTTTTTTTTTTTTTACATTTTGCGTCCTCCTTTTTTATGTCAGTTTCTCAGACGCATCAAATTTTGTTGCAGCAGCGCAGTTACCATTTTCATTCGCCACTTCAATGACTTTTAATTTAAAACCACCTTCGTATTTTCTTCTGATTGAACTCTCCATCGTAGATAAGTGATGCTCTTATGGTAAAGGTGTATGAGGGCGTGAGACACAAAAAACACAACACGGTGCCAATGTCGCTTTGGAATAGTTTGGGTATTACCGTGTGGTCACGTAGGCACAATACATAGAAACAAAAAGGCCGCGTGCTCCGTGGTTACTCTCTCAGGTGGGCGTTAGCATATCATAATCTTTTGGACCAATAGTGTGAGTTTTCCGCATTCGACTTACATGACGACATTATAAAATACCGGAAATTATACAGTAAAATCAAGTCCCGACTTATCCGTGGGAGAACGTAAACGCGAGTATATATGGTATGTTGCTTGTTGCATTATTGAGGTATTGCGATAACTACTGTATCATTTTTTGTAAAAAAAATCGGGCATGGTCTCCCTTAGACTTTCTTTTATACTCAGCTATGGGGATGGATATTTGAGGAGCCACCCATAACCCCAAACTGTAATATATTTAACAAGTTATGACAATTGAAATTTGCCATTTAGGAATTGAACTCACATGAAGCACTAACATGTAACCAACTGTAAAACCAACCTGATTTAGTGGCAAATCTGGTCCGCCTAAAAGCACAGTGTCCAGAATTTATAGTGTTGTCTGACCATCAGATTAAAAGATGAAAACATTAAATCAGTTATCACCATCATTTATAAACTTGAGGTCCTTCTTTTTATATCTAAGATTAAAAATCGGGAGTGTTCTCCCCTAGACTTTCTCGTACACTCACATATGGGGATGGATATTTGAGGAGTAAATGATTGTATTTTTATATTATGTACATTAAAGAGCCATCAACAACAAATCAAATCACATTAATAACATGTTGAACAATTATTATAAAAGTAAAGCTGAATAAATTGGACTCTACACCTGCATGAATAAAAGGTAAAGCACCACTTACGGTTCATGGAAATAGCCGTAAAGTTGATAGAAATCTATGTTTTGACCTAATACTTATATGCAAAATTTGGTTGACCTAAGTGAAAGCATACTCAAGTTATCATGTTTACATACACTCACATACAGACAGACACACAGACATAATTCCAAAAATGTTATTTTCGGACTAAACATCAAGATTAATCAAAATCTTGACATTGAATCTTTGGCCGATTATTATACTGTCCCTATACTTCATATATGAGAAAGTAAAAAAGCAAGGTCTCCCCTTTAGTTATGTGACTGAGAAATACATTCGATCCTGTGATTTGAAATTGTCTTCATCCAAGACTCTTATTCCACCCCCTTTGACCTTCTTCATATTCAGCAGTGATTGCTCTCTACTCACCATAGTTCTGGATGATGGCCAACGCTTTGACAAGGTCTTTATAGTTGGCATTCTCAATTTGTGATTCCTGAAATGAAAAGAAATGAAAGCTGACAGAGGAGTCCCTTATATCGTCTGTTGAGTTTATGTCCTCTTACTCACTGGCCTCTTATCTATGAAGGTTGACTGAAAAGCCGTAAAGCATGGTATGGTGTCTTTGTGGTGGTGAGAAGTCATGGCCAAGGCCTTGTGACTGTGCATCGCTGGTAGGACTAATTTCAATTTAGTCCTTGGGACATCTTTAGTTGATAGCATCAATGGTCTCCACTCTTGTTTAATTTCTTTGGTACATATAGTTCTTGCAGAAAATGGTTTAACCCCTATATTGCAATGGTGGCCGTAAGTAATGTTTCTTCCACTGTGTAACAAAGGTGTACGATTGAATTTTGGAATACATTTCAGAAAAAGCAATACTTATGTAACATAGAAGTAAGACAATAAGCAGGGCAGTGGTATTCATCTGGTGTAAGCATTTCAAAAGTACAGTAGAAAAGAAGCAGTTTAAACTGCAGGAACTCTAAGATTTGTCCAGAGTGAAAGTAAGCACTCTGGAAAAAAAGGTCCCTAACCCTGAGAAAGCATCAGAGGCAGAATAATAGGTTTAGTCTCAAAACGTTTCAGTTAGTTCTCCTATCATCTAATGACTGATATGATAGAAAGTGCCCCAAGGGCCCAAAAACCGGGAGAAGTCCTAGCTGCCCAACGTTAGCCTCCACTTGGCACTGAAGTGCTTTTTGTGAAGAGGGGTGAGTGGAAGGTCAGTTTTGTTGACTTTTTGAACTGTATTATTGACTTTAAAGGTTTCATTGCAGTACATAAATTAAAGATCAGCAATAAAGACTTGTGTAAGTCACTTTGATATTAAAAGCGTCTGCTAAGCAAATAAATGTAAATCTATAGACACAATTACATCTTATTTGGCCCTGATCATTTAGTGCAGGTACGGCTCAGGTAGAATGGATGTCTATGGGATATCACAAGGTCAGTTCCACAGGATTTTTGTACCTACCTTGCACCAACATTTCTGTTACCTCATATAAAAATCCAAGCACAGCAAGGCCAGCCGAATCATTTTTTGCTTCATCTATGCTTTTGTATTTTTCCTTCATGTGGACAATATGGAGCTATGGAGGCAAGAAAAATGAAGATTTGCCATCAGGGTATGTTTCTTGCTTCTCTAAAAACCTAACTTTCTTTTCCCGCCCTTGGTGCTGATTGAAGCAGGCCGAGTAAGATCATTTTGCAAGAACAGACTGTGGGGGTATCTGGTTTCACTGCATCAGGAGAAATGTTACTTTATAGCACACTTTGTTGGTCAAACGTTAAACCCTGATCTCTGTAAACAGAAGGTTTTGGCCAGGTAAACACGTCATGCTTTGCTACTTTTTAATGCTGCCAACTTAAAATAAAAACAAATAGCTCAATGTGTTTAATTTTTAATCCTTGCAACTATGTTGAATTGAGTCAGCACATACTCATGAGCAGAGGCAGCGCAGGGGCAAAGTACAATTTAAAAAACCAGGATGGACTTACAAAAATGGGATCATTTACAAATGAGAGGAGCCCATTCACTCCAAGCTAATCTTCTGGTTAGATAATAGATAAACCAGTTGACTGGGATCTCATCCATTAAACTTTGCATGGATTTGAGTGTGACACTAGGCATGTGTCAAGAAATAGGAAAATGCATATTGAAGTGTAACATCTGCCATTTGCACATTTCTACACAATTAACCTTTATAGCTCACACTTGCCTTGTAAATGTTTGTATGGGAACTCTGCCTGGTTGCCACCCTGAAACAATCATATATGGGCTATGCTAATCAACCTCATACATATGCAATCACAATGCTGTGGGACTTCATTGGCTGGTAGAGCAGCCGTCCACCTGATGCATCGAGGCAGCACCACCATATGCTGTGCTCCACAACTGAGAGTTCAAGATCATGGGTGGCATTCTAACACTCCTCTGTGTTCTGGGGGTCAGGGAAAGATTTAAGGTGCCAACGTCTGAGTGGGTAGCTGCTATCACCTGGCACATGTATTGGCATGATTGCAGTTACCATGAATAGTGCAGGCCATATAAAATACTGAGGGCTCAGCCAGTTACCTTACCAACAAGCCAACCATCACATACAAAACTGTCTTCCAAAGCTACTTTGCCTCAAATGAAATGAATGAAGGGTTGACCTACTCCAATAAGTTGAGACATTTGTCAATCTCAGCTTGGCATTCCAGATGTCTTCTGCATTAGTGGAATGTCACTGCTTACAGTTCACAAAAACAACTTAATTATTACTTGGTTCCTTTATTGCAATGTGAGGGTAGTCAATTGTGGTGAATGTGCAAATTGCATTTTTGTGTTGGCCTGTACACCCATGTCATTTGAAAACTGTGCCTTGTGGTGGGTTAATGGCTTCCAGCACAGCAGGCATGATGGAGCTGAAACTTAGTGGAGATATTCCTGACCTGTTGGCCAGTTCATTGAGAAATCCCTCTTAAAAGGGACCTAAAATAGCATCTGAACATCATATTCATAACCTTGAGGTGGAGTGGTGGCTCTGAGGCTAAGGATTTGCACTGGTGTTCGAATCCCCGTCACTGCCAAAAGAGATCCTACTCTGCTGGCTCCTTGAGCAAGGCCCTTCACCTTCAATTGCTCCAGGGGCGCTGTACAATGGCTGACCCTGTGCTCTGACCCCAAGGGGTATGCGAAAAACCAAGTAACTTCCTTCGGTATTAATAAAATAAAAAATATTCAACACATTATAATAACAGCTCGTTGACATACAGTTTATGAGAACACGATCAGCTTTTTACCCACACATTTCAGTTCTCAAGAGTGCAAGAACTGCCCCTCCATTTTCTGCAAATATTTTTCCATTTCTAAGGTTACTTTGGGTACAAGGAAGGACTGAGCCATAAACATGAAACCCGTTCATTGCAGGCTAGTCTGGGCCAATTTGTACTTGCAAAAGTGGAGTTCCTTAAGAAAATTAAATTAAGAAATGTAAATAATTTAAAATTTAAATAATTTCCCTCGGGGTTAATATAGTTTTCTGATTCTGAAAATTCAGTAGATTTTTGTATAGTTCCCTTCACTGTGTACAGGCGCTGAGTGTTCACCAATAATAAAAACATTTAAACCATACATCACTTTCATCTGTGAACACATAGACAGTGAAACCAAGCAAATGTCAATCTGATCAGAATGAAATTATGATGTAATGTAATTCCGGTAACAACATAATTGAGGTGTTTCAGTTGGCAACACATAGGAAGAAAGGCCTGAAGCAGACAAAGGGAAAACATGCAAATTTCACCCAGATCAGTTCCTGGAATTGTGTGCCATCAGTACTAACCACTTCTCTGCCATGCTATGCCACATTTCAAAATGCTGTATATAAAATAATAGTTTTATTACAGCTGGGATAGGCTGCTGATCCAGTGATCAATTAATCAGGCGGGATGATGGAGAGCTGAATGTGTAACAGTTATGATTTTTTTTTCAGTTGTACACTGCATTGGATGTGAAATTTTTCTTTCGTTTTTATTTCATATAAACCTAACTTAAATAAGGTGGAGTGGTGGCTCAGAGGCTTGGGATCTATGCTGGCAATCGGAAGGTTTCTGGTTCAAATCCTGCAAGTGCCAGAAGTGATTCCACTCCTTGAGTGAGGCCCTGAACCTTCAATTGTTCCATCCTGGGTATGACGTTAACCTGCACCCAGCCCTGCCAGCAGGTCCTCCAACTTACTGGGAAAACTTGGGAGTTGGCGGCAGGATTGGCACTCCAGCCACCGTAAAAAACCTCACACTGTTCCACTCCATTCAAACTAGTGCGGCGCTGAGGTGTCACCCATTGTACGGCTGCCCTCAAGCCCTAATTTGGGATCCTGAGGTGGTTCATCATGTGGTGGGTGCAGCAACACGTGGTATCAGTACATGCTCCCCACCTCTTTCTGTAAATACATGATCCTGGTAAATGCTTTAAAATGCCAGAAAACAGACAAC
The DNA here is from genome assembly GCF_016835505.1 of Polypterus senegalus. NCBI lineage: Eukaryota > Metazoa > Chordata > Cladistia > Polypteriformes > Polypteridae > Polypterus > Polypterus senegalus. Next base: position 126,378,724 of record NC_053159.1, on the reverse strand, counting down.
AAAAAAAGCTTTTCCTAAATTGGATTTTTAATTCATTCTGAAAATACCTTTTTGCTTGCCAAATGCAAATTGTTTTGTCTTCATAAATTCCAGAATGGTGAGTGGATGAAGAAACAGATTGTATTTTTTACTGGAGTCCCGGCCCAATCAAAACTATCAAACGACTGCAAAACCAGCATTTTCAGTGGATAACAATTAAATCCAATGGCTTTGTGAGATCAGACACCGTAGGAGTTTAACAGTTAATCCCCGTTTTGCTTTATAAGCTCAACTCTTGTGATGCAGCCTCTTTTGAATTTATGGCTTTTAAAAGCTTGAACTAGACACACGGCTAAAGTTTGTCCATCATTAGGCGTCATGTTTAAGACAATTGCTTCACAGTTTCTTGCACCAAGGTTTTGATTCTGCCCCATTCACCATCTATTTGGTGCTTACATGTCTTCTTGAATTTTTAGTGGAGGAGTGACTGTGGTTGTGTGTGTCCGAGTTTGTCTTGAACCTCAGTAGCACCTACCCAGGGCTCTTTTTAACCAATGTAGGCCGCAACTCCCTATCCTACAGATCAAGCATACTGTAGTTAATGAATGGGTACAAGAAGAACTCAAGCAATATGACACCTTGTATCGGCTAACTGAACAGATTACAGTATGGAAACTTTCGAGGCAACTCAGGCCCCTTCTTCAGAAAGCCTTCTGAGACAAAGTAACTGAATGTTAGGTAGATATTTGGATCTGCTGCTCCTTACCTCAGGAACGCTCAAGACTGAGTCTCATCTCACCGAGACATTGGCAAGATTTAAGCTCCAAACTTGGGGTGAGGGTTAGGGTCAGAATGGACTTTCATTTGTAAACGGACGAAAGGCACCAAGCCATTTTTAGAACAAACGAGCGTGCACAAAAGAAGAATTGTTTTACAGTTTTATGAATGTGTGCACACACGCTAAGTGGGGGACTGGTGGGCTCTGTGACAGACTGGCGCCCATTGGCATAGGCTCTGACCCTGCATGACCCTGAACTGCATTACTCGAGACTAAGAATGTTATGTTTTGTTATAAATAAATATTTCACTGGCTAGTGACATCGCACACTTGAAACATCAGTAAAAAAAAAAATCTTTTTGAGAAGATGTGAGACATCGATATGCCCACACATACCAGCTAGCTTGCGAATGATTAAACTATTTGACGTGGCTTTCAACTGAAGTTGCACAAAGTGAGATAAGCCATACAGATACATTTAAACATTGCTTGTGGTGTCCACCATCGTCTGTTTAGACTGTTGATACAAAGCCCACAGTCCTATAATGTTTATGAGATAAGAGCAACTAACTAGCTCTACCTAATTTTCAATTATATTACTGGGCGGCCAACACACAAGCTATAAAAACCTGGACACTGACACAAATACATGAACACAAATCTGCTTGTCCTGTAATAGAAATGAACTCCTGCAGTACCTCTGTGTGTTCCTTGCTTTGTACCCCAATAAATACAAGTATCGTCAATATACTAACATCCCAGTTGTCTTTCATTCACCATGGGTGGGAGATGAATCGCATTTGATTTTGTTAAGTTTGACTTGATTGTATGGAATGTTACATGCTTTAAATAAATTCAATAAAAATTTTAAAAAGACCAACTAACTAACAGACAGTGAAAGTGTAAAAACAAATTACATAAAAACCAAAGGGCCAACAGCTTCAGTGCATGGCACCTTATCAGAGTGTCTGAGGTCTGTGGACTGAAAGGTCCTATTTGAACAACAAACATTTTCTTCTCAAACAACCAATAATTACGTACACTTTTTATAACCTACGACTAAGATTGTGAATGATGTGGACTGAAATAAAAATAGGCGGTAGAGAAGAAAAACAGGAGTGTTATAGAAATTTGCAGTTAAAGGTGGGAAAATTAAAAATAATCACAAAATATGCTATAGAAAGGCAAACAGTATATTTAAATGAATTTATAGAATACGAATTCAAAAAGACTGCAATTCAAAAAAACTACATTTGTTTTAGGTAACTTTTAAAAACTTTGTGTTCTTGTGCTAACTAAGAACTTTGTCTTTAATTTACAGTATCTTTTTATTTGGTGTTTCTGATATTAGCTTTGGGCGGCACGGTGGCGCAGTGGGTAGCGCTGCTGCCGCTCAGTTAGGAGGTTTGCTTCCTGGGTCCTCCCTGCATGGGGTTTGTATGTTCTCCCCGTGTCTGCGTGGGTTTCCTCCCACAGTCCAAAGACATGCAGGTTAGGTGCATTGGCGATCCTAAATTGTCCCTAGTATGTGCTTGGTGTGTGGGTGTGTGCCCTGCGGTGGGCTGGCACCCTGCCCGGGGTTTGTTTCCTGCCTTGCGCCCGGTGTTGGCTGGGATTGGCTCCAGCAGACCACCGTGACCCTGTATTTAGGATATAGCGGGTTGGATAATGGATGGATGGATATAATGTAGCTTAACACAGATAATGGAAGATTCAGTTTAATCCCGTTGTGAGGGACGGCCCGCATTATTACCCAGTTGTGATGCCCTCGGGATAGAAGGACAGGGATGAGGGCACAGCTTACACAGGGCTTTGTATGGCAGAGAGCCCAGGCTCAGATTCATGCATGGGTGTCCACAAGGCATGATGGATATTGTAGTCCTGGGGGGCAGCCTTATTAGGTCCTCTGGGTGCCACCAGGGGGAGATTGCAGGATTTGGGAGTCCTTAATCCAGAGGGCTCCAGCCTCACCCAGAAGTTCTTCAGAGCTGCAGCGTCACATCACTGGAAGCACTCCCAGGGAGCTGCCTGCCTCACATGGATGAGTCAGAGTTGGGTGGAAGGTGAATGAAGATTGTAAAGAGGAGTGGAGGAGGTAGAGGAAGAGATACCGAGAGATAGAAAGCAAGACAAACATTGGCTTTATTGTGCTTATTGCCTATACTTATGGCTGTGGTGGTGGTGGGAAACGCTTGATTCAAATAGTTTCCCGCAGTGAAAGACTCTGTGCCTTTTAACTTGTGTCCGTTTCTGTTTGTGTTGGTTGTTTGGGGAACTGGAGTGTCCCCTGTTGTCTACACTGTATAAGTTAAAGATAATGGAATCTTCATAATGTTAGCGCCGTGCAACAATAGAATTGGCCTTGAATTGAAGTTAGACAGCCATTAGGCAGACACTGTAGGTATTAAGAACATTTAGTTTGAATTATTTGGAAATACTTAACAAATGCAGATACAATGAGGTTACAGTTTAATCATTTTTTTTCTTTTCTATTTATATGGAATTATGTTAATTGAAGCTTCTTTTAGGGAATTTTGGGTCAAGGGATCTGTTTTATCAGTGTCTCATATAGTTCGAAATTAGTAATTCTATTTTGAACTGTTTCTGCCGCCATCTTTTTTTACTAGGGACATTGCCATTTCGTGTACGCTTTGTTCTGGACACCATCACGGTTGATGGTGATGGAGTTACTGAGCTCAAGAACCTTTGCCTCATTTACATATCCAAATTTGCAGATAAATCCTGCCTGTACATGCATTTTTGCTTTTCCAAAAACCTTTTTGAACTCCCATTTACGATCCGAGCATTGATATTTTTGACGCTGATTTTTGCTTAATGTTTTTTTGTTGTTGTCTGAGCTCCCCATCTCCTACTTTCTGACCCATTGATATGCCGTGACCCTCCTTAAAACTTCCTCTAATTCCTCTAAAGCAGAATAGCTTTCATTTAATATGTAATTTTAAAATGAGGGATCAGTAACACTAGCTCCTGTTCTGCTTATTATTAATGGACAAGTTAATGTACACTTTACAGTGCATATTAGTTCAAATAGTTTAATATTTTACAGTATATCACAAAAAAAGGTTTAAAAAAACAAGAGGACAAAATATTTACTGCTAAATGTCAGTACAGCATATCAGGAGATTGGTCCTTTTTATTTTAATGGAAAATATTACATTCTGTTAGGTAACACTTGAGGTTAGCGCCGGGACACTTCTAATGCATTTTCCAGATCATTTGAATTGCATATTACCCAAACCTGTTAACCGAGGAGGACCCATTGCTTTTAGTTCACACCATCCTAGCACTGCTGGAGAAAATAAAATAAAAAAGTCTGCTATACCAGAGTACTGTTTCTAGATTACAAGTCAGGATTTACTGTGCCCTGTGGTGGGCTGGCGCCCTGCCTGGGGTTTGTTTCCTGCCTTGCACCCTGCATTGGCTGGAATTGGCTTCAGCAGACCCCTGTGACACTGTAGTTAGGATATAGCAGGTTGGATAATGGATGGATGGATGGATTTACTGTAACATTTTTGCCATCAGTGCTGATCACCAAGCTATTAGACATGGCACTGAATGCCAATCTTTTCAACTGGATTTTAAGTTTAGCTTTTATTTATTTGTATAGCACATTTAAAACAACCAGATGTTGACCAAAGTGCTTTAAATAGAATAAAAGGTAACATTAACAAAATGTTAAGAAAATAAAATAAAATCCAGATAAGGAATTATTAACAAGAAAAACAAAAGGAAACATTATACATACATGAGCACACATGTACCACTTTTTTACCCTTTTACACTTCCTAACTGGCACACCTTTGCATGTACAGATAATAATTCTTTACATTTATATAGCACTTTTCTCCCTACTCAAAGCGCTCCAGTGAGTGAGGAGCCACTTAAACCACCACATGCTTTCCTTCTTGGCAATCCTCAAGACAAGCACCTTACTCCTGTTCAGCTACGATTCAAAGTCACTTAAATTACCTTTCTTCGCCATTCTGATGCTCGGTTTGAATTTCAGCAGGTCATCTTGACAATGTCTACATACTTAAATACATTGAGTTGTTGCCATGTGATTGGCTGATTAGATATTTGCATTAACAAGCTGTTGAACAGGTGTACCTAATAAAGTGGCCGGTGAGTATGTATATACACTGCATATACTGTGTGATGTTGTATTCATTGTGTTGTTGGTGTAGCATTACTGTCACTTGTTTGTGGAAGGCATGCAAATACTTTTACTGTGCTGTGTATACATGGCAATAAACGAGAACCTGAAGGTGAGAAGTTCATAAAACTGGTGGCACGTTAGTGGAATCACTATGTATATTAAAATGAAGTACCATTAGTACAAAACACAAAGAACAGATAAGTGCTCATAGTTCAGATAGAGAGAGATGTTGGGAGCATACATTGAATTTACAGGGCATTGCCGTACCCCCACAACAAACCCCCTGGATTGTGACCCAAGTGCAGCGAGTGACACCACAGCACCACTCTGGAACAGTGTGAGATTTTTATGGTGGCTGGAGTTTTCCCTGTAAGTTGGAGGACCTGCTTGCAGGGCTGGATGCAGATTAACGTCACCCCCAGGTCAGAGCAAATGCAGGTCCCAACAGCATGGAGTCCCTTCTGGCATTTACAGAATTCAAACTGGCAACCTTCCGATCCCTAGATTTAGACCCACCACTCCACCCCCATAGTTCAAATAACCCATAAAAAATTACTCATAATATTTTAGTTATTAAGCCAACCCCCTAATGCAGGTCTATTCAAATGGCGGCCCACGGGCCACAGAACCAACTGCTGAGTGGCCCAGTCTGTGGTCCCACCAGAGCTCCAGACTGCAACTAAAATTGATCGCAAATGCAACCAAAAATAGGCTTTGGTGATTATCATTTCTATTTAGTTCATCATTTGGGAACGAAATCATTGAAACTTTAAACAAATTATATTGTAACAGATTCAAAGAGTATTTTTTGTTAACATATTTGTCAGTATGGGCTTTTCCTTGCATATCCCTGAGCCACATAAAGGCTAGTTTATATCCTGCGCTGGGAGTGAGGGAGTTGTGGCAAAAATAATGTCTTGGACACGCATGCAGGAAACTATTTCTAAGTACATGGTGCTGCTGATGGATGGCCATGTATTCCAAATGGTGAATTTCAATGAGAGGCTGGTTATGCTTGTGCCAGAATAACGAACGAAGGGCTGAATATAACACAACTAGTCATCAAAACAAAAAGTAGGCATGCAAAACATTTGAAATTCCTCTGCCTATTATATAGGTCCCTTGTTATGAAGATATCTGTGCCCCGTGGAATTCCGTAGTCCCTTTCTGATTTCATGCAGTCACACTAAGGTGCGATTGTCACTGATCTCCTTGTGTTCGCACATCTTTGCATGCTGATTCTCTTTTGATTTAAAGCATACTCCATGCAAAATGCAAGCCTGTCCATCAGTAAACATGTGTGAGCAGTCACCTGCCTAATGTTTTGTCACACACAGCAATGTGATGAAGTCTGCGTTTTAAGGTTGCAAGTGCATTACAGTCATTTTACTATATCAAAAATGCCACTTTGTTAGTTGTTACTTCAGTTGTTTTGGTGTATGCACTATATGTTCTGTTACCAATAAATTCTTCAACGGGAGCTTATCAACAAAGAAACAAGAAAAATAAGATTAAGTAAAATAAATAATAGTAATAATTATAATTAATAATTCATTACTTGATACCAAGAACTCTGTAAAAAGACATTTTAAAAACAAATCATTAAAATAAATGTACCAATCTACTTTCACATCATACCTGATGCCTTGCTCTTAAATATTTCATAGATCTCATATTTCAAAAGAGAAACAAATGTTATTGCTGTTACTGTGCACATTTTGATTTTATGCACTTTTGTGATTTGCCTGGGTCAGATGTGAGTAAAATGTTTTTTTTTTATTTCAGAAGTGAGGAAAAGAGTATTGCTACTACCTCAGTTACTGTTCAGTTACAGCTTTTTTTTTTTTATACATTTTTGATGTGTCAGATGTGACCAAATGTAAAAGAGAAATAAGGAATAAACATTACTTGTTTTTAAATACATTCATTTGTGTTAATTTAAAATTTGTCATTACCTGCTGCTTACTGGCTGCTGAAAATGTCTGGCCCAGCTAAATTTATTGGTTTGAAAATCTGGCCCAATTGAAATTGCAATCGAATAGCCCTGCCCTAATGCTTTCCATGAGAAAACAAAATTCTCAATAATTTAAAATGTATGCTTAATAGTTTTTACAAAATGGATACTCATTTTACTGAAACTTCAATTTTGTCTTCTAAAGGTCTTCTGCTGATTAAAATTGGTTAAGAATTTTAAACTTGAAATGTATACATTTGATTAGAATAGGAATAACTAATCAATTTGTTCTGATCTCTCCCAAAGAAGCTACATTGGCACAGTAAATACACTTGGCGGGGAGAGTATAGTATACTGTAGGTGTGGGACCACTGTAGGTAGATCAGATCCAAATAACAATACATGTTCTGTTTTAATCATTCACTTATTTAACTTTCTTTTGCTTCTTAAATCAAAAAATGTAATTTATGGTTGGAATGAAAAAATCCTTCTGGTAACTGTGGCTTGTACAGAAAATTAATTCAAACTCTTTTTTCTGGACATTAGGACATTTCAATCTGCAAATGTGCTGAGCTATATGAAAACAAAATATTAAATTGCAGGCCAGAGTGACATTTCTCGCTTGTCTTTTAGCATGTGAGACTTCAGCTGCAGCACCAGACCTGGGGCTTCATGCATAACGCCGTGCGTAGAATTCGCACTATAACATGACGTAAGCACAAAAGGTGAAATGTGCTTACGCACAGAAAAATCCAGAGGCATAAATCTGTGCGTTCGCCCACTTCCGCGTTCTTCTGTTCCATAAATCCCGATCAGCATGAAAAGTAACGCACATGCACGCGCCTCCTGTTCCACCCCGTCTCCTACCAGAATCAGGCCTCTTTGAATATGCAAATCAATATAAATAGCCCTTAAGCTCAGCGTTCTGTGAAAAGGCAACGGCAAAAGCACAGGGGGAAATAGAAGAATTTCAACGAATACCAAGTGGAGGCAAAAGAAAAACATACTATTTCTTGGTTTAAACAGTGATATAAACAACAAAAGGAAGTTGATCGTGTGACATTGTGTGTCGGAGAAACTTGAAAGCTCAAGTTCACAAAGTCACACAGTGCCCGACATAAAAAAGAAGTTGTCACATATCAAATTCGCCGTGAAAAGGGAAGACATAGCCCACCATCTGAGTGTCATATGAAAGCTTATTAGGGTACAGAGAAAAAAAAAGGCACACAGTAGGAAAAAAGCACGAAATGTCAACTTTAATCTCGAAA